>NC_045741.1:4397640-4447795 GCF_008692095.1 Etheostoma spectabile
TGGTGGAACATGTGTACGTTCAGAAGTAGCTTTAGAAAAAAAGAAAATCAGATGGACAGATAGTCAGCTAGCTGTCTGGATTTACTCTGCAGAGATCTGAGGACCAGGTAACCATAGTCTCAGATTGGACAGATAGTCTAGCTAGCTGTCTGGATTTACCTGCAGAGATCTGAGGACCAGGTAACCATAGTCCTCAGATTGGACAGATAGTCTAGCTAGCTGTCTGGATTTACCCTGCAGAGATCTGAGGACACAGGGAACCATAGTCCTCAGATTGGACAGAATAGTCTAGCTAGCTGTCGGATTTACCCTGCGAGATCTGAGGACCAGGTAACCATAGTCCTCAGATTGGACAGATAGTCTAGCTAGCTGTCTGGATTTACTCTGCAGAGATCTGAGGACCAGGTAACATAGTCCTCAGATTGGACAGATAGTTAGCTAGCTGTCTGGATTTCCCTGCAGAGATCTGAGGACAGGTAACCATAGTCCTCAGATTGGAAAAGTAGTCTAGCTAGCTGTCTGGATTTACCCTGCAGAGATGAGGACCAGGTAACCATAGTCCTCAGATTGGACAGATAGTCTAGCTAGCTGTCTGGATTACCCTGCAGAGATCTGAGGACCAGGTAACCATAGTCCTCAGATGGACAGAAGTCTAGCTAGCTGTCTGGATTTACCCTGCAGAGATCTGAGGACCAGGTAACCATAGTCCTCAGATTGGAAGTGGTCTAGCTAGCTGTCTGGATTTACCCTGCAGGAGCTGAGGACCAGGGAACCATAGTCCTCAGATTGGACAGATGGTCTAGCTAGCTGTCTAGATTTACCCTGCAGAGATCTGAGGACCAGGTAACCATAGTCTCAGATTGACAGATGGTCTAGCTAGTGTCTGGATTTACCCTGCAGAGATTTGAGGACCAGGTCACCATAGTCCCGATGGACAGATAGTCTAGCTAGCTGTCTGGATTTACCCTGCAGAGATCTGAGGACCAGGTAACCATAGTCCTCAGAAATCCACCAGAGGTTAGAACGCCAACACAAAGACAAAAGGAAGGTAACAGAGTATCCCGGAAGTGGAATGTTGGGGTTATAGATGTCCACTTACTCCAGTCACTTGTCTAGATTAGTGTTCCTGCCTGACCTGCCTTTCATGTTCCCAAATTTAAGCCTTTTGTTTTTCATACTGTCTATTAAACTCTATTTAATGTCTGAATGTCCATAAAATGTGACAAAAATCTGAGAAAAAGATAAGACTGAACTGTTCAAAGTAGGAAAGAGTGGAAATAAAAACAAAATATAAAGATTATCAATAAGGTGCTAACTTTAAAACAATGTCAAAGAGCTTTAATATGTTTTTTGTCACAAAACCTTCACCAGACATGATAACAGAAACATTATATTTGGATTCAAGGTGCAGAAATTGTGTCTACTTGGCTGCAAACTGGTTTTTTTGTAGGGCAGTGATACATTTTCCCCACAGCCATTAGCCAAAAAGAGGATGTACGTTATAGTTCTGTCTTGTTTCACTTCCTAATTGGTGTTTGCAGACAGCCTTAACCCAACTTATGACCTTTATCCCCCTTTTAGGATTCCCAAACTTCCCCAAACAGACTCAGCTTACTATTGGTAAGTGTAGCACCAGTGGAATTAGAAAAGACTAATTTTCCCTCTTGTCTTTCTGCTTCCCCACAAACTGTCCAGATTCCCACAGGGGGGAAAGAGAAGGGAACAACAGTGTGTCCTACATGTCCTGAAATCCCAAACAGAGTGCATGTGTTATTGAAGGTGAGAAAGCCTCGGCTGTGGAATGATGATCGGCTGCCCCCTGCAGCTCACACAGCGGTGTGCCAGCCTCGTGCTACACCGTTAGTACCTTGGATCCTGAAGGAGAGACGTCAGCTCTCTAAGTGGACTGGCTTCCAGCAAATAGCCCTATCCATTAGACTTTATGGATCTGAAAAGCATGACATTCAAGCTCTCACCCATCCATCCAGGCACTCATGCTATTCCTGTTTATCTGCACATGCCAGGATGCATAGAAAATGCAGTTCCATTTTGTTTTACACATCAGAGGTTATCTACTGGAGCAAGGGGGACACTTACATTTACAGTATTTTTGTTTGGGTGAAGGATAAATAACCACAAAACTGACTTTAAATCCCACAGGGGCTTCTTAAACTGACTTTTGATGACACTAATGTTTAAATCACAATCATGTTAGGTAACTCCGTCGCTATGTCTGCCACCAGCGTTGCACTTTGGCTCCTTCCTCAGATTGCACTCCGGGCTCAGGACTGAATTGCAGATGTAATCCGTGGGAGTGGAGACACAATAATATCCGTGGGCCAAACAGAGAGCAGCTGCCGCGGAGGAGTGAGTAATGTCTGCTGTTGCCAAGGCAACCGTTACCATCATGTAAGATAGATAGATAGATAGATAGATAGGCCACCAAAAGTCTCCATTGAAATTAACAAACTCTGGGATGAATATTTTTTAAATTGAGAATTTATTGACATTGATTATTTTTTGGATTGTCCAAATAATTAGGCCGAGGTTAGGCTACAAAATCTGGTTTTACCCGACAATGAAAATATTCTTTCTAAAAAATAACATAAAATTAAGGTTTCATAAATTAAATAGTTACACGCTTCATCTAAACAGCCTATGAACCCATCTCAGTAGTATTTATCAACCTATTTTCAACATTTCAGCGGGCAAGCTAACGCTATCAAAGATAACTAGCTAACGTGACTTTTAGCTTAGTTTGTTTGGCATTTTGAGAATAGAAACATCAAATCGCATACACATGTACAAATTGTCAAGGATAACACAAGAAATAAAAAAACTATTATTAAATATTTCCACCTATGTGCATTTTACTTTATTAAAATTGACTAGCTAAACATGTTTTGCGTTAGCTTGCAGGCTAAAGTGTTTTAGCTACTCATTGAGCAGGTAAATAAAAAGAAAATTGACAGGCATGGGGACAAAACATGCAAGGAAAACTTTTTCATTGGTCTCTGAACTATAGTCTTTAACACTTTGTGGCCTGGACTGAATGAGGTTATGTAATGAGGTTCTTTTTCTAACTTCGTTCGGTGTTTCACTATGGGAATCGCCTCGGCGTGACCACCTATTGAAGCTCCAATATGACACCACGTCTGTCCGTGACAGACGGTCACTGTGCTGGGGCCACGCCCCCTCATATAATCACAGTCGACCGGCTCCTTACAAATCATTCTCGCTTTCTTCCGTGAAAACTATACTAAGCCCCTCAGCGCTTCTGGGCTAGTTTGGTTGGTTATCTGCTAAACAGTTCACAGACGGACCGTTAAGGACCACGTCGCTGAACGCAGTTCCCGACCCGTCTGGATTTGCTGAGTAAGTACTTCGATTGAAGTTTTCCACTGTAATTACACAGTTAAAGCAGTGTCCGCGTCACGGCAACTGTCTTTTTCTGCCAGCTAGTCGGTATTGCTTATCGGCTGCTAGCGGTGTACTCTTATACCTTTGGCTAACGCGTTAGCGCGAGCCCCCTGAGTGTTGGTTAGCATTTACTTGGTAACCGAACCGTTGTACCGGAGTGAGCTAACGTGTTACGACGGGCTAACTCTTCGGTATAAGGTTAAAGTTAGCGCAGGCTAAACCCCGGGTGTTACTTTATCTGACAGGCTAACGTGTTACGACGCGCCTGTAAGGGCTGTATATTTACGCCGTCTTTTCTTCCTTTCCAGTATGTCCTCAGCAGCGGCCCCCACCAAAGGGCCGGAGCCGAAGGCGAGTGAGGCTGTATCCCGCCCGTGCCCCGCGTCATGCGGGGCATCCATATCGGGCAGGGACCCTCACCCGATGTGCATAGCCTGCATGAGCGCTAAACACGCTCAGTCGGCGCTGGCTGACCCCCAGTCGTGCGCCCACTGTGCAGCTATGTCGGAGAAAATACTGGAAAGACGGCTGAGAGTGGCCGTGGCTAACAGTCAGGACCCATGTCTGTCGGGAGCCACCCCTAAGGCCACAAGCAGCACCCATCTGCCGCGAGCTACAGCTAGCTGGGCGGACATGATGGACGAGGAATCCCCGGTCATGCCTCCACTTTTCGAGGACCTCCTCGAAGTGGGCCCGGGCGGTGAGGACTCGGATGGTGATGCAATCTCCGATCTCCTCGACATGGATGGAATGGAGGAAGAGGAGGAAGACTCCACATTCCCCATTCCCCAATCAAGGCCCCCTAGTGCATCCGATACTGCTCCCCCAGTGGACAGTACTTGTACGAGGTCTGTAAACGGGCGCGGCTAAATTGAATCAATGGCCCAGCCCAGGACCCCGAGGGGCGGTGAGAGACCTGTATGATGGCAAAAGGCTCCCACCAGCCCAGCCACCGGCAAAGCAGCTTCTGCCGGCTGTGCCTGCCTGTATGAAGGAGATGAGCCGGTTCTGGTCCAGCCCTTTTAAGAGTAGGCTCCCAACCAAGGGCTGCTCTAAGCTGGAGATCTTCGGGATGGGTGAACTGGGGCTGGCCGAACCCCCAGCGGTGGAGCCTTCAGTGGCTCACCACCTCCACCCAAACCGCCGCTCTCTCTCAGCCCCCCACAGCATTCCTCTGCCTACCAAGACAGAGCGGCTCACCGCCTCTATGTTTCAAAGGATGTACAGTTATGCAGCGCAGTCAGTCTGCTCCCTAAATGCAATGACACTGCTGCTGCATACCAGGCGGAATCTTGGAGGACATGGGCCGCCAGCTGGACTCAGGAGCACCTAACCCGTTCTCTGGACGAAATCTGTGTGAATGACCTGGTGCTGCGCTCCTCACGGGTGGCAGTTGCAGGCTGCGGCCGTGTGATGGGCTCCAGTCGCAGGTGGAGGGCCTTATGGCTGAACCTGTCAGGCCTGAGTGACACACAGAAGGCGGGAGTCATGGACGCAACTATGACCCCACCAAAGGCTATTTGGCCCAGCTCTGGAGAATGAGAGAGGCCACACCCTCAGAAAACAGGAGGTGAAGCCTTCGACCTCTGCCTGCCCCGAGGCACACACCCCGTCCCCAGCAGGGACAGAGAGTAGCTTTGCTGCGCCGACAGCAAAAGTAGCGCGCAGCGCTACAGCCACGAGGCAGGCCACTGGTCACAGACTAGCCAGCAGTCTCGGTCAGACAATTCCAAGCCTGGGGGAAACACTCCTTTGCGGCTGTAGGTAAAGAACCGCCACTCCATCCCGGGAAGGGAAAAAGAAGCGGCCATCCTAACCCCCCCAGCTTCTCCCTCCACCCCTCCTACAAAGAGGAGGAAGGTTGGAGAGGTAGAGCAAAGCCCGAGGTTTGTGGTTCGGGGGCCCTGGTGTTACACAGTCTCCAGGGGACCCCTCTCAGTTTCTCTCCCTCCTCAGCCAAGAGGAGGAGAGTCGGGGCAAAGTGTTAAAGTGTCACCAACACGTTTACCTTTCAAAAGGGAAACAAATAAAGCATGCATTTTCGCATCCAGGTGTAAAGCCAAGGGCGAAATGCTTCCCCCAAAACAAAATAAATAACACCCATGACAAACCTGAGCCATCAGGTCCCTGCAGGGGGGCTCTCGCTCCTCCCAGGGGAGATCACTCTCCTCCGGGCCAGGGAGGTGACGTCACTGCAATGCGACTACAAGGGTCCTCTCTCTGTCCGACGGCAAGATGCCGCATGCGCAGTTCACTCATTACAGTCTGCAGTTTGCTATGAAACCACCCAGATTCACGGTGTGTTAGTTTCTATGGCAAACGGATGCGGCACAAGTCCTACAGGACGAGATAACATCCCTATTAAAACAAACAGCGATCAAGCTGGCCGAGCGAGGAAACGCATCAGGGGTTTTACTCCCGCCATTTCCTCATTCCAAGAAGGGAGCTCGTTGCTTCGCCCGATTTTGGATCTCCTGTGTGTTAACAGCCATCTACGAAAATACACATTCAGGTTGTTAACACACAAAGTGCTCTGTCGTTCAATCCGCCCGGGGATTGGTTTGTAACGATAGATCTTTCAGATGCATATTCACATCGCCATTTATCCTGCACACAGGAAATTTCTCAGGTTTGCGTATCAGGGCAGAGCCTACGAATACCAAGCCATCCCATTCGGCTGTCATTGGCACCGAGGTTGTTCACCAGGTTGTGGAGCGGCCTGTCTCCTGAGAACAGCGGTATCAGAATATTTTCGTACATAGACGACTATCTGGTCTGCTCCCACTCTCGGGAGCAGCTGTCAGAGATTCCACTACGGTGATAACATCTCAGGGATCTGGGGTTCAACATAAACTGGGCGAAGAGCCGAGTGAAACTGCGCAATGTACGGAGTATTTGGGTCTCAAAATAAACTCCCTCTCTTATCGCGTCACGCTATCGAGGAGACTAGCGTCTCTGGGGCACTGCCTCTCCCTTTTCCGCTGAGCAAAGCCGTGCCATTCAATTATGCCTGCGCCTGCTCGGCCTGATGGCGTCAGCAGTGTCTGTGGTACACTTGGGCTGCTAATGATGAGAGATTTTCAGCGTTGGGTGGCAGCATTACACATGTGCCCACGCATCACCTCACCGGAGGGTGAAAATACGCCTAGCGTGCATAGCAGCCCTTCACCCGTGGAGAACACGTGACTCTCGCGTCAGGTGTCCCGCTTGGGGCGTGTCATCCGGTAACCATGACAACGGACGCGTCCCTGTCAGATGGGGAGCGACGTTGTTGGGGAGAACAGTGAATGGCACATGGAGCCGAGATTACCCAGGCACACATAAATGTCTTGGAGCTTATGGCAGTGTTTCTGGCTCTGAAACATTTCTGCCTTTCTTCCCAAGGTCGTCATGTTTAGTGAAAACAGACAATTCCACAGTGGTCGCATACATCAACCGCCAGGGCGGCACTCGCTCACTGCAGCTACACATGTAGCCGCAGGGTGATTTGTGGAGCAGTGTAGACTGCTGTCTCTCCGAGCAACACACGTGCCGGCGTTTTAAACAAGGGGCAGATCTCCTGTCACGGGAATCCTCTGTACAGAGGACTCTCCACCACAAGTGTGTGGAACAATCTCGGGCGAGATACGGTCGAGCAGCCGTAGATCTCTTCGCCTCGCAGGAAAACACACAGTGTCCAATGTTCTTCTCTCTGTCAGACGTAAATGCACACGCTGGGTGTGGATGCCTGGCTCACCCGTGGCCAAACGTGCTGCTCTATGCATTTCTCCCCCTCAGTCTCATCTCTCCCACTCTGGCGAGGGGGAGGGGCAGCCCACGTTAATCCTGATAGCGCCGCGGTGGCCATCCAAGCACTGGTTGGCGGAGATAATACAGCTCCTGTGGGAGAGCCATGGCCCTCCCCATACGCAGAGACCTCCTCTCCCAAGCGGGCGGGAAATTTACCACCCCCACCCGGACCGCGTAGCGCTCTGGCTTGGCCCGTGAGAGGTGGAACCTGAATGCATCAGCCTGCCAGAGCAGGTCATTGACACCATTCAGAGCGCAAGGCCGCGTCCACCCGCTCTCTTTACAGCGAAGTGGCGGGTTTTGAGGATGGTGTGAACGTAGGGATACAATCCCTTTTCAGGTTCTGGGGTGGACCTGCTGTTTTCCTACAGTACCTGATGATGAAGGAAGCTTTCTCCACATTTAAGGTGTACTTGGCTGCTGTCTCAGCCTGCCACGTGGGTTTTGGGGATAAGCCCGCGGGGCACATCCCTTGGTTTGTCGTCATGAAAGGGGCACGTCGCAAGCTCCCAGTTTCCAGGCCCCGGTTCCTCTATGGGACTTACGGTCGTGTTGGACCCCCTCTCTCATCACCATTTGAGCCTATGGAGGTGTGTGGATGAAGTTTGTCTCTCTTAACAGCTTTGCTCTTGGCTTTAACCACTGCAAAGCGAGTGAGTGATTTACAGGCTTTGTCTGTTCAGCAAACCGTCTCCAGTTTGCCCAGGGCTCTCTAAGTCTGTTTGCGGCCCAACCCAGCATTTGTGCCTAAAGTTGGTGGAGTCAGCCTACAGGTGCCCCTAGTGGAGCTCCGGGCTTTCCACCGCCCCTCCGTTCTGCTCAGAAAGGAGAGAAGGCTTCACATGTTGTGCCCTGTCCGGGCCCTGCACTGTATGTGAGTCGGACGGCTGTGTTCAGAAAAGCTGATCAGCTGTTCGTGTCCTGGGCTACACCCCACAAGGGTAACCGTTGTCCCGCCAGAGGCTGTCCCACTGGATTGTGGAGGCCATATCATTGGCCTATGAGTGTAAAGGTTTGCAGGCCCCGCGGGGTCTGAGAGCTCATTCAACGAGAGGCATGGCCACTTCATGGGCCCTTTTCAGGGGTGTTTCATGGCAGAAATTGTTGCGGCAGCAAGCTGGGCTACGCCTCACACTTTGTGAGGTTCTACGGCTCATGTTTCCGGACCGTCCCTGGCACAGGCTGTGCTGGAGGTGACGGCGCCCTTGTTGTGTGAGTCTCGGTTCAATGTTATTTGCTTCGGGAGATTCAGGCAATCCGGGAGTGGTCTATATCTCCCATAGTGACACCGAACGAGTTAGAAAAAGAACTTTAGGTTACTTAACGTAACCCCGGTTCTTTGATAACAGAGTGAGGTGTTTCACCAACATGTCCCTCCTTGCGAGACACGGAAAGAAACCTATCTGGAATGATTTGTAAGAGAGCCGGTCGACTGTGATTATATAGGGGCGTGGCCCCAGCACAGTTCGACCTGTCTGTCACGGACAGACGTGGTGTCATTGGAGCTTCCATAGTTGGCTCACGCCAAGGCGATTCCCATAGTGACACACTCACTCTGTTATCAAAGAACCGGGGTTACGTTAAGTAACCTAAAGTTATGTAATGAGGTTATGTAATGTCCTTTTATCAAATGTCTCACAACCTCAGGCTGTAGGTCACAGCAACCGAAAAAACAGAAGTCGGTTTGTTACAGGAGGGCTGTGGTTTGAATCCCTTATCTAGTAGAAGGGGAAAATCTGGAGGACAACACTAATATGGCAGATTGGAGATACACAGGTTTATTCAAAGCCTGAATATTAGTGATATTTGTTGTGTTTTAACATAATCAGGAGCATAAACTCGCCAAGTTTGAACAAAGATGATGATCACAACAAAAATCTCCTTATTAAATTTGATTTGGCCTACTGTGATTTTTATTCTGGTCGGCTATTTTGCACACATTTCTGGAAATTATCTCCCACTTGTTTTTATCTTGAAAAAGATATAAATCTATCCGTCCCATAAGCATCAATAAGAGCTAATAAGAAGCTGTCCTGCATGTGTTCCCTGTATGAAATCTCCCTCCTTTCACAAACTGTGATGGTGCAGAAATTCGGTTCACTCAATGAATTTCTCACAAAATGAATCCCCAGCTGTTGTCCTGAAGCCGAGCCGAATTGGTCATCTGTGGAGGTTTCCAGAAAAGTAGGTCACACTTACTGCAGACAGATGGACCTCGGACCAGAGCCAGTATTTCCAGTTCAGTCCGCAGGGACGCTTCACTCATCACCAGTCCTCCCCTGACCCCATCTTTGAAATACTGTGAAGTTTAAACCCTCAAACTAATTAAAAAAAAGAAAATAGCAGAAGGAGAGATTTCCTTACATCAGGGGTCTTCAACGTTTTCCAGGCCAAGGACCCCCAAACTGATGGCGAGATGGAGCGGGGACCCCCTAATTATATATATTGTATAAAATTGTGTTATATCAAACTGGTCCTATAGTGCCATGTGTGCATTGATGACTGAAAGACATCTTCTGCCTCCATTTATCTGTTTACTGCAGTGTGTTGAATTCATGTTAATGTGTATTTAAAGACATTTCAATTAATGGAAAAAATTGCAGGGGGGGGGGGGGAATATAAAAAAAGTCTAAGCAACCAAAACTTTCGCGACCCCCATGCAGTACCTCCGCGGACCCCCTAGGGGTCACGGACCCCCTGTTGAAGACCCCTGCCTAACATGATTTGAATGTTTTGCCCTTTTGTGTGTGAAATCACTTTTTTCCCCTTATGTTGTCCTCGGGTCAAATTTGACTCCTTTACAAAATGTCCATATCTGAAATATGGGTTTCTTTTTAACCAAATTACCACAAAAAATGGATTGGATACCATGCAACTCTCTTTGCAAATTCATTTGATCACATTTATTCCTGATGAAACTCATCTGTACGTTCTTCTGATCCTAACTATTAGTCAAAATAATTAACAATTTCTGCTTTTTTAACTCTAAGTAAAAGGAATAACTCAATATAAATGAGGGTTCTTGAACATGAATTCCAAAATGTACTGTAAAACTAGTGGTAGTAATGTCAGTAAATTGTGAGATCCCGGATCCCAAGTCCATGTCTTCAAAATGCTTTTTAACTTTAACTGTCAGTCCCAGTCAGATGACACAGTCTTTGTATACAATCGAGCCAGATAATCTAGATAAAATCAAGATTAATGGATTATTGCTCTGTTTTTGAGGAAAGAAAAAAGCTTTGATTTCTTCTTTTTTCATTGACATTGAGTGCAGGCTACAGCTGTGTTTATTTTACCATGCCGACCAGTGGATCCACAACATTAAACACAGCATGTAACTGATTAGAGAAAGAAGCAAAAACTAGAAGAAAAATCTAGGGTTTGTGTTGTTATTGCTAATATTCTTTTATTTTACTGCACAAATGCATGAGACTTACCAAGGCCTGAGTCTGCTATTTGTTATTACCTTTCAGACCGAAGAATATGACCAGGGGTCTCATTGATAAACGTTGCATAGACACAAAACAGGGCTGAAAATGTGCGTAGAAATGTGTTAATCATAAACCAAAGTATTGGACAAATTCCAAAAACCAAAGTTCTTACACCTCGAGGGAGATGTGGAAAAGCCGATGATTGTTTTTTTTGCGATATTACACTTAAAACAAAAATGTCAACCTTAATGGTGGCAATGTCAGTATGGTTCATCCTCTGGGGAACTTTTATGTCTACATAAAATCTTATGGAAATCCATGCAGAAGTTGTATACATGTTTTGTATTTTGTACACATTAGTGCTTTATTTATAAATTAAAAATGTGTTGCAGAAAAAGACAGAAAATCAGAAGCCACTTTGACACCAAACCTTCTGTGCATTAATCGTAAGGGTCATAGTGCACTTAATAGCCAACTAGGACTATTCAACTAACCAATGACATAACAGGGTTGTGTTTCATCAGCGCAGACATCCCAAAACAATGTCAAATCCACTGAATCAATCCCCCGCTTGCTGATGCTCCTTGAATCTGTCACACAGGTCAAAGAGATTATAAACAATTTAATTTTAACCCCCTCAGCCCTGCAGTCATGGCAGTTTACGCTAATCAATGCAAGCTTTTCTCACCCAGTAAAGAGACTCCGGGAAAATTACATAACACTCCTAATCTGATTCTGCATTGCTGCACAGCTGATAGCGCCAGGGACCCTGCTGCACACTACATGAAATAGCCCTCCACACATCTGACCACACACTGTCCTCCCTTCATCTCTATTTTACCCCCCCCCCCCCCCCCCCCCCCCCCCCCCCCCCCCTCCCCTCCCCCCCAGCTCTCTCTGCAGCTCTCTCTGTTCAAAGTCATTCTTCAGTGTGACTATTTTTACACAGAAAAAAAGTGGACAAACACTCAGTTTATTAATAATCTATCCATGTCCAGGCTCTGCACCACATTCTTGTTGTGCTCAGAGTCTCATGCGTCTTGAGATTCATCCATTTCTCTGTTTTGGTCCATTCTGGATGTTTTGTTCCTCATGACATAACCATCAACACACAGTACACACTCTACCCTGCCCTCCCTTTATCTCTGCATGTTTATCCCTGTTTCCTCCTCCTGGTTCTCTTATGCCCAGCTGCCTGACTCTTTCATGTCAAAAAGGTTTTGTTGCGATGTATAACAGATATACACAGCCAGGAAATATAACTAAAGTGTTTGATTATTAATCTTGAGACAGCTGCAATGTAATGAAATGCTTTAATGCTATGCTTGTTTCTGCCTTTCTAAGAATAAAGACAAAGTTAAAAAAAAAAATTGTTTGGTTTCTCTGATCTGGCAAAGCTATAGCTAAAGCTAATTGGTGGCTACTGTTATCAAAAGACAACAACAAAAGAAGATGGTAGCTAATATTGGTAAAGTTGTAGCTAGCAAAACGTTGAAGCTAATTGGTGGCTACTGTTAGCTGCCACCTTCTTTTGTTGTTGTCTTTTAATAACATTGGTAAAGCTAAAGCAAAACGTTAAAGATAATTGGTGACTACTGTTAGCTACCCTCTTCTTTTGTTGTTGTCTTTTGATAACATTGGTAAAGCTGTAGCTAGCAAAACGTCAAAGCTAATTGGTGGCTACTGTTAGCTACCATGTTCTTTTGTTGTTGTCTTTTGATAACATTGGTAAAGCTAAAGCATAACGTTAAAGCTAATTGGTGGCTACTGTTAGCTACCATCTTCTTTTGTTGTTGTCTTTTGATAATATTGGTAAAGCTGTGGCTAGCAAAACGTTAAAGCTAATTGGTGGCTACTGTAAGCTACCATCACTAAACCCAATAATCACAGGATTTCATCTGTAGAAGACTTGTAGGCCAAAAACAAAATAGCTAACATTGGCAAAGCTATCGCTAAAGCCTAAAACTAAGGCTAATTAGTGGCTACTGTAGCTAATGTTAGCTACCATCTTCTTTTGTTTGCTTTATTGTCTGTACAACACACCAAAGAATTGTGCTTAAGAATTAGTGCTTAAAGCTAACAAAAAAGACACGATTGACAAAGCTCTACTGGAGCTAAAACATAAACTTACTACTACAATAATGATGAACTACATTTCCCATGTGTAGGCTATGGTGTGCTCTGTCTGATAAGTTTCCATCTCAAACATTAGCCCTAATGAGCATTAGAGACTACTGTTCTTGGTCAGTAGCTGTCTAATAGCTAAGTTTGTATAGCTACATGATAGCATACGTTTCACTTTGATGATATAAGAGGTTTTTACTTATATTAATGTATACTTTATTAGTACCACAAGGGGTAGTTACAATATACACTCAATTGTTAATTAAATACAGGCTTGAATTACACACACATGCTCAGTATCTATTGCACTACATGGAGAAGATGTGTTAGAGTGTGTGGGGGGGGGGGGGCTGCCCATGGAAAGGCACCTTGAATAGTTCGGGGTTTCGCTGCATTGCTTGGCAGTGCCCAGGAGGTGAACTGGCACCTATTCAGCTACCAGTCCACCGCCATACTTTGGTCCATATTGGGACTTGAACCAGCGACTATCTGGTTCTCAACCCAACTCCCTACTGACTGAGCTACTACCACCTCAAAACTTATTGTTGGTTATTCAGCAAATGCATATTAACACTCTGAATGAACACTTTAAAGGTGTCTACATGGGTCCACACAGTGTGGACTTTGCAGTTTGGGTATTTTAACACTTAACACAGAGCTTATCTCAACACTAATGTGCAATGTTAGAAATAAACTCCCTTGCAGTGTCATTTTAGTGTCAACTGTGGTGTTGTTTCCAAAGTAAGACTTTGAGGTGTAACTGTTGTATGCTGCATACAAACTAAATTAACTTAAATAGAGACCTGTGAATTTTCTCATTAACACCACAAATGTGACTCCCCTGAAGTGTGGTTGAGCAAACACAACACTTCAGTGGAAGATGTATACAGATCCTTTATCTAAACTTTAGTATAAGACCTGTACTAAACTTAAGTATAAATAGCCTATGTAGGCAAAGTATTATCAGCAAAAAGTTTTTAAAGTAAGAGTACTCATTGTGCAGTCAAATGTTCCCTGTCAGTGTTTCCCCGTGTATATCCAGATGCTTCTGGAGTCACATTCCTGCTGCATTAATGTCTATGTGTCATTTTACTGCTGTACATGTTTAAGTGTGTGTTCATTTTGAACTCCTTTATATAGTGTTGGCTAGTTTAATCAGCAATGCATCATGGTCTATAAGATCATTATATGTCACTGTCTTATGAGAGTTGCGTATTTTCTCTTGGTGTCAGAAAAACATGATGATGCATGATGCATTTTCCAGCTGATCCAAGAGGCCTTTTAACCCTCCGATTGTCTTCCCATTCACTTTTCCTCCCCGTCCAAAACTGACCCAGTCTTCATCACAACAAGTTTTACACCTTTTTTGGAATTCATGGTCAATAAACTTCATTCATATAAAATCATACTTAATTTCAGAGTTACAAAACAGTCCAAAAGGATAAACTATTTTGCTTAATTGTTAAACTCAGAGGAATATATGTTTATGGATTATCACACATTTTGACCAGGTAAGACAACAGATGCTACAAAATTGAATAAAACTCCCAAATTCAATGAAAGTAGTGTTCCTTTATTTTTATTTTAGCGTTTTGTGGAACCATCCATGTTATTTTCAGGCTGTTTGGTTGGTTAAACTCATATTTCTGATCAATCGGTCAAATATGACCCGAGGAAAACATGAGTGTTAAAGGGTTTATTTAGCTTAAGAAGAATACTCTCAATACATAAAGGAACACTTCATTCTTCAGTTTGTCACAAACATTCAATTATAGTAAATGGGTTACATTCCACCACTGTTAAAGGTTCACTAAAGCCCTACTGCTGCATGTAGGTCATCACATCCTTGATGGTATTGACGTTGCTGTGGTGATGCTTTCGGCAGTGTTTATCACCTCCGTGTTCCACATTACATAATCAGCACAGCCTCACAGAGTGATAACACGCCATTGTGTGCTGTCATCAACACTGTGTGTGTCTGTGTTTGTGTGTGTGTGTGTGAGACTGGAGCCTCGCCCAGAGTACATCAGTCCATACGCCCCCTGCTGTTGGCCCACAGGCTGCCTGCAGAGCTGAGCATGTGGCGCCCTCGGGTGGCTGCATGTAAAACAGGGACGTGGTGTTTATTCTTTCTTTACAGGAAGGTCAGAGGTCCTGGTGCTGGCAGGGATTCAGTTATCATCAGAGTATTTTATTTTATTTTTTATTTTGCACTTTTATTTTGAAAATTTAGTTGAGGACCACAATGGAAGTAAGTCCTTAATTGTGTTTTTATCCTCGATTGTATTGGATGTTTTTTCCTGTGTAATGCATTCTTAATGCAATTAAACAACCAAATCAAATCAAAAGCTTCCTCCTTTTGTTCTCGACTCTCGCCGATGTCTACAATCTGAGTATTTGAGGTACTTGTACTTCACTTGTGTTTCATGTCACTTTTGACTTCTATTCTACAACAATTCAGAAGGAAATATTGTACTTTTTATTTCACGCTATTATCTGACAGCTTCAGATAAGTTAGTTGAGTAAGTAAGTGTATTGTTTGCACATAAAACACATGGAAATGCTAAATACAGCTGAATCAATAAGTTGATTGATTTGTTAACAGAAAATGAATTTGCAGGTATTTTGATTCTCATTATTTATGTAAAACATTTCATGGCTCCAGCATCTCGAATGTGAGGATTTGCTGCTTTTCCTTAGCCAAGACTTGGACTCTTGGTCAGACATAACAAACATTGTGGAGGTGTCCCTTTGGGCTCTGGGTAATTGTGATGCTGTTTCTCACTAGATTAATGGACAATTAATTAATTAATAGTCAGCAGATTATACCTTAATAAAAAAAAAAGATTTAATAGTTAGTGGTTCAGAAGGAGCTCCAGCTCTGCCAACTCCAACAACCAACAACCCCTAACCCTACCCTTACAACCCCTAACCCTAACCCTAACCCTAACCCCTAACCCTAACCCCAACCCTAACCCCTAACCCCAACCCTACCCTATAACCCCTAACTCTACCCCAACCCAACCCTAACCTATAACCCCCTAACCCTAACCTAACCCTAAACCCACACCCTAACCCTAACCCCTAACCCCTAACCCCTAACCCTATAACCCCTAACCCTAACCCTAACCCTAACCCTAAAACCCCACCCTAACCCCTACCCTAACCCCAACCCTAACCCTAACCCCCTACCCTAACCCCTAACCCTATAACCCCTAACCCTAACCCCTAACCCCCTAACCCTAACCCTAACCCCTAACCCTATAACCCTAACCCTATAACCCAAACCCTAACCCCAACCCTAACCCCAACCCTAACCCTAACCACCCCTAACCCTAACCCCTAACCCTCCCTAACCCCTAACCCTATAACCCTAACCCTAACCCCTAACCCTAACCCCTAACCCTATAAACCCCTAACAACCCTAACCCCCCTAACCCTAACCCCTAACCCTATAACCCTACCCTATAACCCCTAACCCCTAACCCTATAACCCCTAACCCCTAACCCTAACCCCTAACCTTAACCCCCTAACCCTAATACTGCTTTTATATGAATGCACTAGTAATCATAATCTAGTTATATAGCAAGGGCGATACTTTGGGTTTAACGTGGGGGGGGGGGGCTTAAGAGCTTCAACTATCTAGGGAGGTCTCAAGACATGTCTGCATGTATTTTTTTTTAAATCGTCCAAAGAGGAAAAACGTCAAAAGGTGACAATATTTTGGAAAAAGCACTGAAGATTTTGAAAAAAATGTCCATGAAACCTTTAAAAAGGAGACAAAATTGCCACAAAAAAAGCTAAAAAAGGCAACCCCATTCCTGACACTTACATGTTTTTACACAAGTAAAGTTTTCAATGCAGAACTTGTAACAGAGTATTTTTTACAGTGTGTCAACAGTACTTTTACTTAAGTAAAGGACCTGAATACATCTTTCTCATTGTTTCATTTGAACAACTTCCACTATTTCATAAGAAAAATAGCAAAAAG
This sequence comes from Etheostoma spectabile, assembly GCF_008692095.1. Taxonomy (NCBI): domain Eukaryota; kingdom Metazoa; phylum Chordata; class Actinopteri; order Perciformes; family Percidae; genus Etheostoma; species Etheostoma spectabile. Next base: position 4,414,397 of record NC_045741.1, read on the forward strand.
TAAAAAAAACATCTGAAGACAATTACATTATTTTGTGAAACCGACGTATCTGGTAAGGAGCCACTGCTGTACCGAACAAAAGAAGCTGCTTCATTATTTCTTTTGTTGCAGCGTTGATGCAGGAAAATTACAGGTTCCCGCTCCAGAAGACACATTACACCCTCAAAAGGACAAACCGCTCCGCCCAAAACAAACCAGCAGCTGGATTAGAAGAAAAAGGTTGTCTTTTATTTGTTAATTACAATATAATAATATTCTTATTGAGAGTATTTTTGGGGCTTTTCTGCCTTTATGTGACAGGACAGATAGGTGAGAAAGACATCACAGGTTGGATTCAAACCCTGGACCTCTGCATTGAGGTATAAACATCAAGGTATATGTGAGCCTCCTCTACCCACTGAACCAACCCAGCCACATACAGTATATTAATATACTGATCAGTGTACTGTAGCCTGTTCACAGTACTATAGTTAAGGCTGGATAATACACAAGATTTGATGACAGAGGTTTGACAGAAAAGGACAGTGGTGGAAGAAGTACTCATCTTTGTAAACAAATATCCACATATTTTCATTGTTAAATACATTTGTTGCTTTAAATATATGTTTTCCAGTTGCTGTGTTTACATTTTTGGATGTTGAAGTCCCATCTGTTAATTTTAGCAGTGTAAGCCTGTCTTTAAGCAGATGAAAGCCCCCTTGCTTACAATGGAACATTTAATTGGCATTAAAGGAACTGCCCTAAGCTGGTTTAAGTCTTATGAATCTTTCATGCACGCCAAAGTTAGTCATGGAGTCCCACAAGGATCTGTGCTCGGTCCAATCCTGTTCACTTTATATATGCTTCCTTTAGGCAATATTATCAGGAAACGCTCCATGAATACTCTATTTTATCTAACGATCAAGTCAAATTAAAATAATCAGTTAGCTAAACTTCAAATGTGCCTTCAGGATATTGAAACCTGGATGACCTGTAGTTTTCTAATGCTAAACTGAGATAAAACTGTTATTGTTGTGGGGCCCAAGCACCTCCGTGACGCATTATCCAAAGAGATTGTTACTCTGGATGGCATCACCCTGGCCTCCAGCACCACCCTGGCCTCTAGCCCCACTGTGAGGAATCTTGGAGTTATCTTTGATCAGGATATGTCCTTTAATTCTCACATTAAGCAAATTTCAAGGATTGCCTTTTTTCACCTAAGTAATATTGCAAAAATCAGGAATATCCTGTCTTAAAATGATGCAGAAAAACTAGTCCATGCATTTGTTACTTCTAGGCTGAAATACAGCAATTTTTTATTAACAGGCTGCTCGAAAAAGTCCATAAAGACTCTTCAGCTGATCCAGAATGCTGCAGCACATGTTCTGACAGGAACCAGGAAAAGAGATCACATCTCTCCTGTTTTAGCTTCTCTACACTGTCTTCCTGTAAAATCCAGGATTGAATGTGAAATCTTTGTCCTGACCTACAAAGCTCTTTATGGTCAAGCACCATATTGAAGAGCTCTTAGAATGCAGGTTACTTGTGGTTCCTAGAGTCTGGAAAAGTAGAATGGGAGCCAGAGCCTCCAGCTACCAGGCTTCTCTCCTGTAGAACCAGCTCCCAGTCGGTCTGGGGGGCAGACACCATCGCCACATATAGATGTATCTGAAGACTATGAAGAGAAGCAGAGAAGAGAAGGGGTGCCGTGTCTGTAGCTATACACCCTCCCCCGCCGGTCTAGGCAGACGCTGCGACTCCTCACTCCCAAACTACAAGCTTTATCAAAGAGGAGACTTTGAAGTTTACTCACTCATTTTTACAAACCAAAAAATCTGAACAGTTGCAGTCTGCAGAAAATGATTTCCAGATGCATCCAGAAATCCAAAATAATCATTGCTTCAAAATGAACTCCAGCTCAACCAACTCCAACAGTAAAATCTGCTTTTACCTTAATGCATGACGAATAATAATCTAATAATGATAGAACATATAATAAAACAGTCACTTTTTTATACTTTTAATACTTAATTTTCCTGACTATAATTGCATATTTTTACTTAATTTACATTTTTAATGCAGGACTTTAACTTGTAACAGTCACTTTTTACAGTGTGGTATAGTACTTGTACTGCATGTGACCTCAGAGTGACTGCGCCTGTTAGTGCTGCTGATGGAGGCGGACGTGAGCTTTAACTGAGAAAGACTCTGTTGGTGAAAGGTCACTTAATCCCACACATGGAGAGTCTCTATGGAGGCGCCAGGCGGTCCGAGAACGGAAAACATGGCCGCCGTCTCGTCCCAGTCCAGCCTCCTCCCTGCTGTTCAAGTAAAAGTACTAACACCACACCGTGGAAATACTCCACATTCATCAAGTAGACACAAACACTTGTTGGGTCTTTGTAAATTATAGAGTGTGGTCAAGACCTACTCTATCTGTGAAGTGTCTCGAGATAACTGCTGTTATGATTTGATACTATAAATACCATTAAATTGAAAATTAATGAAGAGAAATGGAAATAGTGTGTGATTAAGTATTTATCTAGTACCTTTATGAGTTGAAAAAGCTTCTCGGATCAGCCGGAAAATGCATCCTCAAAAAGCTCAAAAAAAAAACCCAGCCCTGGTTTTCTGAGCTTTTTAGATACGTGGTTCTCACAGGACAGGACAGCGACGCTACAAATATATGATGATCTTTTAGACCATGATGCATTGCTGTAGATAAAAATAGCCAACAGTAAATAAAAGGAGTTACATATTAATGGAGCAGGAATATGACTCCAGAAACATCAGATATACGAGGGGAAACACTTTAAGTACATTTTGCTGGTAAAAACTACTTCATTTTACTTCAAGATTTTGAATGCAGTATTTTTACACAGTGGTTTTTCCCAAGTAAAAGTATTTTACAGCACGTCACTTATTCTGAGCACTTTTCTAAGTAGATGCTTGATGGTAAAACTGACCTAAATCACTCAGTCCCAGGAAAAGTCTTTGGGCAGGTGTTGTCCTGTAACTGTAAGATCAGAGGTTTGATTCCTGCAGCAGTGCCCTTGAGCAAGACACCCATCCACCTGCTCTGGGTGAGAGCGTCAGCTAAAATTTAAATGCCCGTTTTAAAGCAGAGAGTGAGACTGTGGTGCATGAAATGTCTTTTATCCAGCTGGGATACTGTCTGTTTGTTTTTTTAACCCTTGTGTTCTCCTCGGGTCAAATTGACCTGTTTAAAAGTGTTTTTTATCAGAAATATGGATTTCTTTCAATCAAATTGCCCAAAAAATGATATGGATGATTCCATATAACAATATTCAGGTAAAATTAAAGATTACTTTCATTGAATTTTTTGAGTGTTTTATTTAATCTTTTGGAATTTGAATTCTTCTTTTTTAATGGTTTCAAAACAGTATCCGGACTAAACTTGGACATCTTACCCACTCAACATCCTCTGATCTTAACTATTAGTCCAATTAATTCAAAACTATTGCCTTTTTAACTAAAAACGTATGTATAATTTGATATAAATGAGGTTTGATGACCATGAATTCCAAGAATAAGTGTAAAACCTATTATTAAACCAGCTCAGGTTTTTAAAAAAGCGCCAAAAACATGGAAAAAGCGACAAATATATCAGAAAAAGCCACAAAAACATAGTAAAAGCACAAAAAAAAAGTCATTTTCAATTTTGACCTGGAAGAAAAGTTCATGGTTAACGGGAAGACAACACAAGGGTTAAATAACCCTGAGTCGGCATCTTAAAAGTTTGTGATCGCCTTTTAAAAGAAACTCCTTCTGTGTTCTCTGGAGACCTGCCAGAAATTAAATTAAAATTTAAAAAAAGACATTAACATAACACTGATCAAGACACGCTGTCTTTATTTTGCAGTGGGAATACAAATTGAAAACACAACCATCCATGGAGCATTCACACGACTAATTTTTTTCCAGTCTGCGTGCTTTTTTTACAAGCGCGTCTCGGAGGAGAAACAGCTAAAGCCCGTCACAATCAATGCAGGTAAAGGCGACTTAAGAAAACATATTTGGAAAATAAAAAGGAATGCAATACCCTTTTTTTTTCCATCACAGAACACATTTGCAGAAAGAAAGGCAGAGCAACAATAACAAACAGTGACTAAACAACATAAAAACTGTGCTTCAACAAAAGAACTTTTGGCTAAAGCTCAATAAGGAGGATCCCTCCTGGTGGATTTGTACTTTCATAAATCAGCATGTTTGCTTTCTATCATCCTGTCCACTTTTAGAATATATCACCCGTCTAGTTGCACCAGACAAGATAGTTACAGCAGTAGAAATGAATGGAACAGTACTCTCACGTCTGTACGTTAATGCTGGAGCAGCCGGCTAAATTAGCTTAGCACAAAGACTGGAAACAGGGGGAAAACGGCTATCCTGTCTCTTAGTTGATAAAATCATTTAGCTTGCATTTTAGAAAACAAAGATATGGACCAGCAAGCCGCTCATAACGCCCCCCAGAAGTAATTGTTCCGAGAGTAAACAAGGAAGTGAGGTGACGAAGTATAGGAGCGCCAAATTCCATTTTAAATTCATTGAAATTAATGATTTTAAGGGACCTTAGACACAATAATGTTCTCATTTTAATAGTTTTAGGAGACTCATTTTAAGCCAATCCCTGTTTTACTAACCCTAAGTATTTTTCTTGCCTAAACCTAACAATGTTAAAACGTGTTTCAATCGGTTAAATAAAAATGTCACATGACTAATCCACCACTGTGAGGTATTAAGTAGAAGGGTTCTTTGTGTCGTTTTGGGACTTTTTGGAACTTATACAGTCGTTTAGGTATAAGGATGTTGAAATCCTCCTACCTGCACCTCCAAAACTTTTAACATTTGTTAAATCTGTAAAAACAAATGCTTAAAATTAACATTTTGCAGTTGCACGTATGGTGATGTGCTGGACTAGTTCTTTGCTGGGACCATCCAAATATGGATTAATCCACCACTGAAAATAGTCCCCAACAAACGCAGTATTTGTTCCTGTTTTGAGTAAGTTTGTTTAAAACTACAGTGACCAGCTGTGATCAAGAAATTACAGAGCCGTTTAAAAAAAAAAGAAAAGAAAAAAGAAATATATATGTATACATTGCCTGGTTTTAAAGATTTGGATTAATTCTAGGAACCAGGCAACCGACGGAGAATTGGACAGAGCCATGCTAGCTGTAAAAGGCAAGCTTCTACTTGAATTGTCATTTCTAGATTTTCTACACTACAATTGAGATAAAATGTGGTAATTAGTGAGATTTAGAGTTGCTGGAAGGTGGATTGTACAATCAACTGCTGCAAACTGTAACTTAAGGACAAGCTCAAAAACATTAGTTGCACCTTAAGCCCCACCCAGCATAATTTTTGGGGTTGGTACAACCATCTACCTTCTTCTTCGTCACCATAATCCCCATTTTAGGTTTCTGAAATCAACTTTGGTACCATGAAATACAAAGAGAAAACATTCCTCAATGACTACATTCAATATAGGATCAGAAAAAATGAAATCTTTTAATCTGCAAGTCCCTAACTCCATTTGGTGTAAATACGTGGTGCTGTAAAGGGCTGATAGCTTTCAGACAGCCACCCTTCAATACCCACTGGGTCTGAATCTTTTAGACACTTTGACTAAAGGACGCCAGTGCCATCAGGTTTAGATCCTCTGGATGGACCCGGGCTGCTTTTAGCGCTCCATCACAGTATGCATTGGGGAATACAAGACGTCTGGGTGGAGAAGACTGGGAAGGTATGTTGTTTCAGGGTTAGGGATTAAGAATTTATCAAATCTAAACAACCTTTTAATGACAACAGTTTTTCTAAGAGCTGTTCATGCCATTTAATAAAGCGCTTGAGCTTAAACTAAAATCTTTCTCATGAAATGTCCTTTTAAAAACGGGATTTAAGAGTTGACTCTCTGAAGATTTGTTTCAGCAGTTTTAAAGGATAAGTCTACATGTAATGTTCTACATTGTTCAACAAATCTTATGAAAAAGACCCAAACCAACAGTAAATGTATCACCATGAACACACACACAATGTAGTTTAGTTGGACTCAATCCTACAAACACCATCCTGCTGCCACAAACACTCTGGGCTTGCAGTATATTCCCGGGTTTTCTCCAGAGTCTGGTAGGACCGGTCTAAAGGACCAGAGTCTGGTATGACCAGGCTGATGTACCAGAGTCTGGTATGACCGGGCTAATGGACCAGAGCCTGGTAGGACCGGGCTAATAGACCAGAGCCTGGTAGGACCGGGCTAATGGACCAAAGTCTGGTAGGACCAGGTTAATGGACCAGAGCCTGGTAGGACCGGGCTAATGGACCAAAGTCTGGTAGGACCAGGTTAATGGACCAGAGCCTGGTAGGACCGGGCTAATGGACCAGAGTTTGGAAGAACAAGGCTAACAAACACTCACTTGAGGACCAAATGTGAATTAATCCGCCGCTGAAAATAGTCCAACAAATACACTATTTTCTCCTGTTTGAGCAACGTTTGCTAAAGAATCCAGTGTCCAGCTGTTTTAAGAAATGATTTAGCATTTTAAAAAAACAAGTGAAATCATTTGTTTCCTGTTCTTTTTTTTTTTTAAAGCTATGCATTGATTTTGTTGGTTTTGGTCTTTCCACAACACCTCCTGACAAAAAATAACATCTGGAATATCAGCAGTCTTATCCTTTAAAATGTTGCTCCGTGACTTTCCCCAGACCGGACCTATGTTTGAAAAACTTTCACACTCATGCAAGGACGAAGTAGTAAAGAAATACGTTCTTTCAGATGTATAAAATCCATCATCCTTTCTTGTCTAAACACATAACGGCTGCAAAAATGCATTATAATACTGTCATCAAATTATTATTCATTCCGAAGTGATACTGGTTCGTAAGTGTACTTCAAATCTGGGTAAATATGGTATATACATATATAGACAGTACAGAATAAAAGGGAGCAGGGGGGATATTTGGGGATATTTTGGAAAGGGTTATTAGCTCCCTCTCTGACAAAAACCTTCAGAAAACATTTAGAAAATGGTGCTTTACCTCACTGCCACGCTGCTTTTTAAGTTTGTACTTCTCTCTATGAACCACGGAGTATAAATTTGTGTGGTTGCCAGAGCAACTAATCATGGAGGCGAACACTGAATAAAAACAAAGGCTTCAAGACACTATGACAAGACAAAAAAAGATCTAAGTATTTCTTTATACAGTGTAAAACCTGTGATAAATTATCAAACGAATGTTTAAAAAGGAAGCAGTGTACAGAAATGCAATAACTAAATGCACTAAATAATATAATAAAATAAAATGTGAACTTAAGGTTTGGTCTGAGAGAGCATAAGGCTCGCTGTGAGAAAGCATCTGTTGCAACAACCACCAGCGAGCAGGCTGACAATGTTTAATGAACAGTTTGATCTTGTTTTCTTCCACACGAGTCAGCTCCATACCCAGGAGGCCGAGCTGCAGGCCTTGTGCCAAAAAAATGCTTCCAACAGACGCTTAATGCACATAAAAAGGGTCTGTGGGACTTCACCGGGACGTGTTATTTACATAGTGAAACACAGGCAGCTGGGCGTAGAAGATTTGCTTCAGCTTTATTGGGACTTGTTGTCGGGAAACTAGCGTGACATTTGACCCTTTAGTTTGCGTTCACACTGCGAGCAACCGGCATTTACCGAGCAAAGGAAAACTATTCCTACAGAGCTGATGGAACAGGGACACCCAGCAGGGTACAAGTCATCAGTCCTTCATCAGTCTAACGCAGACCGAATGAGAAGCTGATGAGAGCCCCACAAATCTGCCACTTCACCTCAAAGTCCGTTAAGTACACGGATGGAAGACGTACTCAGATATTCTACTTAAGTAAACTAAAACTGCAGTGTAAAAATACTTTGCATTCCAAATTTTACCTTGGTAACGTACGAGGATTAGAATAGAAATATGCTTCAAGTGTCCAAAGTAAGGCAGGCCCATTTCAGAATAATATATCATTGGATTATGGTTATTGATTCATTGATGTTTTCATCCCTTTAATGTTGCAGCTGGTACAGTTGGAGCTTACTTTAACTACTTAATATACTGCTGGGTAGCTTAATCTATATTAATACATCATTTATGCGTTGATTATATTTTGTTTTAATAATCCAAAACTGCACAGTATGACTGAAGCTATCAAATAAATGTTGTGCAGTAAAAAGTACAATATTTGCCTCTGAATTGTAGTGACGTAGAAAGAGCAGAAATTGAAAATACTGGAATTGGAAGTACCTCAACATTGTACTCAAGTACAGTACTTGAGTAAATCTACTTAGTTACTTTCCACCACTGATCAAACTGGTGTTGTGCAGCTGTCTATCATGTCGGACATGGTCTTCATCAGCAGTTGCCAGGCAAGGGTAAATGTTCACATTTCTTATTTTTCTGAAGAGTTTAAAATTTCATTGTTGAATTTGTCTAAGTTCCTGTTTTTTAAACATGTATTAACAGACCTTTGGCTACTTAGGGGCACAACATTAACATTTCATCACCTTATAAAGTTGATGGGGTAGAAGTTGCGTAGTTATGGAACATTATCATTCATTTGGACTAGCGTGTGTGTCCATCTGATAAATGTAACTTTTATCTTCTCTCTCTCTTTTAGCCGTTCGTGGTCTCTTTAGAGTTAGCTGCTAAACGCTCCACTACCTGCGCTCTGCTGGTTGCTGCTGAGCGGAAAGTTTACAGTGGGTTTATGACAGCATGTTTTGTTAAAAAACAGCTGCCTGCTGCTGCTGGAAACAACGCTATGAGAGCTGTGATAGTGAACCAAAACCCAGACAATGAGCTATAAGGTGCTACAAAGCTTTATAGGGCCGAGGGGAACTGCAGAGTGGAGTATAAGCGACCTCTTTTACGTACTGTACATGTCAGTTGATCCATTTTTTGACATTAAAATCTTAATTACACGTCCTTTAAATTCCTCAAAATGCTCAGAAAAATGTCAATTTGAAAATCTACGGCTACATTTCAGCCAATGAAGATAATGCGATATGATTGAAAGCTCCAGAAGAGCTCCTGAATAAGGTGTGATTCATCAACTGCTGTTAGGGTTGGGTTAGGGTTAACCTAATCCTAACCCTCAGGCATGAGCTTTAAAAACTCAAAATTATCTGCAGAAATAAGTATCTCAACAAGTATCTCTTCATCATTGAATCTTTGAGGTCAGCAGAAAGCTGTGAAGTAATCCGGTCAGCTTATTATTTGTGTTTTGTCAGTTTAGCTCCTGAGAGCCAGAGATGGGCCCATCAGCAGCCAGGCTGTTTGCAGTGTGAAAGCTCAATGTCACTCATATTAGTCGCCAGCTGCAAAGCAGCGTTGTCATTCTGTGTTACCACAAAATACTGACCCAAACACCTTCTACCTTTTGTCTTTTATCGTCAGGAAACTGATTCAAAAAAGCGCCTCAATTTCTGACAAGTAGTGCAAATTTCTAGTGGCGATAAGAGCCGGGGTGCTCTCCACTAACACATTCAGTGCTTTAGTGTTAATGTATATCACAAATGAGCAGCTGCTTGCTTCTTTCCTCACTACAAGGCTGCTTTTCCACAAACCGGTTCACAGGGAAGGGTGAAACTAAAGGCACAGAGATTTTTTTGGACTCATCTTCCAGTCTTTTCCCTCTCCTCCCACCGTCTCGAGCAGCAAGCTTCGAGAAGTTTCTAGAAGGCTCTGTCGACTGCGATTACCATCAGTGCTCTGTACCGCACAGGAGCCCACTGCCGACCCTGTGAGCTTCAGCCTTGATGTGTCAATCCAGAGGATATCACCGCCTCGGCCTCCCTTCCTCTTCCTCTCCCCAGGGACCTCTCACAGTCCCAGTCAGAAAGCAGTGGGTGGAAACAAAAAGCAGCAAAAATGTCCTCCTCTTTCTTCCATCTCTGAATTTTTAAAAACCTGATCCATTTATAGCCTAACACGATCATACAGTCACAACAGACAGATTACAGACTAACAGCAGCACAAACAGCGAGGGGAAAGGTACTTATCTTTTCAAACATCCTCACAACATGAAATCTCGACTGCTAACTTTATCTGGATCTCAGCTGCATTTCTTGTTGTTTGCCAGCCCGCCAACGACAGCTGTGGTCTGCAGATTTTCCATTGGCCGCAACCGGTGGTGAATTTGGAGCGCTACCAGAGACACAGAGGGGATAAACAGGATCACGCAGGAGTGGAGGGTGACCTTACATCCTAGCTGTTTAAACACAGATTGCCACAGCTCGGCTTCTAATGTTTCACCTTTGATGCTGCCTCTAAAGAAATCTCTCAATTATCACTGCAGATCAAATTTCCTATTTACCATTTGTTCACACCATCTGCTTTGCCAAAAACATTGAAACAAAATTTGATTTATAATACAAAACTGCAGCAAAACTAAACTTTTGGTGCCCATAATCAGCACAGCACAGTATCAGAATCTGGACCAAGACGGTAGCCGTGGACGACGCCATAATTAGGTCACTGTATTTAACACATGCATCGACGGAGATTAATCAGGCCAGGCGGGGAGACCACTGCCAAGCAATCCATCACACTTTATCGATATCGAGTGCAGTCTGGGAGGACACACACACACACACACACACACACACACACACACACACACACACACACACACACACACACACACACACACACACACACACACACACACACACACACACACACACACACACACACACACACACACACACACACACACACACACACACACACACACACACACAAAATTCAAAGTGTGTTTGTTAAATGGAGTTCTGTGTTTTTCTCAGGTTCGGCCACAACGGTACCACATTGACAAAAGAAAAGCGCTGCTGCAGTGCATTCTGGGGATTTGAGTCAATATGTACAGCCCGTGGAATGATAACGTAAGAGTTTCTTTTTTTTTTTTCAATTTACACGTATTATCAGCTCCTTTCTTTCCTGCAGCGACATCCCATCTAGCACCATGGCTACCACACTGGGATGTTTTGAAACAAAATCAATACTCCCACTCGTCCGTCTTCATGTCCAGGTAGTTGAGAATGTTCTGTGCAAACTTCACTGCCTGCTTGCGCGCTATCTTGGTGGTCTCGTCGCCCTGCGGGTCCACGGCGTCCAGCGCCAGCAGCTGTTTGGTCAGCAGCTCCTCGAGCATCATGTAGCTCTTGTCAAGTCGCTTGCCGTCGAAGCCCAGTGCCTGGGCCTGGAGGTCCGAGAGGCTGCCCAGGACCAGCCACACGGCCCGGTGCGAAGGGTGTTCGCTGGGGCCCGGCTGGCGGCGGGCCAGAGCCTCGCGCAGGTCCAGGAAGGTGATGATGGCCTGGACCTCCACCACGGCGCGGCGGCGGGCCTCCCGGATGCACGGGTTTCTGCCCGTGTCCACCTGGTCCAGGTGAGTGAGCAGGCTCTGCAGCTCGGCCTTGGGCCTGAAGCTCAGATCCCCCATGATGCAGTGCCGCAGGACGCCGTCTCGCAGGTGGGAGACGTGGGCTCGCACCGCCTCAATCTCACGGATGGAGTTGTTCTGACCCAAGTCGTACCTGAAGACACAAAAACACTGATCTATACATCTATACCAAGTTTGGTGTTGGAGTTTGTAACGTCCACAAAAAGAGACAACACAACAACAAAGAGACACAAAATTGCTTTTTTTGCCACCAAATACGCACACCTAATTCCTTCACAAAGCTAGGGAAACGACTGACATGTATGGATATTTTCCAACATACTGTATATTAAACCTAAAATAAAAAAAATAAAAGTATTACTTAAGAGTCCTCTACTGATTTAGCACTGGCATACTGTAACACTTTAAAAAATAAAAGCATTAAAATAAATGGAGCAGAACCAGAAATATTGTCTTTTTTTTATTCTACACATTCTTCTTCCTCGTCAAAACCTGGAGCCTAGCCTACATTACCCACAATACAACACAGCGGGAGACGATTAGTTGAAGATTCCGGTGTATTATGATAGTAGCAGCTAATGCAGCCCAAAGGTTTTTATTTAAAACTTTTTTTTTCCCTTTAAGTCGTACTTCCACACACTTTAAACTGCTGATGTGTGGTGGTGGTGATGATGATGATGATGATGATGTGTAAAAATCAGTCCCCACCCCATAGCTAGTTATTCAGCTGATGTCTGCAGTGTGGCGCCAGCTGTTCCAAGCTGAGGGTTCTGTAAGCAGCCCCATCACGCCAGCCAGAGAATCACAGTTAATACCTTCTTAATAAAAGTCAAGTAGCATCATATTTAACCACGGTTTAGCCATGGAGTGCTCAGGAGCCTGAAGGTACGACAACAAAATACTCTATTGCAGAATTCTACTTTAGAAAGGCATTATTTTTTATTCCGGCTAGACTTACAAGCAAATAAACATTAAAATACATTTTCCATTCCATTAAGATGCGTTTAATTTTAGTGCATGGACAAGTTTGTCAAACAAACTTTATCAAACCTTTACTTTAATTAAAATTGAGGCCCAAAACTAGGCAGCACAGAGAAAAACATGTGAATGGAGTGGTACTTGGATCAGTGCTGGAGTCTGCTGTTATACAGTGTACATAATAGAGAACTCGGTAGGCGTATTATTGCCATCGGTGCATCTCTAGTGATGAGTCTAATTCCCTCCTGAGAGTGCAAAATGATCCAAATCTAAATTTCCTCCTCCAGTCTACCACCCAATAACATCAGCCGCACTCACTAAGGACAGCACAGTGTCCACGTCATACTTTGAAATGTAAAAAATGTTAGAGTGGCATTTCCTGCTGAAAAAATTGCATGCAAATGAACATCTGCACTAGAGAAAATAATAGAGATAATCTATCCTTTTGCCTTTTTTTTTTAAGCCAAAGCGCCAATAATTCATCTAAAATGTTATATATAAACATCTAAATCTAAATATGTTAAGTATATTTCGGTTTTAAACTGGTGGTTACATAAAAACAAGACATTTTGAATACTGCATCCTATACTTTAACTCATTTTCTGAATTTGAACAGCCCAAAATGATTACTCGATAAATAGAGAAAATGGTCGGCAGATTAATTAATAATACATATTAGTCGTAGCCGTGACCCATCCTCTGAGTGATGCCTACCTGCGCGTGTCGTCTCCTTCCACCTCTAGATCCAGATGTTTCAGCAGCCCGTTTATCTCCTCCACGACCTGCTTCCTGTAGTTGCGGATGGCCGCGTTCCCTGACACATCCAGCGCGTCCAGCTCCACCTGCATCTCGGTGAGGATTCGGGACAGGTGGGTGCAGCTGTCCCGGCCGCTCAGGCCCATCAGCAGCGCCACCAGCTGACCGCGCGCCACACTCACCTTCACCATCACCTGGTTGATGCGGTGCACGGCCTCGTGGGTGTCCCCCGACAGCGGCAGGGAGAGGGTCTGCTGCTGGGTGCGCCCTTCGATCACGTCCTGCACGGCGCACATGCGCGTCAGCGCCCGGTAGCGCGCCTTGCGCAGCGGCACCCGCCCCTCGGTCTTGACCTGGGTCAGCCGCAGCACGATCTCCTGCAGGGCGTCCACCAGCTCGTCGTTGATCTCCGCCACGCCGCCGGAGCGCTGGGGCGCCACCACGCGGTCGTCCACCAGCTGCCGCGCCTCGTTGCTCAGCTCCTCGATGGCCACGCGGGACGGGTGGGTGGCGTTCTCCTCCAGGTAGCGCAGGAGGCCCTCCACCTCCTGGGCCGCCCGTTTGCGCGCCCCCTGCAGCTCCGCCTTGCCCTCCGTGTCCACCTGGTCCACCTCCAGCAGCAGCCGTGTCAGCTCGCGCTCCAGCCGCTTGTAGTCGCGGTCGTTCTGCAGGCCGCTGAAGGTGCAGACCTGAGGGCCCAGGGACGCCACCTCCTTCTGCACCTCGTACAGCCGCGTCATGGCGGGGTGCTGCGGGTGGTACGTCGGCTGCTGCTGCTCCATGGGATGTGGCTGCTGCTGTGGGCCGCCATGATCCATCCTCTTCCCACCATCAAAGGGCTTCCCAAACAGGCTGGGGAAGAATAAACAGGAAGGCAAAGAGAAAAAGAAGAAGAAAAGAAGCATGAAAGGAGAGCCAGAACAATGAGCAACAATCCAGAGCAGAGCCTCAGCAGACTGGATTACTTCAAAAGTTTCATGTCAGATGCTCACAGCCATCATTGGTTGAAAAGGACCTCAAACTATCTGTCTGGATCCCCGCCAAAGGAAAAACCTCGCAACCGCCGCCAAACATTCAAATCTCCAACAACTCCGGAAGGAATTTACAACAACGTGGTTGGACGTGAATGCCATAAGCCCTGTTCTTACGTGCTCCTTAATATGTAAATAATGTGGCTTTTCAAAAGTGTCATTTTTGTAAATCTTTCCCTGCATCTTCAGTGGAAACTTCAGTTAAAACATACAACCTTGTGATAGAACCATAATGGCTGTTATGTTGCACTGGAGACAGTCGCCCACTGGCATCTAAAAAAAAACAACCATAAAGGATAAAGTGCTTTATCTCCAATTTGCAGGCAGGTCTGTCATCTTTACACCCTCAAAATTGTGCCAATACTGATTTATCTGCAATAAGCTACTATATATCCAACAAAACAGAGTTTAAGAGTAACAGCTGAAGAAAAATCGTGTTTCTACTGACCTCCAGTGATTTCACCCTGCTGCAGTGGTGTAGAAGTGTACTCAGTGTGTTTCACAGTAATAATAACTTTATTAAACCAAAACACATCTTAACGGAGAACCGAAATCTTTTTTTTTTTTAACAGTTAAATTGGGTTACAAGTGCAACAGAAATGTTTAACCTGAAGAGAAAGGCTCGATAATGCGACTGTGTTGCGTTACTCTTTACACATGCATGTACATAAAGCCACTAAATCAAAACAGTACATAGTATTAATAAGCACAGTACTGGGATGTCTTTACTACAAAATGGGGAAAGTACCTGAAATTTCTGGAGGGCTCTAAGAAGCTTTGTGTGGGGGAGAGACGTGTATGATGGGCTTATGGTGTTGTCATTTATGCATACGTTTATTCGGTTTATGGTGTAGCGTCTACTTTTTGTTGAATGATCTTGAATATTGTAGTACTGGGACATCTTTTCTTCATTTTTCTCTGGGTGGGTGGTGATGATGCCAGTTGTAGGTTTTGTATTTTTTTTTTTTTTTTAAATATATATATTTATGTTAATCACAAAAAACAAGCAGAGTACCATGGCACAATGACCCCACATCCATAAACAGTGCTATAAAAAGCCTGTTAGACGCTGTAAATATGTCCCTCTAAGGACTGAACTGGGATTAATATGCGAGTAAAAATGTCATTTGTTGACTCTTTTTCTTAATACAGTAGATTTAACTCCAGATGAATCACGTGAAAATCTAGCTATAGTCATATGAAATCAAACTTACAAATCATTTAAGAAAATGATTGAGGATAGCCTACATTTGGTCTCGACAAGAAGAAGAACACCCCCATGCCAACCATTCAGAGTAAAGCTGAGCGTT
The DNA here is from genome assembly GCF_008692095.1 of Etheostoma spectabile. Lineage (NCBI taxonomy): Eukaryota > Metazoa > Chordata > Actinopteri > Perciformes > Percidae > Etheostoma > Etheostoma spectabile. The sequence continues at coordinate 4,429,891 of NC_045741.1, forward strand.
TCTACCGGGCTCCACTGCTGACATGATGGGGACATGTCCCCACGGAAGCAGGATCCAACCGGCCAATCAGGCTTCAGATACTGAGGAGGACACAAACTGACCGACACTCAAAATATGTCCACACTCGAGTAGAAAGCATGTCAAAGTGTGTCACAGGCGCCTCGAGCTGAGAAATGTTTTCCCAACTCAACACTACTTAGAAATAGAGCCCGACCGATAAAGGAGATTTAAAGGGGTGATACCAATACAAATATTTGGTTATTTAAAAATCCGATATTCTGATATATATATTTTTTTTTAAATAATCCAGAAACACTTAACAAAACCCTAACATTAGTTACTTGAGATCTCACTAAAATATGATAATAATTTGTTATTATCTTATGAAAACAGAGGAACATCAAAATATATTAAAGTTTAGATAAGTAAAATGTATAACAATACAAACTTAAGATATGAAACTTAAAGTCCTTTGAACAAAAATACAACAACAAAAAATAATCAGTGTTTTTCAACAGGGACGTTGTAGAGCGTCCTCTGGTGGACAGACTATGCAACGCCCAATCATAACAGGGACGTGTAGAGCGTCCTCTGGTGGACGACTATGCAACGCCATCACAACAGGGACGTTGTAGAGCGTCCTCTGGTGGACAGACTATGAACGCCATCAAACAGGGACGTTGTAGAGCGTCCTCTGGGCAGACTATGCACGCCATCACTAAACAGGGACGTTGTACAACTGCCTTGCTGGACAGACGTGCAACGGTAACACTAACAGGGACGTTTAGAGTGTCCTCTGGTGGACAGACTATGCAACGCATCACTAACAGGGACGTGTAGAGCGTCCTCTGGTGGAAGACTATGCAACGCCATCACTAACAGGGAAGTTGTAGATGTCCTCTGGTGGACAGACTATGCAACGCCATCACTAACAGGGACGTTGTAGAGCGTCCTTTGGTGGACAGACTATGCAACGCCCTCACTAAAAGGGAAGTTGTAGATGTCCTTGGTGGACAGACTATGCAACGCCAACACTAACAGGGACGTTGTAGAGCATCCTCTGGTGGACAGACTATGCAACGCCAACACTAACAGGGACGTTGTAGAGCGTCCTCTGGTGGACAGACTATGCAACGCCATCACTAACAGGGACGTTGTAGAGCATCCTCTGGTGGACAGACTATGCAACGCCATCACTAACAGGGACGTTGTAGAGCGTCCTCTGGTGGACAGACTATGCAACGCCATCACTAACAGGGACGTTGTAGAGCATCCTCTGGTGGACAGACTATGCAACGGCAACGCTCATAACATGGTTGACCGTCTGTTTTTATTTTATTTTTTAAAATATTTATTTATCAGAATCATTTGTCATAAATGATTCTGATGAATGAATATTGAAATATACAGGATTTTATTCTTTTTTTTAATAAATCGGCCATCATAGTTTGGGAAACGCCTAATATCGGCCCGCCAAAATATGGGTCAGACTCTACTTAGAAATATACGTCTTCAGCACTCCTTAGTCGGATTATTAACAGGGTTCTCTTTTAAGCGGCTAAATGATCTTTCGAGCCAAAAGGCCAAAGATTTAGTGACTTCTGCTTCTCCAATGTGACGATTTGCCGCGTTCTGTTTGGAATGATTGTAAACGGAATATGACACAAGAAATCAGGAGCCGTCACTTTAAGAAGGCTCTGGGAACTTGTGACATTTTATAGACTGAACAATTACCTGATCAATCTAGGAAATAATCAGCAGATTACTCAATATTTAAAATAATTAGTATTTGCAGTCCTAGTTCTCAGAGATGGCAGTACCTTGAGGGTACAGTATAATAATATATATATATATATACACACACACACACTGTATATATAGGTCATCATCAGTAGGCTAGTTTTACAGAGATGGGTGTGTCAGTGGGGCAGAAATTTGCCTGTCTTTGTAGTCATTCAGTCTTACTGTAGTCACTTTGCATCAGTTTGTCTTTTGTAGTAATTTTGCATCTCTACAGTCATTTTGCATATCTTTGTAGTTGTGTTGCATCTATTTTCAGTCTTGTTGTCTCACCGTCTTTCAGCAAGCCTTTGGAGAGGAAGAGAGGCTGTCCTGTGCAAAGCCTGCTGCCATTACAGATCCACACTGACACTGCTGAGCAGAGATACTACACAAAATACTACCGCAAATTGTACAAATATTATAGGAAACCGGAATTTTTTTTAAGCGGAGGTATACCATTGTTCTGGGTTAAACTGCTTTACTAATTTGACTGTATTTGAATGCTGTGTGTAGCTGTAATATGAATGGAAAATAAACATACTGGAGGGTCTAGGGTGGCAGATGATATATATCAAAACACTTTGACCTAGAGCAAAAAAAACTGAACTCTGTGACGTTATAACATTAATGTCAGTAGTCATGCACACAGAGGCTCTGACCTGGAGCCCTCGGGCCCCAGGGCTGCTTCCCCAGAAGAAAATCCTCCATAATCACAATGGAAACCTCTAGCTTGAAATGATGAACCACCTCCAGCATTCAAAAATATTATACAGGAACAAAGAAAATGAAAGAGAGAGACAGAGTAGTAAATCATTCCCATCAGTCTACGGCCACATCAAAGACTTTTCTACATCTGCATGGTGAACAGTAATACTCAGGATTAAGGACCGTTGTAGTTTTTGCAAAAACATGGCTCAGGGGAGAAGGCTGCATCACGAGACAGGCTGTCATTATCAGCCGAGGTACCCTAAAAGCAGGATGTGGTTGTTGCATATGAACACAAATCCCACAATATGATGTTAAGTTATCCACAACATCAATAACACATTTTAGAATAGACGGGATTAGGTTATCAGCATTCCCTGAAGTACTTTTCTGAAGGAGGGCCATGGGGCTGGGCATTTCCATAATAGTGTACGGACACATGCCGGCGCCAGAGCTTACAAATCGGGAGTATTTATTAGGATAATCTCAGCAAAATCCACTCCAGCCTGGCAAAAACAACTCATCCCTTAATTTTATCCAAGAGGGACAAGAAAAGAAACGGAGTCTGATGTGATGAAGCTAAGAATAGGTTGGCTAGCAGGAATCTTCCCTCCCATGAGTCACTAAGAACAGAGGTAAAAAATAAAAAATATGTTTTATGTTTCAGATTACCTTGACATCGGCAAGTGTTAACTGTAAAAAGAAATGTTATTTTAAAAGTAATGTAGGGAATGCTGATGACATAATCCTAAAGTCTATTCCATTAAGTGGTCTGGTTTCTCTGGATGACAAAACATCATATTGTGGGTTTTGTGTTGATATAAAACAACCACATCATGCTTTCAGGGCACCTCTGCTGAATATGGCATTTCTTTTTACAATGTCTTTGCAGATGACTGGAGGTAACATGCAACCCCCAATGTTCTTGCTTTATATCTTCCCCAAAACCATCCAAGCACCTTCCTGCACGGCTGCATGCACCGGTCCTGCACGGCTTTGCGCATTATGTCACCGGACAAAATCCGAAATGGCACAGCTGGTTGCGAAGGTATCTGCCATCCTGTGAGACCGGTTATCAGTAGCAGCACATAACGCACCACACCTCCACATTCACACAAAACACATCGAAGCATCTCCTGTCAGCTGTATCCTGTGTGTGTCTCTCTCTGAAACACACACACACACACACACACACACACACACACACACACACACACACACACACACACACACCATTATTTCTCACCTTTTCAAAACTCCGAATACATGCGCGCACATTTCTACGGATGTCTGTTTCCATCGGCCACAGCAGGGCGGGTCGTGGACCAAAGTGGCATCCAGATGGATAACCCCCCCTTTAAAGAAAACACGACCGAGATGTCGGTGGTGCTCCTCTGGTCAGCTTCAGCACCTAACGCCCGACCGACCGACCGACTGACTGACTGCGGTTGGGCTGGTGTCGCCCCTCCCACACACTACCACAGGGGCTTCCTCCGCCGTCCCTTGCTTTTAAACAACTTACTTTACGACATAATATCTTACTGAAACTTCCATAATGTTTTTAATAACCACTTTGGATCCAACAAAGCTGGAACCGAACACTCTTTTCACCGACATGTCCCTATTGTTGCCACTGATGATGATCATCACCTGACTCGGCCCCACCTTTTGGCTGAATAACTCCAGCTTTTGGGGTTTTTGATATACATACACCGCTTTAATATTTCCACCCTTAACTTACCTGCATAGCCAGCGTACAGCCATCTGAACTGTTGCGGAAAAGTGCGCACCTCCCCTGATTAATGCTAAACATTAGCCTACCTAGCTAACGTTACCTTTACTTTCCAGCTCACGCGTACGAACTAACGCGGAGTTTCTCTTCACTCCTTTGGAGGGGGAGTTAACCCGTTTAAACGGCGTTCGTTTCTCTTGATGAATACAAAATGTTTATCGGTGTTTAGCTAACGTGTACTAAATACACATCCACGTAGAATAAAAAACATTTACGTGTCATTTTGCCGGTGATGGACTTAGCTATTTTTGGACGTCGTGTAAGTTTTGGTCGTCCAACATGGGTGTGCTCCATTTACAGCCTGTGGCCGTGCCGTCGGATGCGTAGCGGCCAACTGTCTATGGTAGCGGTTAGTGCGGGTGTTGTGTTCAAGTACCCTTAAAAAAGTAGTATAACCATCTGACAAGGGAAATGAAAGGAGTATCATCACATACGTCATTGGTACCAAACCTGTAGTATTTTATCTGTAGCCTGTTTGATTGTAAAGAGCATGTGTTATCATAACCAACGATCAAACTGTGCATGATATTTAAAAAAGAATAATTCATCATATTCGTATTGGTACTTTTTTTGTTAATACTCCCCCCTTACCCTAGCTAAATAATAATAATCATCATCATCATCATCATCATCATTATGACAATAATGCCTTACATTTATATAGTGATTTTCATAACATAAAGCATTCAAGTGAATGGACACACTTATTGATTCTCTCGATTGGGGAAACGTGTCCAAACTTTGACTGGTACCATGAAGAAGAAACCCCGCCCGACTAGCTCAATCAAGGGCTGCGCCGGTAATAATTTGAAGCCCGTCCTTTCCTTGTGGGAGTGACCGGAAACGGAAGTGCTCACACAGAAGGACACCGAAATTAACTCTCCTAAAGTACACGGTTGGATACTATAACCACCAGGACAGACTCTCCTTAAAACTGCAGTTTAGTTTGAGTTAATTAAAATGGCGTCCAAAGCAGCAGCAGCAACAGCGGGCTGTGTAACATGGAGGGTTTTCAGTCCTCCATGCAGTTTCTCAACACTGAATATTCGGCAGTGCGGCTCCAAACTGGCAACCCAACCGCACAAAACACCAAAGGTTCGTACAGTAAATCATAATACCTCGTAAAATATACTGAGTATGAGAGCTACCATGTTGAATATTTGACTTACAGGAAGTGTTACCTCCTCGGGAGTTCGTTTACAACAATCACACCGGCGTGCGTGTGTGTTGCCATGATACTGTTGCTGGGGTGGTTGCCATGTTTTCATTTTAAATGCATGCATATTACAAGAAAAATCTAAATACTCCATTATAAATTGAATTTACGCATTCAAAATGCAGTCGTGGAAGAAGTATTTAATACCACAGTATATAAAATACTAAGTCCTGAATTCAAAATCTTATAAAGTACAAAAGCAATATACCTACATTAAAAAAAAAATAATGTTGCTCATTATGCAGAATGTGCCGGAATCATAGCCTACATATTATGTTACTTGTTTGGTTTTGTCGAACAGTGTGACAGTGACTGAGGCTATATTAAAAGGAGTTACTTTGATACTTCCCTGATTGTGTAAATGCTAGAGCCACACACAGTGATTTGCTAATTTAACATTTTAGAATTATTTGTGTTATTTCTTTTTTACTAGAGACACACACACCCTTGCTAAATTAAAGGGCCCCTGCCTGGATCAGGGAAACCGGAGCCGAGGCCAAAGGCCTTTTCTGATTTTACCCCAGACGTCCCCTACTGAAGAGCTTTTGTCCCCCTTGTATATTTAAAGCCCAGCCCGAGGGGATCTTTACAACCAATGATTTTTCTTTAGTACTCACGGCCAGGAACCGTTCCTCCCAGGGTCACCGGAGGTCCCCTCCTTCTCAAGGACGCCCTCTAGCCTTTATTAGTCGCCCGTCCGAGAGAAGCTAAGAGCTCGGTGGTTCTGACCGGCAGAGCGGATGGGGAAATGCCCCCCCCACTAGGAGACAACAGGAGGTCTGACTGTCAACGTGGATCCCTGCAGGGGTGCATCTCGCCCAGGTGGTTAAAGAAGAGTCTTAACTACCCTCACGGGAGGGAAACCTCTGCCCTCGGACGGCCGAGGGGTGAGCGAGAGAAATTAAATGACTAAATCAAGGAATACAAGTCTTTTGGGCCCCTAGCTCATAACAAGCTCTGGTAGTTTTATTCTTTAGTGAATAAGCAAAAACAAGTACAAAATATAGAAATAATCTTTCCGCTTTCTACCCTAAAAGCAAAAAGAATCCATAATCAGAGAATAGAAGAAAAAAAACGGTATGCGGGTAAGCCACGCTGAAGAGAGAGGCCACATCCACTCATATTTATAGTCAAAGTCAAGGCTAAAAAACCCTCCCTTCTGGAAATCAGGGTATTTCCATCATTACATAATCACACAGGTGGCCACAGCAGAAGACGTGTTCAGATAAGATCCACTGTTATAGCAAGTGTGACCCTTAGCACACGTAGAAGGGTGCAAAGGTCACACCTAACGCCTATTCTATAGTTTTAGCGGTTTCCAGTATTTAGTTCATACATACATCAAAACAATATACATCATGGGTTACATAGCACACTTTAAGCAGGATATATTTTAGCTGTGTGTTTTGGGGTTTTCAACTGAACCTTTGTTCAAAAGTTTAAAGATTTTAATACTGCTGGTAATCTTAACCTATACTAATACATCCTCATTTATCTGTTGCTTATATTTTCTATTAATCATCTAAATCTGCAAAGTAACTAATTATGCCAAATAAATACTGATTCAGTACGTAGAGTAAATGTACTTATAGTTTATTAGTTACATTCCATCACTGACACAGTCTACTTCAGTAGAGTATTAAAAAAACCCTGCATATTACCAAAATTGCAAACTGATAACCCTCAGACCACTTTATTATTGACATAAGTCAAGTGTTAGCAGTAGGCTACTGTTGTTTCTACCTATAGATATAAATAGGTTTATACATATACGTAATTTATGGGTGGGGGGGGGGGAGTATAAGTAAAATAGTTTAAATACTGTGGCAAGCAAATCTTTGTTGTTAACATGCATGATTCCTAAAAAAATATCCCAAAACATGAATGATGTTTTGAATCTTCAGAAAGTTTTGAGCAATACAGCAGATTAATTATTTAATCATACTTATATTTACATGAATGAAGACATTTGCTTGCAGAAAAGGCCCAAATTGAAAAATACACCAGAATGCAGGAAGCTTTGCAGGAAGTTTCCTTGGGGACGACCACCAGACACCCCAGTTATAATTTGTCCCCTCTAATGTTGAAACAAATGTTTTCCGCTAAATAAGTGGAGAAGTATAGTATTGGGTATATTCAGTATTTATGATTCTACCTGTTTTTGGTCTCTGAGTCCTGCTGTATCATGTTCTCTGGCTCGCTTCTCGCCTTATCACACAGTCTGCTTCGAAATGATAAGCAGGTTCTTGTTGCTCAGCTGTTTATGTCCATGTGACGGAGGTCTGTTTCTGTATGTGCAAAACTTGCGGTGTTTACTAAAAAAAACCAAACCAACCCAAAAACTATTTGGTTGTTAAATAGTTTTAACAACCAAATAGTTGTTAAAACCAAATTGCCTTAACATGAATCAGACATATTACTAGCAAATGAAAAGATCAGGCTAATTGTGAAAAACAACAACATTGATGATAGGCTTACTGGCCCAAAGGTAGCCATAGCCATCCCCAAATCCATGGTCATCCTAGGGATTCACTGTGACACGTGTGTATATATAACATGATTTATAAAATCATGTAAACAATTATTATATTATTAATAGCTTAGTTTTCGATCCACTAAAAAGGTATGTATTAAGGCCTAAGGCCACCCACACGTTATTTAAGGCCCAGTTTAATATACATCAGCATTTTATACAAAATATATAGTAGGGGGGCCCTGATCCGTCTCTCTCAGATAAATAGGGTTGGGTACTGAAACTCGGTTCCACTATGGAACCGGTTCCTACACAGCCGGTAGGATTCGGACTGGATTAGAATGCAAACACAAAAAAGGTCCCACCTTTTCGCAATGTACAGGATATAGAACTAAATTATCGTGTTTTTTATTAATACGATAACATTGTGCGGCCCTAAGGTCATCTAAAATGTTTTTAATGTCTACGTAGAGATCGCCCTTCAGACCAGCAGCCAGCTCCACGCATGACTGGATTGGTCCACCAAACCCTCTTTCCAACCTACGGCCAATTGTGTACCACGTCCCTGGAAACGAATCCGAGCTGGAGAAACGACTGAGACACCTGAGGCAGGAGACGGAGGACTGGAACCACGACTTCTGGACAAGGCAGAACATCAGCTACAGCAAGGTGAAAGTGTTTTTTGATTCAGGACACAGAGGCAAAGTGTATATATACAAAATTGTGTTTACTAGCCATGGAGCTACTTTCTGGGGCATGGGAGGGAGGCCCAGGGGCCCTGGAGGTCAATAGCCATCCATAGAGCCACTTACTGGGGCTTGGGGGGGAGGCTGGGGACTCTGGAGCAGGTTCACACGACCTTGGAGCCACTTACTGTGGCTTGGGAGGGAGACTGGGGGCCCTGGACCATGTTAGCCCAGCCATGGAGCCATTTACTGGGGCTTATGAAGAAGGCTGGGGTCCCTTGAGCATGTTAGCCCAGAGTTGCAGCCATTTACTGGGTTTTGGAAGGGAGGCTGGAGTCCCTGGAGCATGTTAGCCCAGCCATGGAGCCATTTACTGGGCTTTGGGAGGGAGGCTGGGGTCCCTGGAGCATGTTAGCCCAGAGTTGGAGCCATTTACTGGGCTTTCGGAGGGAGACTGGGGGCCCTGGAGCATGTTAACACAGGCTAAGAGCCACTAACTGGGGCTTAGGGAGGAGCCTGGGGTCCCTGGAGATAATCTATTCTTCTGCTGCACAGAAGTTATGCATTTAATGTTTATGCAAAAACAACCTCACTTACTTGTATACAACAAGACAAAGACACATCACAGACAACAAATGTTGCAAATGAGGAAAGTAAAACTCTGCACTGCCTGCACAAAGTCTGTTTTTGGTAAACATGGTGCTGAGTTTCGGCGGGCGTATTGTCTTTTACACTATTACAGAATAAGTAAAGGCTTTGCCAATATCAAGAAAGCTAAGTTCATTAATTAATTAATAATCTACACAAACAGTTTAGAGTTTAGGTATTTTGAAGTTGCAGTAGTTATTTTGGGTTTTAAGTCTTTTGTATTGCTAAAATGTTTTAATTCAAGCAATGTGATTAAAATGCAGTAAATGGTAATTATATAATAATCAAAACTATAGTCCATCACAATAAGCAGAGATGGAAAGAAAAACAACCCCAAAAAGTTAAATGTAATTAAAATGAAGGTAAAAGAGCTGTTAATCTCTAAATTTTATTTTACAAAGTGCAGGAAATGGTTTGAAGAAGACAAGTCCCAGAGACCAACTGATGTCCAAAATATAAAAAAAACCAAACATTTTATTATTTATGATGTTAATAAAAACAGGCAACAAATCCTCAGTAGATGTTTGGCATTTTTGCTTAATAAATAGTGGAAATGATCAATCGATTATCAAACAGTTGTGGATTATTATTCCGTTGAGGAATCAGTTGGCTAATTGACTCGTTGGTTTAGCAGTTCTATAAAGAAGTTAGGGCTGCGCAATATACCGTTTTTTTTTATTGCCATGACCTATCGCTCTTGACTTTTATTTGCGAGATCTTGACTTTGTTTTGTGAGATCTCGAGTTTTATTTGCAAGATCTTGACTTTGTTTTGTGAGATCTCGAGATTATTTGCAAGATCTTGACTTTGTTTTGTGAGATCTCGAGTTTTATTTGCGAGATCTTGACTTTGTTTTGTGAGATCTTGAGTTTTATTTGCAAATCTTGACTTTGTTTTGTGAGATCTCGAGATTATTTGCGAGATCTTGACTTTGTTTTGTGAGATCTCGAGTTTTATTTGCGAGATCTTGACTTTGTTTTGTGAGATCTCGAGTTTTATTTGCGAGATCTTGACTTTGTTTTGTGAGATCTCGAGTTTTATTTGCGAGATCTTGACTTTGTTTTGTGAGATCTCGAGTTTTATTTGCAAGATCTTGACTTTGTTTTGTGAGATCTCGAGATTATTTGCGAGATCTTGACTTTGTTTTGTGAGATCTCGAGTTTTATTTGCGAGATCTTGACTTTGTTTTGTGAGATCTCGAGATTATTTGCAAGATCTTGACTTTGTTTTGTGAGATCTCGAGTTTTATTTGCGAGATCTTGACTTTGTTTCGCGAGATCTTGACTTTGTTTTGCGAGATTTCGAGTTTTATTTGCGAGCTCTTGACTTTGTTTTGTGAGATCTCAAGTTTTATTTGCGAGATCTTTACTTTGACATTGAGAAAAATCTTTTGAGTTTGAAAGTCAAGACCTCGACTTTCGTGGAGGGAAAAAAAAACATCTTGATTTTCAAACTCGAGATCTCGAGTTCAGTATTTGTCCCCAGTAGGCTACATTTTGTGTCCTACTTGAAAGTCGAGATCTCAAGTTTATTGTTTGTCCTCTTAATACATTCATCGTTCGTCCCCAGTACATGAATTTTTTTTTTCTTCCATGTCTCCTCCGGGGCCCCGTAGATTACGGAAAGTAGCAGAAATGCAGAACTGAGTACACTTTAAAGCTTCAGTAGGTAACTTTTGTAAAAATGTATTTTTTACATATTCTGTTAAAACTGTCACTATTGTCCTGACAGTAGAATATAGACAGATAATCTGTGAAAAAATCAGCTCCTGCTGCTCCTCCCTGCTCCTCTGCCACTTGCAGAAATACACCGCTCCCGGTCAGAAACAGCCAATCAGAGCGGGAGGACTGTCTTAGCAGTGTCAATCACTCTCGTGTACCGCCTGCTCATACCCCTCCCCCGCACACGCGTACCGCCGTTCGAGCTCAGATTGCTAGTGCACTGCAGCTGTGCTAATTGCGAAAACAACTTTTCAGGAAAACTGCCAATTTCTCGCGAGTGACACCTGCTCGGAAACAAAGACGGCAAACAGAAGAAGACCGATGACGAAAGCGAGCTAAAAAGAAAGATTAAACCGAGCCCGAAAAAAACAGGGCACAAATCGAGAGCGGCTTTTCAAGGTGGAGGGAGCTACGCTACATGGAAGATTCAACACGGATTCTGAGCTAGCGTTAGCCACATTTCTGCTTGACATGTAAGTATCCCTGCTGGATTTGTTTCATTTTTTAAGAACTACACAACTAAGATATCGATGGTTACAGTACACTTTCAGTACACTGGTGATAGCGCAAATCTCATTTTACTCCGTAGCTTGTGCACGGCAGGAATGTTGTAGCAGGTGAAGATTAACTTTACCTGCTACATCCTCCACCCTCAGTATAAGTAATATTATTTCGATGCCTACATTTAGCAGCCAAAAGGTGTTTTGTCGATCACAAAAATGTATTTATGGTAAACTACTTTAATTGTGCGCTGTCCCTGTCAACGTTTGGCAAGGCAGACTTCTACTTTTGATTATTTTTAAACATGTTTTCTTTCCCCTCAGGGTGTAATTTGAATCAAATCTGACACAAATTCTTTGTGCTCCTTCAACGGTCAGACATGGCCCCGGACACAGCACGTGAAGGAATCGTCTTTCAGTCCAACTCAAAATGTTCAGTATTTCCTTTGCAGGAGTACTTGCAAAAAAGCTGATTATTATTTTACCCATATTCTAATAAAACCTACATATTTCTAAGATGTATTATTCCTTGGCTCAGGAGCTTCCTCAGTCATCATCTTCCTACAAGTTACGGTTTTAAATTGATCCAAAGGTAATTCAGTAATGTACTGTGTAACTGTCTACTTGTTCTCACAAGAGCGATTACATGAAAATCATTTTAAACCCTTTTATTGAAAAAAATTTACAAAATATAAATTTATATAAGCAAATTGTTTACATAAGCTATACCCTCCTCAGATTAAATCCCCTGTTTGTCCATAGGATGTGGAAAGCATCGGTGGCACTGCTTACTAGCCTGCGCGTTCACGGCAGGCCCCGCTGTGGGGAGGCTGTGGCGCCAGAGAGCGGGGAGGGACCTGTAAGGTGTGCTTGTTCAAATTTTAGGCTAAGTCCACGTTTTCTCAGAACTCCCTACTGCAGCTTAATTATCTGTTTAAGTATTGCAAGTAATCAATATCATGATATTCAACAACTTTTATCGCATATCACATATTTCCCTCAGACTGGCAGCCTTAAAAGAAGTACCACGTTTACTGTATACATGTTTAGACAACAGCCCCCCCCATGTGGAAGTGTCAGTGAATGGTAGTGTCCTCTGCATGCTGTGCTCTCATGTGCATGTGAATGTAAGTTGTTCTCACACCAGCAGAGAGCAGCATTGCACCACAAAGCTTTGTCGTTAGGTCAGAGCTCTTCAAGAGGGGGTCCCGGGCCCCTAGGGGGTCCTTAGAAGTACTGTAAGTTTTTTTTTTTTTTTTTTTTTTAAATTAATATCCTAACATTAATCGAACATGCAAATATAAATCAGCCTTTTTGAGGGGGAAAAACACATTGATGATAGGCTTACAGGCGCAAGTTAATCCTAAGGATTCACTGTGCCTCATGTATTTTTAACATTAAGACATGATTTATAAAATCATTTCAACTATTATTTAATAGCTTGGTATTCTATGCACTAAAAATGTATGTTTTAAAGTTTAGGCCACCCGCATGTAATTGTAGGCCCAGTTGATATGCAGTTTTATACTTTATTATTTTTACTGAATTTTATACCATATAGTGAGTCAAGGGTCCCGCTCCGTTTCTATCACAGTTAAGACTGACATCTTTGATATATTGTGTGTATATATAATATATATATATATATATATATATATATATATTATATATAATATTATATACACACACACCACACACACACACACACACACACACACACACACCCTACCGTCAAAAGTTTGGGGTCACCCAAACAATTTTGTATTTTCCGGAAAAGTCACCATTATTCACCACCATAGTGTGTGAAATGAATAAAAATAGAGTCAAGACTTGACAGGTTAGAAATATGATTGTATTTGAATAAGATTTTTTTTACATACACTTTGATTCTGTCAAAGAATCCTCCATTTGCAGCAATTCCAGCTTTGCCGACCTTTGGCATTCTAGCTGTTAATTTGTTGAGGTAATCTGGAGAAATGTCACCCCACGCTTCCAGAAGCAGCTCCCACAAGTTGGATTGGTTGGATGGCACTTCTTGCGTACCATACGGTCAAGCTGCTCCCACAACAGCTCAATGGGGTTCAGATTCTGGTACTAGCCTGGCCACCCCATTACCGATAGAATACCCTGCCGCTTCTGCTCTAAATAGTTCTTGCACATTTGGAGGTGTGTTTTAGGTCATTGTCCTGTTGTAGGATGATTGTGCTCCAATCAAGCGCTGTCCCTGGTTAGTGCATGGGCGTTGCAAAATGGAGTGATAGCCTTCCTTATTCAGAATCCCTTTTACCCTGTACAAATCCCCCACCTTACCAGCCAAAGCAACCCCAGACCATCATATTACCTCCACCATGCTAACAGATGGCGTCAGGCATCTTCCAGCATCTTTACATTTGTTCTGCGTCCCACAAACGTTCTTCTTTGTGATCCAACACCTCAACTTGGATTCATCCGTCCACAACACTTTTTTCCAGTCTTCCTCTGTCCAATGTCTGTGTTCTTTTGCCCATCTTAATCTTTTTCTTTTATTGGCCAGTCATATAGTGCTTTTTCTTTGCCACTCTGCCCCCAGCCGCCTCTTCACTGTAGTGTTGACACTGGTGTTTTGTGGGTACTATTAATGAAGTAGCCAGTTGGACCTGTGAGGCGTCTGTTTCTCAACTAGAGACTCTAATGTACTTATTTCTTGCTCAGTTTGGCAACGCGGCCTCCCACTTTTTTCTTTCTATCTCTCTGGTTAGAGCCTGTTTGTGCTGTCCTCTGAGAGGTAGAGTACACACCGTTGTAGGAAATCTTCAATTTCTTAGCAATATCTCGCATGGATAGCCTTCATTTCTAAGCCAAGAACAGACTGTCGGGTTTCAGTTGAAAGTTCTCTTTTTCTGGCCATTTCGAGCGTTTAATTGACCCCACAAATGTGATGCTCCAGAAACTCAATCTGCTCAAAGGAAGGTCAGTTTTGTAGCTTCTGTCGACCTAAACTGTTTTCAATGTGTGAACTGATTGCACAAGGTTTTTCTAATCATCAATTAGCCTTCTGAGCCATGAGCAAACACATTGTACCATTAGAACACTGGAGTGATAGTTGCTGGAAATGGGCCTCTATACACCTATGGAGTATTGCACCAAAAACCAGACATTTGCAGCTAGAATAGTCATTTACCACAAATTTAATGTATAGAGTGTATTTCTTCAAGTTAGACTAGTTTAAAGTTATCTTCATGTGAAATTACAGTGCTTTTCCTTCAAAATAAGTAGCATTTACTCAATGTGACCCCAAACTTTTGAACGGTAGTGTGTATATATATATATATATATTTTTCTACGAGCCAAACGCTACTACTTTCTCCTGTGAGTTTCTTATGCAAAGATTTACGTTCAAAACTTAGCAAAGATATTTCAAAAACCTATTTTTACTTTATTGTATTCTAGAAACTGGTTGTTATACTTTTGTATTATAGGGGTTCTGTCTACGCTGCCTAATCTGCAACATAATTTATCAACCTACCGTAGAAACCAGCGCAGATATGACCGCAGAAATCCTCCTATGACAGGCGTCACGTGGGGTATTAATGAAAAGTTCGTATCACACCAATCAGAGCGTAAGAATGGTTGTACATTGATAAATGCAGGATCTGGAAACGGTGGTAATTTAAATATCACGCCCCATATATTCTCGGTTTTATATTTTATATATTCTATTTACGACATGGCCAGACGTAACTCGGCTAAGAAGCGGCACTTTTTAGAGGTGGAGATTGAAACCCTGACCTCTCTGTTTAATTTGCAGAACCATGTGTCCTATTTGGCAGCCGATAAATCTGGTATTAGGCTGTAGGAAGAATGTGGAATAGAAAGAGATCACTGATGTGGCTGTGGCTCAGTGGTAGAGCGGTTGCCTGCCAATCGGAAGGTTGGTGGTTCGATCCCCTGCAGTCATTGTCGAAGTGTCCTTTGGCAAGACATTGAACCCCGAGTTGCCCCCGGTGCTGCGCATCGGAGTGTGAATGTGTGTGAGTGTGTATCTGATGAGCAGGTGGCACCTTGTACGGCAGCCCCGGCCACAGTGTATGAATGTGTGTGAATGGTGAATGCGCTTTGAGTAGTTGTTAAGACTGGAAAAGCGCTATATATACAGCACATTTACATTTACATTGATGCGGTCAACAGTGTTGCCGTATTAAATCAGACTCCAGCTGAAGTTTATTTAATTTATACATCCTTGACATATGTATAATCCTAATAGTAATATACAGGCCTACAGTATATTGTAATCTCTTAGGCCTACATGTAGGTGTAGCTATATTTAAATAAACACACAGTAGCAGAGCTTATGCTGTGTTCTTTTTGTTTTACTCGTTTTTTTTTTTCGTTAGTCAGAGCCAGGCAACCGCTGTGAGGGAGAGGGTGTATCCATTTGTTCTAGATGTAGTCTGACTTACTTATACAAACCTTGTTGTCCCTGTTGTTGATTTGTTGTCTGTATTCAACCTGGGTCGTCATTGTCTTTTAGTTTGTGTTGTAAAATCTAAAGAAAGAAAACTAATTTTTTTTTCTGCTCTCTGCAGGAAAAAGATGCGTTCATCTTTTCATCACTGAAAGCAAAAGGCTTGACTGTGCGTGATGAGCATGGTGAGGACCTGCAGCTTTTCTACATCAAAGTGTAAACACTCCTGTGTACAACATGAAATGCTTGATTAGAATAAAAAAAGAATAACCCCTGCATGCTTTTGCAAATGTATTCACAATCTGTGAGCCAGTTTTGACTGTCAGGCCGTGTTAAAGTAGTCTATCACCAGACCAAGATCAAGCTCAATAGATCTGAGATTGAGCATTGGGGGTCTGCTCTGTATCTTCTCTACACAAGAGGTGTGACCAACTGGCATGGGTCAAATGACTTGGATAGTCCTTCAACCAATCAGACCAACAATCCGGGTGACGTAGAAGCAGCAGCAGCATCACGCTTTGGTGGGGTTCAGTAAACAAAACGCTGCTTGGTCGCTTCTCCAGTGTCATCGTGTTGAACCTGCCAATAGCGTGCCAGATAGATGCCAGTTTGTGATTGGTTTCCGCAAAATTGGGAAATGAAGCAGGAGAATGAAACGTGCAGGTTTCCAGACCGAGCTTCAGGGCAGAGTGGGCGGGGCTTACCCAGTCTAGTGTTAGAGATTAACCTCAAAACTGAGCGGTCAGGTGACGTCAGTCGCAGAGTTTTGGTTGCTTTTCACCCAGAAAGCTTCACACAGCTTCCTGGTTGAAAACTGAGGTTTTGTTTTTTTAAAGTAGCGGCGCTGAAGTCTGCAAAATTTGTCCTTTCCTCTGTCTTTCCTTGTTTCCTTTCTTCTTTCCTTCCCCTTTTTTACCTTTGTGTCCTCTCCTTCTCCTTTTTCCTCCCTCATCACCTCTTTTCATCTCTTCTTCATTCCATCTCCTTTCTTCTGTCCTCCCTTGCTTCCTTCCCGTGCTTCCTTCCTTGTTTTCATTCGTATCTTTTTACTTCTGTTTACTCTCCTCCACCTCTTTTCTCCCCATTTCCCCCTTTGCCTTACTTTCCTTTCTTCCCCTTCACCTACTTCCCTCCTTCTGTCTCCTCTCCTTCTTCTTCATCTCCTTCCCTCTGTCCTTCCTTGCTTCTTCCCTTGCTACCTTCATTCCTCACTTTTTTTTTTAAATCTGTGTCTCCTTTCTTTCTCCTCTTTTTGTCCTCACTTTCCTCTTCACCTCCTTCCCTCCATTCTTCTGTCCATCTGTCTCCTCTCCTTCCTCTTCATCTCCTTCCCTCTGTGCTTTATTTGTCCTCACCTCCTCCTCCTCCTCCTTGCCCTCCTCTGACCCCTGTACAAAACAACCAACCAAAAAAGGCACAAAAATGACATTTACATACACACTGATGTCATGACATGTGTTTTTATGTGATCTGGTGATTTAAAGAACTGTTGGGTCCTTGTAAATTCTGGAGTGTGGTCTCGACCTACTCTGTCTGTAAGGTGTCTTGAGATAAATGTAAATGTGCTGTAATTATAGAGCGCTTTTCTAGTCTTAACAACTGCTCAAAGCGCTTTTACATCTACAGGAAACATTCACCATTCACACACATTCATACACTGTGGCCGGGGCTGCCGTACAAGGTGCCACCTGCTCATCAGATACACACTCATACACTCCGATGCGCAGCACCGGGGGCAACTCGGGGTTCAGTGTCTTGCCCAAGGACACTTCGACAATGACTGCAGGGGGATCGAACCACCAACCTTCCGATTGGCAGGCAACCGCTCTACCACTGAACCACAGCCGCCCTATGCTGGATAGATAACTATTGTTATGAATTGATACTATAAATAAAATTGAATAGAAATAAAAAGCAAATGAACAGTATATTGATAAG
>NC_045741.1:4447805-4452136 GCF_008692095.1 Etheostoma spectabile
TAAGTTTTTCCCCCTGTGCCCCCCCCCCCACCCCCCCCAGGACGCCGCCGGGCCCTGGACAGTGAAGAAATGGCGGTGTTTTACAAAAGCTTCCTGGAAACAAACAGACTACGCCACGCAGATTATAACAAGTGAGTTGTTTTGCAGCTGTGTATCTCCCAGGGTGCCGCTGGGTGGGGGGGTACATCTCCCTCCACGGGAGCTGTGGGCTGAAACAGACAGTTGGATACTGCACCTAGAGAGCAACAAACATCGCAGCCTTTGAAGAGTTTTCTGTGAATTAGCATTACAAAGTGGCTGACTTGTTTTTAGCTCAGTGTATCTTTCATAAAGAATGACGTTACACACATCACCTCCGCAACTGCTTTTCTTTTCCTTTTTTTCTGCCTGAGAGAGTTAAACTCTAACTTTTGATTTGTGTGCGGGTTATTCCTGTTACTGTCTCTAGGGCTGGGTATCGTCCAACACTTTCCGTACCGGTACCAATACCAATACTGGGACTTTGATACCGGTTCCTAAACAATACTTTTTTCAATACCCAACTAATAAAACAAAAATAAATTACACCATCACACATTACGGCACAAATCTTTTTTATTTATTTGTCAGCTCCTACTACGTGAGCCCCGTCTCTGTGCGTAAAGTCATGTTTTTCTTGCGTGTCTCTACGGCGTGTAATGTTAGACAGCCAATCACGTGCCTAAAAAGTATGGAGTTCGGTACCCAGTGCTAATTGTTTCAGGTTAGAGTAAATCAAAGAAATGACATCTCTTCCCTCAGATATTATTGCTTTCAAGGCTCATTCTATTAACAATATTTATACAAATGTACTTCCAGTAAAACAACCCATTATTTAATTATGCAATTCTACATCAACTCACACTAATTTCCGTATTGTTCATGTTGAAGGTTAGCAGCTACTGTAGCATCATAAATGATGTGGCCATTAGATTAAATACTATAAAATACTTTTAGTTATTTACAAATCTAAAATGAATTGTTTTGGTATATGTTAAATCATACTGTATTACTGGATTGAACATACTTCTTCTAATTCTCTTCTCCTTCTTCTCGTGTTCAGGGAATGGTACCGACGTAACTTCACCATCACCTTGCTCATGGCCCGAGTCGCCCTAAAGAACATGTGGAGGACTGTTACTGAAAGACACAGCAGCAAGAAAAACAGCTCTCCTACCAATGATAATAAATAATATATTCACCCACCCTATAATCTTTGGTTGCACTGCTTTTGTTGTGTACTTCTGTCATTCATTTGTGTTTCAAGAAATTAGAAAACTACCTCTCATATCTGATGAAAGATTTCCATCTCACTTTTGTCTATCTCTGTATCTGATGCATGGTTGATTCGATCAGATCGCTCTTAGGTTCAGAAATATATTTTCTTTGCATGCTCACCTGGAAACAGATGACAGATGAGCTGCTGCTTCATTCAGTCCCCACATCTTATAATTACATTTTAAAACAATCGTAAATCTTAAGGAGTTTCAAATCAGCAGGGCTCTCACATGAAACATCAATTAAATGATTCACTTTACTAGAAAACCCAGAGGGCTCATACATTTTATATGTATTTGGACATCTAATTTCTATCAGTCTGGATTTACTTGACGCACAAGATCACTGATTAATTTGAGATTTTGTTTCCAAGGTGATTCCACATGATTCCATATGCACATGACATCCAATGTAGTTTGGTATTGCAACATTCCCGGGTAAACAGCTAAAACAACCCCTAAAACTTTGCAAAGGGCATGTTTTAAACTTTACCTCAATACATGTCGTGGCTGCATTGCATCTGTTCAGACAGTAAATGGTGGAAAAATAACAAAGTATGATGTATTATAATACGTTAAACTACCCATCAGTATAAATCGTTGATATTAAGTCCACCTTTGCCAGGTGCAACATTAACATGATGAACACAATGCATCAATAGTGATAATCCATTAATATAATACATATGATTTTGAAGTGGTTTATTCTGCATAAGAAGTAATTTTGGTAGTTTAAGTATATTTTTACCAGTACTTTTTGTGTTTGTTAAGTGTTGCATTAAATAAATCTGACAGCTCAGTTTGCACCACAGCTTCCCCTTTAATCCGGGCAGGGATGACATCATTACCGAGGAAGAGGGGGGCGCCGGGTAACGCCATTTTCACGCACCGCGCAGTCAGTCACTCATCCAGCCAATGGACCTATGCAGTGGACTAGCGAGCTGTCATCTTCACGGGCGACTAGTCAACTTTTCATTTAGCCCCATGAAGCCTCTATCAAGTTAGTTTTTTGGACTTTTTTCCGGCCATGGAACCAAAGGAAAGCAGGCTTTTCTTGTATGGCTCCGTGTAAAGCCAGTGTTTTGACACTTAGGTGGCTAGCTATGTAGCTAGCTAGCTGGACATCATAAACGGCGGTTGATGCAGTGAAGCCCAGCGTCAGTCGGCAGAACATATTCCAGCCGGACACAGTTTGGAAATAGTGTTTTATAACTTACATATTTATATTTCAACATTTATTGGCAAGTGTTGTCTGTCAAAGCAACAACACTGCCATTAAAAAACGGGATTTAAACGGTAAAAAGGGCGAGGAAAACGGACGTTACGGTGAAGCTAAATTGGCAACGGATGTTCCAGAGAACGGTAAGAATGGCTCCGTGTATTTCTTGGAATTGTGTCATTAGCCAATTAACTACTTTCCCAGAAATATCTATATTGTTTTTAAGAGTCATCTGGTCAAACAACAAGTAATTGAATTTTTTTAGTTTTTAATAGGATTTAATGGATCCCGATTTGATGTGTGGTCCGTGTTTACAGTGCAGGTGAATATGGAAAACATTTGAAGTAATATAGCTATATGATCATGAAACTTACCCAGTTGATCACTTGGGTTAAGACAATATGTTTTGTGTTTTCTGAAATCTTATGTTTAAATATGCAAATTATGAATCGAAAAATTAACATTGGATAAAACCCTGGTTCACAGTTACTTTCATTTTGTTTACATATAAGAGTCAAAAGTTTTTACAGAGGGAATTTTGGAAATCTCTTTTTATCACTCCATAAATCAGAAAGTACTTTCAACAGCCATAAAAAGAATACATTTTTCACCACATTTTATGTATACAATGTTACATTAATCGGGCTATGATGATTTATGAACAAATAAACCCCTCTGTAAAAACCTTCAGATTATAGCTATGAATGTAACTGAAAAATTTGGTGTATGTGTAATCTCCATTTTAGGGAGATTACTGGCTGAAAGAAGACACGTAATGGAAGGAATAAAAGCCTAAAACCTCAAAATATATAAAATGTCTGTAGTAAAATTGCCTGTAGTGTCTCCCCTTGCAGGAATTAAACGTTCCTAAGCACATTGACAGTCACTGAGAGTGCTAGCTCCGAGTTAGCACTGTGGTTAGTCTGTGACATGGAGGTATTGGCTAACTGGTTCTTCAGGTTAATCCATTTGAAAGCGAGATAGCTGGGACAAAGCAGCAGAAACTCCAGGGGCATGGACACAACTGAAACATGCCTGTAAGGTGCGCTTGGGCCACTGCAGCACTCAAAAGTAGTTGGATGTCCCTTTCATTGATATTCCGAGCGGGGCTGAAGGCTGTGAAAGCTGCCTGTGTTTGGGGAGACAGATTCAGAGGGACAGTGGATCTCAGTGTGGGACCCACAGCTGGGAAACCAAAAAACACTGGGAGGTGTCTATGAATATCCAATACTTAGGACACAATCTCCAAGCATGTCAGAAATCTCTCAGGGATATTTGTGTGTGTTTGTATTCCTGAGAGTTGTGTTTATGGCCTGCAGACTCTAATGTTTCACATTAAAGTCCCCCGCCCATGACAACCTGTAGCCAGGCTAACACCCCTCTTCTCTCCTGGGACAGCTTGTTGTGTGCCTTAGACATCCCAGGAGGTTTTGTGTGTCGACCTTTTTATAGAGTTCTTACTCCTGGCAGGAAATGATAATTATGTGTTGTCGCTGCAGATTTAGTTGTAATGCTGCAGAATA
This sequence comes from Etheostoma spectabile, assembly GCF_008692095.1. Taxonomy (NCBI): domain Eukaryota; kingdom Metazoa; phylum Chordata; class Actinopteri; order Perciformes; family Percidae; genus Etheostoma; species Etheostoma spectabile. The sequence continues at coordinate 4,451,843 of NC_045741.1, forward strand.
CAGCTCTTCTGCAGGTGAAGCATGTAAAACCGCCTGCTCAAACACTGCAGATGTAGTACATTTGTATTCTACTGTAGTGTACTTTTACACATGCTACTTTGAGAAGGGTAATTGTGAATTTAATATTTAAACATTTGCCCAGGCAATACTGACTTTTGAGGCTAAAACCAACAGTAATATTTGACAGTTCTGATATTGACTGTTTTTTTGTTTTGCTTTTAAATAACAGATGCGTTATGTAACTTGGTGTTTATGTATGTGTTGTGATTTGGCTGCTACCTTGGCCAGGTCTCT
>NC_045741.1:4452146-4452436 GCF_008692095.1 Etheostoma spectabile
AGATTCTGAATCTCAATGGGACTTCCTGGTTAAATAAAGGATTAATAATAAAAAAAACAGAAACACAAAACCTTAAACAGATGTTTTTGCTAAGGATTCTTTAAATTCTCTTGTACTGTACCTTATACACCTTAACGCATGTCTGTATGTCAAGGTACTTATTGGTCGACGGATGTATGCCTGTATTGATATGCATTTTGTAATAAACAAATCTAGGCTGACTTGTTGACCGTTTAGCTTCTAGAAAGAATTAGACAACATTTGAAATGTTAATATATATATATATATAT
>NC_045741.1:4452446-4466005 GCF_008692095.1 Etheostoma spectabile
ATATATATATATATATAAGGTATTGTTTAGGCTTCTGCGTTTCCCAGATTGTAAAAAATTGTCATATTTTAAACAGATTTCTTGAATTTATGGCTCTTTCATAATGGCTCTGGCGTAATTTGAGTAATGTCGCTTGAAATGATATCAGCTGTGAGAAATATTTGGTTAAGGAAGTACAGGAATACGTAAGGCCTCTCAGTCTCAAAGTTCTGTTTCTACCTAGTGTGGTAGAGCAGTCTTAAAACCTGAAACTTATCTTTGCAAAAGCAACTTGTATATCAAAGTAAATACTGTGTCCGTGTAAGAAGTACCACTATATTGTCTTTGTATTTTCCAGCCTTCGTGGGGGTGGTTGCAGCAAGGAGCTACTGCTAGGTTCCTACTGTCTCTGTAGTTCAGAGCATCCTAAACTAGTTCACTGAATACAACTATTAATTTCATCTCTTGCCCAAGGCTCGCTCATACAAATATCATCATGTGGGAGCTAACCAGAAGTGAGCCTGTGACTCATTTCGAGAGATGACATAGTTGAACACAGCAACAAAATAAGTTGCACAGCATCGGGTAGTTATCTTCCGCTGTTGGTTTAATTTAGAATAAGATGTTTTCAACATTATCCTTGTGTTGCCTGTAAAAGTCCATCCATTATTGATACTAATCACACTGTCATTTCTTTGTCGTGTCTCGTGACTGTCCGATGTGTTAACCCTATTCATGGTCCCTAAAGCAAAAAGCCAATTTCCTCACATGATAGTAACGGCTAGATAGTTGAGTAAGACGGAAGAAATAGGGAAATCAAAGACTGCAGCAAGTTGAAGATCACTTAAAGTGCAAAAGGAACAGCACAAGATACAGGCTACGTATACAGCCATGATCCAAAGCAACTTTAATCTGTATTTTTATATCAACAAAGGATCACTTCACATCTTCTATGTACATGTATATCTGCCGTTTGCTCCAGCTCTACAGAGATTTATCCCATCTTTAAGCTCAATGTTTTCATTATTCCGGGCTGTACCTTTACTGTTTGGTTCACTCTCACCGCTGTCATCAGGGTCCATGTCGGCAGCAGCAGGCCGCTGTTTGCAGGGGAAAAACGCTAATGAGGCCATTTTACCCTACCTGCCAAGCACCAAACGACAGAAAGGCAAAGTTAGCAATTAGCTGGGGAAGAAAGTGGAACGTTTTGTAATGAAAAAGCCAAAACAGAGCTTAAAGAAGAGTGAACACTAGACTTAAATTTGTCATGTGGGCCAGAGACACAACTCCAAATAAATGCTAAAGTTGTTCCATCTGTTGCTTATTTCTGCTCCCACGTGGCCAAAAAAATCTGTAACTGCAGGTTATAAAGTGTCAATCTTTGAGAGCGCTTTGTTAAAGTTTATGTAATATTTTTTGATACACTTATTTTTTCTTTGGTGCTCAGTGCTATTCTGTTTTCGGCACTAGACTTTCTTTCTGTAGGTTGCACGATTTCTTTTTAGCGGTTGTAGACGTAGCTGGTGTAATAAACTACCCTAACCAGTTCCTAAAGTTATTTATACCGGACAAACTTTGCAAGTAGCAGAGGTTTAAAATTGCAAAATCAACAGGATACAGGTAGAGCTGAGAGAGAACAGCCCAAACAAGCACACATTTATGAGTATGTTATGCAAAAATAAAAATGAACCAGTAAATTTAACTTGCTCAAGTCACCGCTCTCATCTCATCAATAACTATCAGCCCACACATCGCTGACAGTGCTGCTGCACGCAGAGCTTTCACCGTAGCCTGCGTTAGTGGCCTGATGTTATACTTGTGCGCTGGTGTGCGCGTCGAGCTGGCATGTGTGTGTGGGGAGTGGGTGATAGAGCGAGGGAGAAGTGAGAGAGTGACGGCAATTTAGCTTTGGAGCGAATACCGACTCTAGAGTCATAGTGAGAGAAAAAAATGTCTCTCCTGTGTTTTCTGACCAAGGTGGGGAAGCTTTAGCGGGAAAAGTTAACCCTCTCCTTAATTTCATGTTGTTTATACATTATTTCATGCGTCACTGCAACATGTAGTTACATTTTTGCGAGGTGCACCTCAGGCTACGGCGTAGGGTCCGGTGTAGACTCAGATGGGTCTGCGGGGGTACATCGTTGATTCTTTATTTTTGATGATTTAAAAAGTTAACATCACAAGTAGTTTTCTGTGCCTTTCCCTGTGGTGCTTTGTGCTCCGAGACTCATCTGATGCCAGAAATAAAAGACTGTTGGATCAGAGCAGGACAAAAAAGGCATGTGCTGTCACTTTCACTTCTGTATTCCACAGCCTACAGTGGCAGTTATTTTCTGTCTTGTTCTTTGCAATTTGGGATGTTCCCAGTGGTTTAAAGTCTGTTATCTACATAATTAAAAATGTTTTGGTGGTGTCTGTTTAAAGTTCCACTCCGATAGGTATGAGTGTTGTAACAGATGATATAATCTGTTGTGTCTAATGTAGAATCACTTTTTTCCATTTCTGTCCTGCACACAGTTTCCTGGCTAGCGGTCAGCTGAAAGGCTACAGGCTAGTTACCGAGTCACATGGAGAGATCTAGCTATAGACCTCCCAACTCGTCTGCTCCGAGTGGTCTTCAGATGTTGTTGTTTTTTTTTCTTCCACACTTGAAGCTTCTACAACTGAATGTGAATTCTGAGGCAGTTCAGGACAAATCTGCCAATCTGTCTTCACCTGTTACTGTACCATAGCAGTTCTATTTGCAGGTGGGCAAGATGGTTCATTACAAGATTCAGGATAATGTGAAGTCAGTCTTCCTCATGAAGTGTTTCATTTCTGTATTTTTCACAGCCGGAGCCACAGTTAAACAAAACTCCATTTGGTATTTCTATAATTATCTGCTTGCAGTTTCAGATAGATGTGCTTGCAGAGATTTATGAGGAAGCTCGCTACCGAGTGCTATTGAAGTGCTCAGTCATAATCCTCTTAAGTGTGTGTGTGTGTGTGTGTGTGTGTGTGTGTGTGTGTGTGTGTGTGTGTGTGTGTGTGTGTGTGTGTGTGTGTGTGTGTGTGTGTGTGTGTGTGTGTGTGTGTGTGTGTGTGTGTGTGTGTGTGTGTGTGTGTGTGTGTGTGTGTGTGTGTGTGTGTGTGTCAAAGCAAAGAAAGTCAGGATTGTGTAGAAAGGAGTGCATGGGGCTCAGTGGAAGTGGAACCGATATTGACCTGCAATGTTGGCTAATATGTAAATAATATCTGATTTATCTACTACATCTGGAAGTGTACATCCTTAATAACTTAGGCTGATTCAGTATCTGAGAATGTCTTATGACTGCATTATGGCAGCACTAAGACGCTGATTATTCGAATCATGAAAATGAGTGTTACGGGTCGGTAACTTTACACGTATTTTAAAACTGCAATCTAACTGTAAGCCTGGCAAAGTTATACCAGACTAAAGCTGTATGTGAGCCCGGATTTTCCTAAAATTGTATCATATTTAGCAGGTTTTTTGTTGGCCCGATACAGGGAAAGCTAATAGATGCTGACTAAAGATGCAACACTATAATAACAAACAAAATAAATGTGACAACTGGTGGCAGCCTGGATTTGAACTGTCAGCAGGCAGCAGGTTTACCGTCTACGCTTTGGTTTCAGCCTTTCATCACAGCTGCACCTAAGACGCTCTTTTTCTTAAAGCATCATCTCAGCAAGTGATGATGCCTCGGTTTTGAAAAGCACGTCAAACAGCATTTCTATGTTAAACGTTTGTTTGTGCAGCTTTTTCAGCTGTTGCAACAGCCTGCTGCCATCAGTGCCTCGCTCAAAGGCACCTTGACTGTTGTTGGAAAGGGAAGCATGAACATTTCTAATTCTAAATCTTTCTAATTTTCTCAAGATGAACCGCCTAGACTCCTCAACCAAGAACTCTCCTGAGACATGCACACATACACAAGCACGCACACAAACACACACACACACACACACACACACACATGCACACACCGGAGCTAACCTTTTTAAGCCAATGTGGTTTGATGTGAGTATTGATTGTAAAGGGAGATGCATCTGACTGCGTAGTGGCCATGAGACCAGAAAAGGTCAGGAAATGAAGCATCACACATCTACCTTAACCAATATTATGTTCATGTTCAAAATCGGCACCATCCACCAGCCAAATCCTGGTAAAATATGGAAGTGGCTGTAGGGCTCGGCAGTATATGGATATTATTTAGACCACACTATATGAGGCTAGATATCATCTTAAATTTTGGCTATCCTGATATGATGCATGTGTTGCCTTTTCCTGCTTTCAATGGCATCACGGTAAAGTGATGTCATTTTCTGAACTTACCAGTATTACTTGCTGTTTTATTATTAGTCATTGTATCCACATACTGATTATTATTGATCAGAAATCCCATTGTATTAATATTGAGTGAAAGCACCAGTAGTCCATATTGACATTGATGTAGTATTTGGTCAAAAATATCATGACATTGGATTTTTTTTTTTTTTTTTCATATCACCTAGCTCTAAGTGGCTGGTAGATTTGCTTTACTCACCAGAAAGAAAACAATGGTAATCTTTTGATTGGCTGGTAAAATTTGAACATTCACTGGCCGTATGGCTGGTAGACCAGATGGCTGGTGAACCCCTGACACGTTTCTGGTGAACCCCAATCTGTTTTCCTATGAAGACCCTTTTTCCTTGTGGTCCTGTCTGCCATTTTTTCAGTAGTAAGCATTAATGCTGATTAAACGTTTGTTTAGGACTTTTGTCAGGACTAACAAGCACAGAATTCATGAGACAAGTGGGTAGCCTACTAATCATGTCAAGTTCAGAGTCTTTTAAATGACAACAAGCTGCCTTTAGTTCCTTGTTTTAGAGGGTGCTATTTGCACTCCTCACTTTTTTAGAGAACATCCCTGTCAGATTGAATTTACACCGCCTTTTCATGTTTTGGCATGGGATTTTCTTTGTTTGAGTTGTCTGATCTCTGGGGCCGTACTGTATTAAACTGCACCACTTTAAAATAGATTTATACAGGATTTTGACTTTCCTTTCCCTGTTAAATCTTTAGGATGCGTGAGGACATGTCCACCATGGTGTGTGTGAAGGAGGAGGAGGACCCTGGGGAGAAGCTGTCCCAGGATGAGATCATCTCCCGGACCAAGCAGGTGATCCAGGGGTTGGAAGCCCTGAAGCAGGAGCACCACTCCATCCTGGGGGGCCTGCTGGGCACGCTGCGCTGCCTGAAGCAGGAGGAGGAGGGCGTCCTGGTGGAGGAAAAGTCCCACATGATCCGCAAGTCCCTGGAAATGCTGGAGCTCGGGCTGAGTGAGGCACAGGTACGTGTCCAAATTGGTGAATCATTATCAACTGTGATTAATACACATTAATTTTTTCCTGGGTTTAGATGCATATTTGGTGGAGGGGTTTAAGGGTCTTTCCTCAAAACCTACAATCTTTAGATTAAAAAAAATGACCAGTCAACCACAGTATCTAAACAGGGAAATGCTGAATATCCTGGCTTTAACTGCCTAGACCAGGGGTCTTCAACGTATTTTAGGCCAAGGACCCCTGATTGAAAAAGAAACGGCGCAGGAACCCCAGACTTGCATATATTGTATGAAATTGAGTTGCATATTAAACTGGGCCTACATTAACGTTTAAATCCTTATTACATACCTTTTTTATGGTGCATACAATACCAAGCTTTTAAAATAAAAATGGTTGGAGTGTTCATATATTTATACATCGTGTTTTAATGTTGAAATGTGGCATAGTGAATCCTTAAACTTAACTGTATCTGTGGATGGTTACCTTACCTATATCATCAATGTTGTGTACATTTAAAAAAACATTTCTTTACTAATAATATGTTGATTCAAATTAATGTATACTTTCAGACACACACACACACACACACATATATATATATATATATATATATATATATATATATATATATATATATATATATATATATATATATATCTTTTTTTTTTTTAAACCATCGATCAGTGAGTTGGTGGCCCCTCCTGCAGCAACTCTGAGGACCCTCTAGGGGCCCTAGACCCTCTGTTGAAGATCTCTGCCCTAGGCTACCTACTATTGCCATTCTTTTCATTGTGTTTATATTTTCAAACTATAATATATGAAAACTATATACAAAATATAAGTAATACAGTTTTGGGATGTCACATTTTTTTCTCGTGATGTCATTTAAAAAAAAAAAAAACCTTTCAACCCTTTTTTGTGTGAGGGTGTGAACCAGCAAACCAGCATTTATTCTTCTCTGAATCGCTGCAGGTAAACATTTAGATAAAACTGGGGGAAGAAAATTGCGTTTTTATTGAATTTTATTTTATTTCACGGACAACAAGCACATGATGTTAGATTGTCAGTGGTCTTAATCCTCTCTGGCACATCCAATAAAAATGACATGAGGAGAACTTCACAAGCACTGGTTTCAACTGGTGTATGATTGCTACACTTGAAAAGAATATAATAAGGATAATATTTTGGTTGCTGGAGCTCTACCTTTTAATAGTCTACTGATATCAGACGTTCAGTTGACAGCAATTTGTTTTCAGGAATGCTCCATGAGAGGGGTTACAGGTCTGGACATTTGCTAAAAAGAGAGCTCCCGAGAATGAAGAGTGACAGGTTTCATAACGGCTCCAGAAACGCTTCAAAAATGCTGCTGGTGTTGATTGGCCTTTAGTTGAAAGTAGTTTGTCTTGTACATAAAAACAGACCAAGAAAGCAAAGCATACACATACGTTCAAATGCAAACTCTTTAAAGACCATATGCCATGTTGCCTTTTCTGTCTCTTTAAAAACAACAACATTTTTTTACATACAGTCTTCCAAAATTAGTTAGTTTTTCAAAGAACAAATTCCCTTATTGTAGGCGGGTGGTGGAAAATACTGATTTCCTAAACACTCCTCCCTGGAGTAAGAAAACTGACACAAAGACAAACACCTTTTATAGCTCAGATTTTAAAAAAAATCTTAAAAATGCAGATTATTTTCAGAGAAAGTTTGAAAACTCCCAGTTGGTTGTCGTTGCTCAGTTTGCAAACACTGGCCTATGAGTCACTGTTGATGCTTTGGCCTCTCATCTCCATCTCCCAGCAGGCTTTGTCTATTAAATATACAATACACTGCACCATACACACTTTAATATACACCTTCAGCATTTTGGGCAGCTTACAGTAATTGTAAAGTAGAGTGTGATTCATATTTTGCTGCATCATTTTCCTGCTTTCACACTGCAAATGTCTTTATGCCTCAAACTCTTTGTCTGATTACACCCCTCCCAGCCTTTCACCTTACAACATATGCTTTTAGGTGGATTGTTTTTTCCCAACGTGCCTCACAGTAACACTAGTATACGCATATTTAGTTCGGGTGGGAAGTGTACTATTAATACTGGCAGTTTTAGTACCCTAATTTACACATGATAGAGCCACTGAATCTGCCACTATTTGCCTTAGATTTAATATATTTAATGTCGTTTGAGCATTGTATTAAAAGTATAGTCCCTTATGTATCAAAGATTCTGGTATTATATTTTATAAGCATTAGATACTCTTGAATACCACAAGAATTGAAGGGTCTAAATGTTTTTCAAAACAGCCCAGGATGACTAAGGCTTAGTGTGAATATAGTTTTAAGGTAGATCTGAGCTAACTCGTCCAAATGAAAGCATCGTCAAGCACTGTAGCTCAGGCATGCAGGGAATATTGTCTAGTTTCTTTTCTCCAACCATCCAAAATATGAGATATGATTATTACCATGGTTATTATTATAACCATGAAGCAACTCTAATGTGTAAAAGAACCCCTGGCCTGATCTCTGCCCAGGTGATGATGGCGCTGTCGAGCCACCTGAGCTCGGTGGAGTCGGAGAAGCAGAAGCTCCGGGCCCAGGTCCGCCGGCTCTGCCAGGAGAACCAGTGGCTGAGGGACGAGCTGGCTGGGACGCAGCAGAAACTGCAGAAGAGCGAGCAGAGCGTCGCCCAGCTGGAGGAGGAGAAGAAGCACCTGGAGTTCATGAACCAGCTGAAGAAGTACGACGAGGACTTGTCCCCATCTGTGAGTCCTCATGTTTAATATAATGTTTGACCCAGGGTTTCCGCAGGGTCTTAAAAAGTCTAAGATTTCAAAAGTTTTAAATTTGCTCTCCAGCAAACAACAGCCATCAGCCAGTTTTGCCGAGTATCTGGTGGCTCCAGCCTCGGCCCTGCCACTACCTCCACACTACCTAGACGCAACCCACAAAGCAGCTCTGTAACTCCCTTAGGCAACGTCCATGTCGCTTTTGGATAATAGCCAACAAAACAGAGGTGCTCTGGGTCCTCCACACCGTGACTAGACACCAGTCCAAAAATGCAATTGAAAATATCAGGGAATTCTTTTGACAATTTTTCCAGACTCTGACATCTGGTGCGTTTTTTTAATGTTGTGAAATAGGTCTTAAATTTCATTCAAAATGGTCTTAAAACATCTGAAATTTGACTTGGTGAAACCTGTATAAACCCTGTGACCAGACATCTTATATGTCACAGCAATCTTTAGCTTCATGCACATAAAAATGTTCTAAGTGAGGTCATTTAGTGGTACAGATTTTAAAATTGTGGGAAAGAGAGTACTTGGATCTGTAGAACGTATCAGCATACCCTAAGTACCTTCTAGTGGGAGAAAAAGACAGACTCCAGGTCATTCAGAGATCAATAATGTATAAGATGGTGACTAATTAATGAGAACAGATACGTAGATTCATGTTAAGAATGCATCACATTCAAACTAACTAGGGCAAATGCCACCTTACTGTCTGCAATAAGACAGTCATATGTCTGTCTTTAAAGTATATTAAATTTTTCTAACAATTAGTTCACACTACTGATGAAAATGCCAAAAACAAAGCAGAAGTAATTGGCAAAAACAGCCATTTAACTTTAAATACAGTATACTACATAATTATAGTACATAATTAAAACTGTACTATAAAGATAATATAAAATATTCTTGTCTTTTAAAGTCTGCATTATAAGCTCTCATGTCCCATGCTAACCCCTAGATGTTCTGCTTTTAAACAAGTCTGTTTCTTCCTTTTGTAAGAGTCTCTTTTCCTCCTGTAACTTCTCTGCCTCTGATTCCTTTCCATTTTAAGTCATTTCCCTGAACTCTCAATCAGCAGCTGAATCAATTAAAAGTTATCAATATAAACAATCTCAAGTATTTTTGAGATTTGAGATATTTTTGACATGTGCTTGACTGGACCCAGGCTACAAATCAATTGAATCAGCTTATAAAAAAAGTAGCCAGTTATGCTCTTTTATGAATTTAAAAAACATTGAGTCAGTTCTTTCATTGCCCTCCTTCTCTCCCTCCTCCTCTTTCACTCACTCACTCCCCTCTCCTCTCAGGAGGATAAGGACTCTGATTCCAGTAAAGAGACTCTCGACGATCTCTTCCCAGATGACCAGGATGACCAAGCCCCAGGCAGTAAGTGTCTTCTTCCCTCTACTCCCCGGGGATTCTCAAGCATTTTTTCAGTCCTGAGCACAGATATGAAATGTACTTCCTGGCCTTGGGACATTGATGTAAGTGCAGGAGTGCTCTTGTCAAGTGGAAAGATAGTTTCCTCAAATTTGTTACTGCTAAAATGGAGAACTTTACAGGGCAAGGGTTTGTCCTGTATTCTGCTGGCTCATGGGAGACATCCTGAGTAAATTATTCAGTGCTTAGTGTTTGACTGCTTTGTGCCTGAATAGGGAACAGAGTTTGTCTGAAAGTGAAATGAAAGTAAACCTTAGTTTGAAAGTGATGAAGAAAAACCATGTTGGTACAATTAGATACAGCTGCCAAGCTGATGCTTTCCTACCATTCGTTTAATCACTACTGAATGTGTATGATGACCTTTGACCTACATTTTCTCTGATCTTTCCACCACATTAATACTTGTCTTTGAAATTAGATTTCCTTTTTCTGATGGTTGCCGTAATTTAGAAAATGTCACTGCTGTAAAATTGATTAGTTCTCTGGAAACAAAACTGCAATCTTTGCACCAGTGACAATTATGATATACCAAATTCTAGTCAGTGATTGTCCCCGGAGTTAGAATATAAATGCCATAATATGTGGTTTCTTCTGCCATACATTGCTTTTCTGAACTTTTCTAAAGCCTTACAAATCTTTGTTCCTTCATGTTTGTCAACTTAAACACTCCCTGCCTCTTCCCTGCCCCTTTGCCCCCACTCTTCATGTCCATACTTTCTCTCAGTGTTTGATGGGGTGGTCTTTCAAAAGCTCAGTAGCCCAGACCGTAAAGCTGTGTTGGCTGTAAAGGCTCATTAGTCAGGCCCTAGTTTAGCCTGGAGGGAGGCCAAATGGGGTGAAAACCTCCCAAACAGATCACTGTAATATAGTTCCAGGATTTCTACAGTGTCTTTTTTTGTGTAGCAGTTGTCAGGTGAAATAATGTTTGGCAAAAGACTACAGTAGTGTTTTTATGAACTTATATAAGGCTTTAAATATAAATGAAATGCTTAAAATCTAAACATTGATCAATAATACCTTGGCAAAAGACTTAAACCTCTTCTTCTATGTGAAAACCAAATACCAAAGCCTCATTTGTGAGGGATTATATTACAGTTAATTCCCAACGCCCACCAGAAAAGCTACAGCGCTCGTTTAGCTTAACTCAAAGAAATATATCGTAGCTTTAAATTTGTTTGGGACAACTGACAAAGAGACTCACAAGCCTCTGGTCTCTACAAAAAAAAACATTGACTTGGCATTAAACCCTTTTTTACACCAAGGTAATTCTCATTTTGCTCCTGGCACCAGTTCCAGTCAGTTTAAGTTTCTGACAAAATGGACAGCAGACTAGTTCACCTTCCGGTCTCAGATCACTCTGGGCCAGACTATCCTCTTGGTTTCTTCTTTGTTAAACCTACCAGCTGGAGGTGTTGCAGAAAGTTTAAGAAACAATGTCGTCTACATAGCACAGCATATTTTAAATTGGATGCAAGAAATTAAGTTTCACTTTTTTCCCATGTTTTACATTTAACATGTATTATTGCTCTCAAATAAACCACCTTTTGCATGGTTTGTGTGTCCAGTAGTAATTCCCCCTCCTGCAGTATTTAATGGGTGTAATTTTAGATTTTTATCCAGACGTTTTCTGTGTTTTGGTTTAGATTATGACCGCAATGCGGGTTGTAGATTAGAGGAAGCAGAGCAGGTTGTTTTGGGGGTACTGCGTCAAATCATAGGACTACAGTTGTTTTATATTTTTAGATGGAAAACTGGCTTTATTACGCTTTTTCCAGCATTTGTTCCTAGCAGTGTTAATAGAGCCTTTGCTGTGTTGAGCAGCATGGACTGAAGATGAATTATGAATTGACAGGAGTGACATACTATAATAAAATATAGCTGGAAGTTGGGATAAGGAGTAGGGGGAGCGCAAGGTTGACTTTCTGCATTATAAATCTCAATAAAAGGAGTGTACTTCAGAAGTCAATACTGCATTATGATTACAAAAAATTAAAAATGTGTGACACTTCTCTTCTGACTGATTGAGGATAAATAAGATCTGGAGCTGCAGAGATGATAAACAATCAGAAGATGTATTTAGAAAGATTTGTAGCTTTATTTTATTCATTTTGTTAAGATTCTATACCAATAGATAGGGCAGTTATTTGGCAAAAAGGCCTCTGGCACTGATAAACACAATTACTTATATCCATTTGAACAAGTAATTTTAAACGTTTAAAAAATACTAGTAATATTTTGTCTTTGGTTGCCTAAATATGTCAGGAAAAAATTGGGAACACTTTGAAAATTAATTGTTGGTAATTATAAGTGAGGTTGGAGATAAACGGTTTAAAAAAGCATCCCATTGTAATGCAACGCTTATGAAGGCACACCCATTTTCTACATAAACATGACTCAGATTGTCATTGTTGGACACACCCACACATTCCTGCTCACTCCTACATCAGTGCTTATAGTAAATACAGTCAAGAAGCTAGTTTTTAGGATACAACACTTAAAGGACCAAAAATAAGAAACAGATGGGTGGTAGCCTGGAGGGTAGTGAAGCGGTAGTTTATTGGTTTCATGTTTCCAAACTTAAATATCTGCTCTTCATTTGTTGCATCAAATAAAGTAAAAAATAAAAACAACAGAGGAGCAAACTTGTTGCAGTGCTTAAAGTACTGTTGAATGAATGAAGAGATTGTACGGATGACAGAGGTGTGTGTGTGTGTGTGTGTGTGTGTGTGTGTGTGTGTGTGTGTGTGTGTGTGGTTGTGGTGTGATGTGTTGTGTTGTGGTGTGTGTGTGTGTGTGTGTGTGTGTGTGTGTGTGTGTGTGTGTGTGTGTGTTCTTTCCTCCTCAGTCTTATTCAGACAGCTTTTAGGGTTTTGGTAAATTACTGTCAGCAGGAACAAAGATAATGGTGATGACAGCTCTGCCTTTATTTAGATTGGCCTTAGGCTTATACTGTACACACAGATTCTTCTGTACTAATATTTATATATCAGCTAACTCTCTGTTTCAGAGATTCTGTGTTGCACCTCTGTAAAGATTTTTAGAATGGGGGAAAGCAAAAATTGAGATAGATTAACTTTACGTTGCTAGTAATGTTCAAGCTCCAAAAAATAAATGGTGCATACTGCACTTCCCGTAATGCAATTGATTGGGTGTCGTAATACGTATTACCCAGGACTGGTAAACTGTGTAAAACTGGTTGAGGTCGGTGCGCTTTTCTGGCTTAAGAGGCCTTACGTGAACCACAAAGTACCAGGCTCGAGTCCAGCTGTGGATCTATGTTGCATCTCTGTAGAGTCTCAAGACATTTTCTCTCAAAGAAAATCCTTAATATAAGATGGTTCCAGCTTCTCAATGTGGTGGAAGAGCTTGTGCTAATTTTCTTAACCTACTTTGATAAACTGAATATCTTGTTGTTGTTTTTTTAAATGTTGACGCCAAAACTATTGCTACAGCACGGGGGCCAGCTGGCACAGCCGCTCCGCACCTGATCGCAGCTGGTATGAACTAACAAATTGGATAATATGGGTGCCAAAATGAAAATGGCCCTGCATCACGGCGCATTATCGGCCAGTTTGTTTTTGGCATTAATCTACAGTGGTGCGAGTGGTTGTGGAATCATCTAGTGTGGGGACGATGGATGATGTTGTTACTGCTACTCCAAACTTCATGGCTCTCCTTCAGAGTAAATCACAATCAGGGGGTCCTGACCACTCTCCTGGCACAGGTGCGTTTAGGGCTTGTCCAAATCCACTTTTGCTAGTGCGCCAGGTGCATGGTTCAAAAGGGTTGTACTTCGTATCTTCATTTATTCATGGGTGTGTTCTGGGCATAACATGCAATAAAATGTAGCTGTATGCAGCTATTGGTGGGTTCAAACCTTTTTTCTCAGTAGCAACCAATGTAATTTCACACATGTGGTCCAACGTCATCATAAAACATATCCGGCATGCTTTGTTATGATTGGACAAACAGTGCACTTTGTTTAAAATGCCTTCAACTGATTTGTCAAAAACATTTATTTTCAATTCA
>NC_045741.1:4466015-4466122 GCF_008692095.1 Etheostoma spectabile
TAGCTCAGTCCAGCTCATGGCAATTTGAGAAAAGAAGATGACCAACACAAAAACAATTGCTAATAAAGCTGCAATCTGCAATTCCAAGCTCAAACCTTGATTTGTGT
>NC_045741.1:4466132-4468264 GCF_008692095.1 Etheostoma spectabile
GTCCAGTTATTGTGCATTTAAAGCGCCCCTAGTGGTCAATTTGAATGAGACTTGCAGTGAATGTGTGAGGTCATTATGGAGACATTTCCTGGAAGTTTTGTGCTGATTAGACATACATTTAGTCATTTATAGCCTGATTTGTGCTATATCTCTTGCAGGTTGTTTGCATTTATAGTGCCCCCTGGTCTTCAATTTGAATGAAACTTCCAGGGCATGGGTTAGGTACTTATGAGGACATATCCTGTGAGATTTGGGATGATTGGACAATGAAGATGTGATTTATAGTAAAATGTGTGTACAGCCACTCAAGCGCTACAAGCGCAAGATTGCTGGCATATGTATATAAAACTGTCTGGCTACTGTATATCTGGGGAATTTTTCTGAATACTCCCTGTGAGTTTTGTGAGGATTGGCCTTACTGTTACTGATTTGTGTTCATTTATGTCCAGTGCTACGCCCCTTTTTGAATTTCATTGATTAATAACTTGAAAAGTAATTGAGATATGGACATGCTTTACACAACTTGTAATAATGCTTGATCCATTGATGATTCACAAAAGATTTGGTGGCAATTGGAGCTAGACCAGGTTTTTGTTGGTCAATGGGGTGATCACTTGCCGCTGCCTAAAGATAGAAATACGCCAAGAATTCACCTCAACACACCTCCCCGTAACACCAGCACGCCCATGGGTGCATAGATGGGTGCATTTGCTGTTTAAACAACGTGGGTGCAGGACGGTCTTAAAATAGCAAAGACACTTGCGTCCAGCTTTGCGCCGGGTGCAAGATAGGGCCCAATGACTGCATGTTAGGAGAGACATTCCTCATCACGTGCTTCTGAGTCCCTTAAATGTAACCCACAGAAACCAGCACATTTGCTGTGCACTGTAGCAGAATGAGGACATTTGTTTATGTGTGGATAACAAGGTTTGCAGACCATATGTTAACAGCCAGCTGGTGTTTGTTTGACCCATTTGTAGAAACACAAATAAATAATGATAATGAAATAATAATAAATAATGAAGGATTATTAAAATGAGCCAAGAGAAAAGCTGTGATAGTTAAAACAAAGTTGGATTCATATTCAAACACGTAATACAACAAGTCAGTATGTAACCTGCTTATTTTAAATAGTAAGGAGACAACTATTTTAAGCACACAATGCCAAACATTACTTATTTCCAACCTCTCAGTGAGTATTTTAAGCTTTTCTTTGTTTATTGTGACAGTAAATTGAATATCTTGAGGTTTAGGACTATTGGTCGGACAAAGATATGCACTAAAATTGTCTGTGCTTTTGATCAGTTCATTACAATTGCATTGCATTTGGGGAATAATCCAGAAGACAGACGTGTGTGTCCGGACATCTAATCTTTTCCTTCTCCTTCTAATGTGCGTTTCCAGTCCAGCCGACACACGGCAGCGCTGCGGCGGCTGCTGCCCAGCAAGGAGGCTATGAGATCCCAGCCCGTCTGAGGACTCTCCACAACCTGGTGATCCAGTATGCGTCCCAGGGCAGGTACGAGGTGGCTGTGCCCCTCTGCAAACAGGCCCTGGAAGACCTGGAGAAGACCTCTGGACATGACCACCCAGACGTGGCCACCATGCTTAATATTTTAGCCCTTGTTTACAGGTTGGTCTGTCAAATATTTTATCTTGGCCCTGAATTTCATTAGTGGTTCCCAAAATAGGGTCCTGGCTATCCAGATGGCCCCTTTTGCGATTTTACCTGCAAAATTACAAAAGGACTTTCATTATGGAGAATGCTTATTAGAGCAGATGATTTCTCCTTCCTCATTCAGTTGTGTGAGAGTGTAATATTGTAATTGTAAACTTAATCAAAACGATAAAGTTAATTTAATCAGATTTAGGGACATATTACATGTATATTTATTAAGATGTAAAATACAGATATGATAATTTTTCTCTGTCCAATTCCTATGATGATATTAATAAACAACTGTAGTCAGTTTTAGGATTACTATTCAATTACTCTTCTGTTTCTGTTGGCAACATGACCAAAACAAAAGTCTTCCTTAAGGTCCCGGGCCACGCTGACTATTTTACAAGCCATCCCAGGAGTTCAGAATGGAGTATTCAATTACAATTCAATTTTATTTATAGTATCAAAT
>NC_045741.1:4468274-4469561 GCF_008692095.1 Etheostoma spectabile
GTTATCTCGAGACACTTTACACATAGAGGGGGTCTAGACCACACTTTATAATTTGCAAAGCCCCAACATTTCTAGTAAGTCCCCCAAGAGCAATTAGTGCGATAGTGACAAGAATAAACTCCCTTTTAGGACGAAACTTGGGACCGACCCAGGCTCTTGGTAGGCAGTGTCTGACGGGCCGGTTGAAGCTTGTTAGTGAATGCTGGTGCAGTGTTTTGGTAGTTATCAATTACAGGAATGTTTTTATCCTTGTTGCTTTCATAGCCCAATGTGAATACCTTTTTGGATCCTTCAGAAAAAGGTTTTTTTCTCCAAATAGAAATATGTGATAATGGTTATGATATGTAGTCTTTTTCTAACTTTTTCTCTTCACAATACGGTGTTATGTCCCTTTTAAAGCCTTTTGGTAACAACCCTCAAAGCATTGTGTGACAGGCCTCTATAGGACCACTCATATGACGCCTTCCCACAACAGAAGTGGACCATGGCAAACAGCAGACGCAGCCAAAGATTTACAGTACAGTAATAGAACTGGGCAAGTGTTAATCTCCCATCTTAAGAACAAAAGAACAAAAGAATGACACACAAGAGCTGGACAAGTCTTTTACAGTGGTTGGACCCATGTTTCTTGCTTCCACAAATCTTATCCTTTGAATAGCCAGGAATGAGAGAGTTGGTCAGCTTGTTGTTAGAGAACTGTTGAATTGACTGTGGGAACTTCTGCAAAGCTCTTTGGACCATGTCACCTGAAAATAATGGGCTGTTAGTGGAAATTGTTGACATAGTTTGTTTCTCTTTTTGTGTGCTTTTCTGTCCATCTGTGTCTGTGTATTTCTGTCTGACTCTGCTTCTGTCTGTTTTAGGGATCAGAACAAATATAAGGAGGCAGCCAACCTGCTGAATGATGCTCTGGCCATCAGGGAGAAGACTCTAGGCAGGGACCACCCAGCTGTGAGTACATCTGTCTCTGCATAACACCAAAGTTATTCAGCTGTGCCTAGTTTTTCTGTACAATATTTGTTGTGACATAATCAGTTTTATCAGAATTATAGAGATGTGTTATTCTGCATTTGACTTCAACATAATAGTGTGTAGAGCAGATTGTCCTAGCAGTGAAGTGCAGAAAATATGTATAAATAATATATATAATAAGTACTCAAAAATAGTTGATATTTAAGCAAGTTGACCAAGGGATAATTAAGAAGTTTTTTTAAAGGCATTAGTTTGCTGTAATTAATTGGTCCCATTTATCTGTTTAACTGATTTTTGTGTAAAGCACTTTGAATT
>NC_045741.1:4469571-4471666 GCF_008692095.1 Etheostoma spectabile
TGAAATGTGCTATACAAATAAAGCTGCCTTGCCTTGCCTTAGTCCCATGTTGAAGTGTCCTTGGGCAAGACACTGAACCCTGAGTTGCCCCCGATGTTGCGGCATCGGAGTGTAAATGTGTGTGAGTGTTTATCTGATGAGCAGGTGGCACCTTGTTCAACGGCCTCGGCCACAGTGTGTGAATTTGTGTGAATGGCAAATGGTTTCTGTACTCTGTTCAAGACCTTTGAGCAGTTGTTAAGACTAGAACAGCGCTATATAAGAACGGTCCATTTGTGTTTGTACAGTAAAAATAAAGCTACAGCAGTAAGGTGCTAAGGTTAGAATTAAGACCAGAAACAGCTAGCCTTAGTCTATTCAAAGGTGACAAAATCTGCGTAGCAGCACCTCTGAATATCACTAATTACCCTTATAACTTTTTAAAATTAAATCCAAACAAAAATTATTTCCCCGTGTTTTTAATTTTTATGCTAAGCTAAGATAACCGTTTGCTGGCGGTAGCTTCATAATTACTGTACATGGCAGTGGTATTGATCTTCCAATCTCACTCATGGCAAGAAAGCCATAAGTGGATATCACAAAATGTCTAACTATTCCTTTTAATATTTCTTTAATACTAAAGCTGAGTTATACAGTTAAAAAAAAGAAAATTAGAGTTCTCCATCTTATTTGACTCATACTTTTAATTACCCTTTTACTCTTTAATCTACAGCTATTTTTGGCTGCTGCAGTGTCCCTGTTTCCCCTCAGAGGATCAATAAAATTCATAAGAAAATGTTTTACCCTTCTCCCCTTACACTGGCAGTCATAATAACAGTAAAGGCAAAGTAGTGTGAGTTACAATTCTGAGGCAATAATCCTTATTAAAAAGCCCATTTCAGAGCTGTTAGTGGATGCTCCTTGATGCAGTGTACTCCTAGAAAAATAGGTTTTATAAACGTGCAATTATAAACATCTTACGCATTTTTTGTATATATAACTGGAGCTTTACCTGGTTTACTGTCAGAAAACACAGTTGGGTATTTAGTTTACGTTAATCAACCAGATGTTAAGTATTCTCTATAATAATTATAATTTTAGGTGCTTCTGATCATTTCACCAATTTTGAATATAGTTTAACATCTTGAGTCACTAACAAAACTTCTGAACTGCTGATATAAAGTTTTAATGCTTTTCCAGTGGAAGACACTAGTGCACGAAACCCTAAAGGCTTTTGGGAAATATTGGCGGTGTTCAGGACCCCTCGCCTATATATTTTTAAAAGTACACTTTTTTTTTTCCAAACCCCTTTAATGTTTTGTCCAGGATTGTGACTGCCGTCCAGGACGATCACTGTGAACAGATTTTCTAAATAATTGACCCAGTCCTGTTCCTCAGACCCCATTATCTTCTGTTTGTCAGTGTGACTGTAAACAACAGGTCAACTAACTGTTTTAACCCCAGCAGGCCTGTGTCTCCACTGTCTGGACCTCCGTCAGTCTGAGGTTAGCACTTCCACCTCCACCCTTTTTTGGCTTAAAAAATAATCATAGTTTTCTCAACACTATAGCCAGGTATTTTACACTGATTCCTCTCACCATATGCTTCATTTTAAATCCAGCTCTTTCTACTACAGTTTTTCTGATCGTCTTTATCTCTCAATCTCTTCTACTCGCCTTTCTTTTCTTCCCTATTTTTAAAGTTCGCTTATGAGAACTGGTCGAAATTAATGAGAGCCAGGTATCCATTGAGAAACATTTTCTTGAATTCTGCTTATTGATGCCTCAATCAGGTTTGATCAACACCTGTTATGCGTGTACCAACACATGCATCGTGTTTCCATAATGGCTCATTGGGTGGTCTGGAGCTTTGCCAGTTGGGCAGCAGGCAAATGTTGGGCCATGGTGTCTCCTGGCTATGAAAACAGGATCCTGTGATAAAACTAAAGTTGGAGTGAAAGGTGGAATGGTTATGGATCCTAGACAGGGTGCAGTAATGCGTCTTTTTTGTTGTACAGCTGCAACACATGTAAATGAAAATTAGCTATCTGAAATAAATAGACTACGATATATTTTTAAAAGCTCCTTCACTTGTTTTCAACAATAACTGATTAAAA
>NC_045741.1:4471676-4471797 GCF_008692095.1 Etheostoma spectabile
GAAAGAGGGAGTGCGATGGACGTTTATGCTACTCACAGAGTGACGGCTGATTCATTAAAAATGGGTCCAGCACAGGTCGAATGGCGGGGCGGCAGAGTTACACACGTCGTGTGTATGAAAT
>NC_045741.1:4471807-4472314 GCF_008692095.1 Etheostoma spectabile
TCGTCACTGCGCTGCATTTTTATGAACTATGACATTTTGGCCGTGGGTCACATCTCTCGCCCAGGTCCAGGAGGCTCCGTCTCACACGCTATTACTCTACCAACTGAAGTTACCAGCGGAAACACTGGTACAAATACAGGTTAGCACCAGTGGTAGCTCGTGCTAGGAGCAGCTGATTCTTCTGCCTGTTGCACCTCTCTGTGTGGTTCTTTCCAACTCTTGTGAGGCGAGTTCTTCGTCTGTATTCACGTGTTCGAATAAATAAGGACGACCATTAAACTCAAAAGGCTCTTCCGTGTTTTGTATATCTGCTATATTCTCTCAGTTACGATACTCCAAGCTACTTCCCTTGTGTACAACGCTGTGAATAACTCTGAGTCCGCTCTTCACTCCACACACGCGATCTGCACAATGTTAGCTTCCTTTTCCTGCTACAACTGAATTTCCAGGAGACGGCGCAAGGCAACAGCCAGCCTTCAGTGCCATTATTAGCTGTTAGCTGCTATT
>NC_045741.1:4472324-4486491 GCF_008692095.1 Etheostoma spectabile
GTTCAGCCAGGCTTTTGTGAAAATCATAACGCAGCAGTTCCGTCTGTATTTGTAGCTCTTCTATTTTGCAATAGCACATTGCACATCATCACAAGCCTGTAAACATAGAGGCTTCAATAAAGAGAAGGGAGAGCAGTGCAGTGCAGGGCTAAGGAGCGCTTTAAAACCTATTTTATACTATCTTTAAAACCCACAGATGAAAGTAGAAGCGTTTTTGATGCAGTTGGCTCGCAAAATGAAAAAAGAAAAGAATCAAAAGTCGATTTAGAAAAAAAAGAAAAAAAAAAAAAGTTATTCAAAATGGAAATCGTGACCAGGGTGAATTGAGGTTGCGATTTTATAATGATTAATCGTGCAGGCCTATCTTGGTCACACAACACAAGCTCTTTCGCTTCTCTAGTATTCTTCAATTTGAGACTGTGTGAAATAATCTTTATCTTTTAGAGTGGTTTCTTTTAGTTTGTGAAGGAAATATTGTTATTGTAATATACTGAAGAAAAAAATCAAATGTAAGGAATAACAATCTGGAAAAAGTGAGAAAAATAGTTTTGTAAGTGCGATAGCTCTCTCCTTTGCGCTGCCCTCCCTCCTGTCCTCTTCTCTTCCCTCCATCACTGCTCCACTCCTGAATGGGCTCCCCCTCCTCAATTCAACTCTGCATTCCCTCCCTCTGTCATTTCCTTCTACTCTGCCCACATGGCCACCAGAGCCTTTCTGAATCAGAGATCAGAGGGGACCTCTGTAGTCTCCCTCCTCCTGAGTGCACAAGATTCATCATACAGCTGATTGGGATCAAATTACAGCCCACCGTAATCACTTCCTGTTTCCGCACTCCTTCCTCCTCATTAATTACTCTTTCACCAGATCAAAGGCACTTTGCTGCTGTGGCGGAGTCTTGTGGTTGCACTTGGGTGAATATGATTGAGTCTCTTTACCAGGTTTGGAACATGGTTTTGAAATAATGAATGTGTGTGTTTCGGTCAGGTTGCTGCCACCCTCAATAACCTGGCCGTCCTGTATGGGAAGAGAGGAAAGTACAAAGAAGCAGAGCCACTGTGCAAGAGAGCGCTGGAGATCAGAGAAAAGGTAGGTCAAAGGTCATCAAACACGAAACACATTTAGTAGTAATTAAACGGATGGTAGGAAAGCATCAGCTTGGCAGCTGTATCTACTTGTACCAACACTGTTTTTCCTCATCACCAGACTTTCACTTTCATACTAAGATTTACTTTCACTATCAGACAAACTGTGTGTCCTATTCAGATAAAAAGCAGTCAAACACTAAGCACCACATAGTTCACTCAGGATGTCTCCCATGAGCCAGCACAATACAGGCTTTTAGATTGAAAGAAAGAGCTTTTAGCTTGCAGATGACCTCTATCACATGAGATATCTTGTCAGACCGTTGCCTACTGACTGTTGCTAAGGTACAATCAGATCTCTCAGATCAGTCATTAAGGTACATTTGAAATAATTGGCATTAAATAAATAAATTACAAAATATACAACAAATCCAAAATGTGTTCTCGGTTTTTGGTTTCTTAATTTGTCATTTCAAGTCTTGACTAGATACATAAGGCAAGTTCTTGGTATTGAAATGTCACGTTAGGTGATTAGCATTGATCTCCCGTGATTTATTCTAGCTCATTCTCCCTTTAGCTTTGTATTATTCAAAGATGTGTGTCATGGGACAGCCTGTACGTCTCAGGGGAGAATGACATTATTTGGTCC
This sequence comes from Etheostoma spectabile, assembly GCF_008692095.1. Taxonomy (NCBI): domain Eukaryota; kingdom Metazoa; phylum Chordata; class Actinopteri; order Perciformes; family Percidae; genus Etheostoma; species Etheostoma spectabile. The sequence continues at coordinate 4,474,056 of NC_045741.1, forward strand.
GACCTCTAGTTTGGTGCTTACAGAGGTGCTGCTCAGCAAACCTCAAAGTGCAGAAAAGCCTTTTTATTCACCATTCTGTAGCTGTCCTCTGCTCTTGCCTTTAAACCAACCCTCAAGCGCTCTCCTTCTCGCTCCTCTGTGAAAGAGACGCCAGCTTTGGTGAAGCTGAGAGATTGCATTTTTCATGCTTCAGATGATAATGCTCTCGCTTAAGCTCAAAGATTTGCCACTGAGTTTTTCCTGCTCAGGCGAGGTGGCTGCTGCAGAGTTGCTAAATCAGAAGGATTCCTTTTTCCTTCCTTTTTGGCTTTTTATTTAAGCCCAGGAAAGCTCAGCTTCTAAGTGAGTTTTGTTGGCATCAGGGACAATGGGGCAGTGAAGCTATGACGTTTTTGACTATTGAGTTTATTTGAGAACTATAGTAGTGCCACTAAACATTACATTAAAGGATAAATTAGTTGGTTAATTTTGACTCAATCCACAGCTGAACGCACTATTTCCTCCCGTTTGTTTTGATAAAATCTGCCTGGACCAGCTGTTTAAGGTAATTATTAAGCCTTTAAAAAAAATGTATGTAAAGATTTGTCTTCTGTAAGAAGAGATGGAACACACCGAGAGACTGTGTGTTGGCCTTTCATTAGATTTGACTCATCACAGACTTGAATGGGAGTTTAAATATCAAACATTAGTTATCTTTTTCAACAGTGCATCAACGTTTTCCCCAAACTTTAAGCACACAGAATCACACAGTGCCCTGTAAGAAGAGGCTCTGCAGCTTAATTTTAAATGAAGGCAGTGTTTCTAAGAGTTTCCTAGAAACGCCATCAATTCCTTAGCAACCCAGACTTTTGGCAATCCTTTTCCAGCTAACAATATTTACAGGAAAGCTGTCAGATGTGTAATGCTGTGGAGGAGGAGGCGTGGGAGGCCAGTGAAGGAGTGAATACTGTAGGTAGCTTTGCTCAATGTTGTGGATCAAAGACACCAAGAGGCTTTTTTATTTATTATTCAACAGGGAGGGAGGTGATACTGCAAGGGGTTTGATCTCAGAGCTCCTACAGATTTATAATTCAATAATCTGAAGCCAAAAATCCCCAAAAGGGCAAACAACAAGCTACTTTGTTTACCTTCAACTTGTCTATGATACTTTTTACCTTCACACCAAGTGTGACTGTTAATGTCCCCCTTTCCCCAGTGTTTTAATGTTGGGTTTCTCAATGATCAGTAATGTCCTTTTCTCTTTTGTATTTTTTCATCCTTCATCCTCTTTGGAAAGGGAACTGCCAGAAGGAAAAAGAGTTTTCTAAGTCTTTTACCCCTCAGTTCAGCAATTTTTGTTCCCCCTGTCCGTCTCTGATCTCCCTCTCTTTGCTGGTCAGTCAGACTTTGATAAAACCCTCTCTGCCGCCTAGTCTCTCATGATCCTTCTGCATCTCTTTCACGCTCTCTACACTCGACTCTAATGGAGTTAAGCCTCCTCAGCGCACAGGAATAGCTTACACCGCTCTCATGTCTGCAGTAATGCAAACACATCCACTTTAAAAGATTTCTTTTCATGGCGGTTCTGTCGTTTTCTGTGATGAATGCTGTTGTTGCTGCACTGATTTGTGTGTCCACTGGACACCGCTTTTATAGTCGTGGTCAATAGTAATCTTTTAGGAGACACCTCCGTAGGTTAGATCAGACTGTTACAGATGTAAATCCGTATATGGCATTCCAAATCTATGGCTCTAAAACAGTGTTTAGTGTATACTGCTATTGAGAGAAATGTTGTTAGTGACATATAAACTCTAGAAAGCAGTGCAAGTGTCAACGCAACCTGGCAAGAGATGTAACAAATATTCTCGACATATTGGCAGACAGCTTTGTCCTCCTGGAAATCCAAAATTACAAATCCAGACAGGAGTATTTAAACTGGGTTACACATTTGAACCTAAAGGTTGATGCTAAGGGAGATTTAGAGAATAAAGTAAAATCATTACTAACCAGTTATTAGTGAATGCCAGAGTTTTTCAAACAGTTATGCATTGGATTTATTTTAGAATAGATAGAAATTGCAAAATGACTACACCACCTGATTACAGGCCGGTGGTAATTCCTCAGCCTTAATAAGAGCTGTCGACCAAATGGCCCAACGTGAGACACAGGGTGTCCATCTAAAACTTGTTTTGTTTGATGTAATGCCTGTTGTTTTAAACCCCACCCCTTGCCCCTTGCTTCTGTCCCAGGTGCTGGGGAAGGACCACCCAGATGTGGCCAAGCAGCTGAACAACCTGGCCCTGCTGTGCCAGAACCAGGGCAAGTACGACGAGGTGGAATACTACTACATGAGAGCGCTGGACATCTACCAAACCAAACTGGGCCCTGATGACGCCAACGTAGCCAAGACCAAGAACAACCTGGTGAGAGGGGTGGAGGCAGGGTGGGAGCAGAATTTCAATGATGGGGGGGAAGCTCCTTTTTGTCAGTTGAGGCTGTTTTTATGCATTTATAACAATAAGTCAGTTTTAACGGAATCAGGAATTGATTGCTACAGTTCATGCTTGACTTTAAACTGTTTACCCTATGCTAAACTCATGTTCTGTATGTTAGCCAGTAACACTTTATGTTTTTATAAGTAGCGATATTGCCACAGAGGCTAGATTTTAGTATGAGTGAGAACTCACCAATGAAAATAAACTCTACAGAATGAAACACAGTAACCTTGTGTGTCTTCATGAAATATGCAAGCTATCATGCTAGCCCGCTAGGTTCTTTCAATAAAGAGTTCAAGATCAGCCACTAAGGGGACAATAAGTTCTCAGTTTTTTTTTTTAAAGACAGATTTGTGCGGTTAACTCCTGTGTCTGCAAACCATGTCCCTTTTTGTTTACTGGAGCAGTTTCTACCCCAGCAGAGCAGGATTTAATACAAGTTTAGGGTGCAGCGCAGTGAAATGTACAAATTTTATATTTATATTCAGACAAACATGGATCCGCTGAGAGTGTAATATGTTGGATAACCTCTAACATAGTTCAAGTCTTATCATTCACAGTGTCATGCTGCCTCGTTTGGTTCTCTTGTGTTCCTCAGGCGTCCTGTTACCTGAAGCAGGGCAAGTTCAAGCAAGCTGAAACTCTGTATAAAGAGATCCTCACCCGCGCTCACGAGAGGGAGTTCGGCTCTGTTGATGGTACGATATGTGACTGGATAATAAACACAAGTACACAAATGCAATCCAGTATTCTCTCATCCACAGTTATTTAAATAACACACGCAAACAAATATTTACTTCTTTGGCAACCCCCGCTGTGCTCCTCTTCTAATGTAAAGGTTAATATTTTCAGGGTGCTCTTTCAAGTAAACAAAAATGACCTTTCCACTGAAAAAAAAAAAAACAGTTCTTCAGAACCAGAGAAAATTCCTAAAACTGGTTCTTTCTCCTGCTTTTGAACTGAGTGAATGTCAGTACTGATTTACTCCCTCTCATGTGTCTGACTGTGTGTTTCTCTGCAGATGAGAACAAACCAATATGGATGCATGCTGAGGAGAGAGAGGAACAGAGCAAGGTGAGCGAAATCTGTTGATAGAACGCAGATTGACAAAGAATTAAAAAATACTATGTATAAATCATTTCTACTCATAAATTGTTGTTTTGAGGTTTGTCCCTAAGATCTTTTAATTACTTAAATAGTTGCCTCTTACAGTAGAAAAATCTGACACATATTCAGTAGTTAACCACGTTTAAATTTGAGGTCTATCAACGTCAGGTATTAAGTAGTATGTATTACTGACTGCAGCATCAAACTATTCCGGCAGTGTTATGATCGTGTCAAGATCGTATTAGGATAGAAAAGGAAGGATTGACTTTACAAAGAGTTGGATTAGCAGATTAAGTCTCTGTAATAACCATCCAGTGCTGATGGTGTGACTAACTAGAGGAGTTTATTTTTGTCAGATTTTAAAGGTTTCAGGGAAGAAATCCTGACACGTCTGTAATCCCACCACTAAAATACCCCTTCATGTATCTTTGGTGGTATTAAAAAGAGCCTCTAGTTTTCAAATGGGTTAATTTCCATCCTTTTTAAAGCATGACTGTAAACTAATGAACATGAGTTTTGTCTCATAGGGAAAGCAGAAGGACGGCTCACCATTTGGAGAATATGGAGGCTGGTACAAAGCCTGCAAAGTCGACAGGTCAGTTTGGTTGAGTATGGGTGATGCTCAAAAATCTATTCAAATGTTTCTTTATTGCAAGAGTTAAGTCACGTAAATCTCTATTAGTCCGCAAAGGGGCAATTGGTTGTACAGCAGTGACAACAGTAAAAGCACAAGAAGAATTAAATACAGCATATTACGAGGTTCCTGAATGATCCTGGGACCTTTTAACACAAATTAACGTCTACTTTTGGCCCTTCATCACGGGTGGTAAATGACTACCAGTTGTTACCAATAAGTGATCTTAATTTTTTAGATGCCTGATGAAGGAAAACCATAGAGAAGAATTAAGAGAAAAGTATGAAAGAATAAACCAGATTTTGGTTCCTTTCTTGTTAATCATCTTTTGACCTGTCAGATTGATCCATTGAACCCTTAATAGGGTCGCAAACCCATAAGGTCAGAACCACTGTTTCCCACTGTAGGTTACATACAGGACTTTCTTTTTGTTTGAACTTACATGTATAACAGTACTTCGCCTTCACCAGACAGATTTTCTGTGATGAGATATTCCTCCTCGTTGTTTTTGCAGCCCCACTGTGACCACCACCCTGAAGAACCTTGGCGCCCTCTACAGGCGCCAGGGCAAGTTTGAGGCGGCCGAGACTCTCGAGGAGGCTGCCATGCGTTCCAGAAAGCAGGTGTGGTCTCCGAAAAAATTTGTCTAATAATACAGGGTTCCTCGCTGCGGCTGAGACGTCACCGTAAAACTACAGAGATATTGGCAGATGAAATGGGTCAGCTCAGCATAAATGGCAGACTGAGAGGCAGAAAATGCTTAATTTAGTGTAAAATTAGGGGTGAGATAACGGGAAGCCTGGGGTGCAGCTTTAAACTGCCTCTGAGGGTGTGTTAATTATGATACCTAATGGGGGTTCCTGGGCAGATGAGAAGTGGTGAAGCCCCTCAGCTTTCATTTTAAATTAGGATCTCCTTCCAGGATTTAATGGCAAGTATCATTTGCTGGGGAAGTAACATGATACTCATATGAAACTGGATTTCTGTGGTGGTGCTACAGTTACAGCTAAAGGAGGAGTCATCTTTTAGTTAAAGTGCCCATATTATGAAAAAACACTTTTTCTGGGATTTTGGGGGTGTTATTTTGTGTCTCTGGTGCTTCTACACGCATACAAACCTGGGAAAAACCCATCCATGCTGTTTTGAGTGAAATACGGTTTCTGAATGTCCTTTGTCTTCAGTCTCCGGGTGAGCTGGTCAGAATCTGCACGGCTTTCTACCTCACTAGCCGAGACAAGGTGGCGAACTGTAGCATGCTAGCGCTACCATGCTAGCTCGTTCTTAATGCCAAAAACACTGCTACAACACCAACTATTTGACTATAATCTCCAGAAGAACTACTTCATGTGTCTGTTCTGCTAGTATTCCACAAGTGACCCTCGTCTAGAAGAAGTCTCCCAGCTAATTTGCCTGACCAAAGTTGGAGAAAGAGTTATCTAGCTGTGATCTAACCTAGCTACTGAGCATGTGTAACTCCCAACAAAGATAGTATAGAAGTGAGATGTCTAAACACTACAGGATCTGCAGCAATGTGCAGTACAACAAAAACATGGTGTTTAAAAAAATAAAAAATAAATTAATGAAACCATGTAAACCTATTGTGGTACATCCTCAAAATACAATTATGAACCTGGAAATAAGCATAATATGGATGCTTTGAACCAATAAAATAAACAATTCCTCCATATCATAGATTATTTTTGCTTTAATCATCTCTAAAAAGAAAGGGGCGTTTCATACAAGTGGTGGCGGCTGAATTAGTTCCTTCTGCTGGTGTCTAATGTAAGGTGTGTGTGAGTGTGTGCCAGGGCCTGGGTTCAGTGCAGCAGGCGGTCCATAGATTGAGTACAGTCCAGTATTTGTCCATGTGTGTGACACTGTGCTAAAGCTGCAGGTGGCAGAGGTGCTCAGCTTTTGCTTTAACTGGATTATTTGAACCGGCATTTTTTGCTGCCTGTTGTGTAATGTGTGCGTCTTTATGTTTATTATCAGGGTCTGGACACTGTGCATAAGCAGCGTGTGGCAGAGGTCCTGAGCGAGCCAGAGGCCCGTGAGAAGCAGCGAAGCCGCGAGAGCTTGACCTCTGACACGGTGAAGTACGAAAGCGGGCCGGACGGTGGCGAGGAAGTGAGTATGAGCGTGGAGTGGAACGGGGTAAGTACAGTACACAGCCCTCAACACAATACTGAGAGTCTTCAGACATGTTTATACAACAAACAGCCAGTTTCTTTCTGGACAGAAGCCACATTCAGAGAAAGTCTTGTTGAAATTAATATGTTAAGTGTATATACTGATAGTATAGAGAGATTGATAACAGCACAGTACCCTTCATGCAGATTATTATTTAGACTCTGGAGCATCAACTGCTTTACTTGATTATATTTTTCTTGGTTATGTTATAAAATGGCTATTTTCAAAGAGGAAGACATGCAGCAAGATGATCTTTTTAAGGTTCAGGAGAACCGTAGACAAATAAAAATGCAATTTGAAACATCAGGAAACGATCAGAATAATCGTGTTTAATGGCTAGAAGGAGATGGTTATGTTTTTTTTATTAAAAAAAAAAGAAGAAGAAAGAAGTAACACCTGCCCACTGAATCCAAACCACAAATGTTGCCAATCAGTTTTTCATTTGCCATTTTAATAAATTGTGTTTTATAGTCAGTGGGCAGGTGTTTGTTTTTTCATTTATGCTGATTTCAGCTACAGCTATATAAATACAGCACATTTAGATTGAGAATCTCCAAAGCAGTATTCTTTCTCCTTAGTATTCATTGTCTACTTTGTGTTTGACAAAAGGCATATTAAGATGAAATCCTCCCTGTTTTATCTGCTAGGTACTAAGATGTATAGATGAGTAGTAGTTTTCACTTTACGATAAAGATGTAAATGTTTTTTAGGGTTCCGGTGGTTTCTGTCAAAAAAGATACTATGAGGTTGTTACTTTGCTCTGTTAATCCTGGTTATTAGAAACCTAAACCCTGTGAATGATAGTCAAAAGAACATTTTATACTGTGTTACACTGATCATGCTGATTGACTGTCAGAATCCTTCTCCTGCTGTAGCTATTGCTTGTACGTCACTGTTATCATGTGATTAATAAGTGAAAAACTGCTCTTGCCTGGATCTTAGATTTCAGACGTAGTGTTTTAGATTTACATAGAGCTTTGATCATAATAAACCACTAAACTTTCTAAATGTAGAGCTTTCCCAACTAACTCTGACTCTTAGAAATCTGCTTCCACAGCAGTAAAGCCCCTCTGGTTACACATGTTGACAATACCCACCTAACTCCCTCTGCTGCAGAGCCACATTTCTAACTGAGCGGGTACATTTCACAGTCCCTGCAGTATTTTCTCAGCCTCTAGTCACTGCAGTGGTGAGGACATGTAGATTTAAAGTCTCTGTATCACCATCTTATTTCTGCTGCTTCCTGCTCACATAGCAACAGTAGATAGCACCCTGAACAACCAATCAGCATCTCCTCCTGTTCCTCTGGCTGTGGCTCTGGGAGGTTTGGTGTAAGCCACATCAGTGTCTATACACAATGGTTCCTGTCCGCCAGTTATTAGCTGACAATCTCCCATCACCAGCTGATCTCTGGACCTATTTATATCAAGAGAGCTGCCTGTCCTATCTGGAAAGAGCTTTAGCTGGAAGTATGTTTCATAAAAGACTTTTTGTTTTGCCCTCTTTTATCCAACCCTAAATACATTTATGGCTGAAATGTCACCATAAACAACAACAATATTGATATTAAAAAACATTCCTGAATTCATGTTGAATTTAATTTAAGATGAGATCAAACTTTATTGATCCCAAAGGGGACATGAAGCACAAGAGAACCAGAGAGGTAGATTAGAACAGGAAACGGATATGTAAATAAAAAGATATGTAAAAATATATATATATATATATATATATATATATATATATATATATATATATATATATATATATATATATATATACTGTGTATATTGACCAAAGTTGGAACGCTATATTACATAGTATGTTACCCGAACCAGTGTACATATATGTATACATTTGCAATTATATATAGATTAGTATGTATGCATAATGAAAAGAATTTAGAATAAGGTGACTATAATCTAGATCGAATATGAATACTGTGTAGAAAATACCGTAACCACTGTTTTGCACTATATCAGACTATAATTAGTTGATATGGCTTACATTAGAAGGGTAAAAACATGGTATTGGAAGTATTTATACCCTCTACTGCTTCCGTGCAACTGTCAAACTACATGTTTGCCTTCAATAAATCAAATAAATAATACATCACTTCCACTTCAGCTCTCTCACAGGCAGGTGTGAACACAGTTTTCTTCTCACTTTATTATAAATGCGTCCTCGGAGAAGCACCGTGACTCATCAGTGTGTTCATCTGACTCAACATGGGCTCTGTACTGTACTCTTTGTGTGATGTTTTGCATCTGTGTGTTTACCTCCTCTTTATCTGTGTGATGAGCTGCTACCTGAGAACGTAAAGTCAATTTCTTTCTGATCTTTATTTCTTTCCTTTGCCTGCTTTGTCAGCATGATAGCAGCCAGAGAGGAAGGAACGATTGTTTAATGGATGTCTAGGAAGTAAAACGAACGCTTAAAACACCATAAATGCTGATTATCATTAAGTTGGCTTGTGTTAAATATAACACTGTAATCACTAATAATTGTATCATTATGATCACAAAAGTGCTGTTTTCTTTACACTTATATTAACACTTGGCTGGTTGTTTTATCCAGTCAAATGCAGAAAAATAATAAGAATAAATAAGAATAAGAATAATAAGAATAAACTTCAGTTTAGCACTGAAACAGTTAGTCGAATAATCAAATTGTAGCTCAACAGTTTAAAAATATGTGAATATTTGCTGGTTTTCTTAATTTGTCTGTGATAAAATTTTGAATATATCTGGAGTTTTCTGACATCTAGTCCAAACAGTTAGTCTGTTAATTAAACATTGATAATGTGTATAATCATTATTTGCAGCCCTACTTTGTTCCTATGTATCTAAATAAAATGCAAGGAACCAACGAAAAAGAAATGTACTGCAAGTCCTCAGAAGTCTGGCTGCTCTCATGTGTCTCCTACCTGCTTCCCTCTGTGTTTGTGTGGTGGTTAACAAAGTTTAACTTTTGTTCTACTTGATAAAGTGTGCTAAAAATGTTACCACACCACACACACACACACAACACACACACACACACACACACACACACACACACACACACACACACACACACACACCCCCACATACACACACAGTATCTCTCCACCATGTTTAACTGTGCAAAGGCTCCACCTGGTGGCAAACTCTGTGAGTTACCCCACGGTGAACTGTAGTTCTTATGCATAAATGGTTAAAGTCATAGAAATAGGCAAAGAAAGAATTGTAATCACCTTCTGATGCCTTGCTATGTTGGTATTAATATTTGTCTGTATTTGAATAAGTAGTCAGGTACTTTTAGCAGTTGCAGAGAAAATAGGGATGAAATGGACTGATCTTAAAAAAGTGGCACGTATTATATAAACCTCAATAGCCTGAGCCAGAATTCATAGGCATATTGGCTTATTTTTGGTGGTACTTTCCCACCTTGTCAAAAGCTGTCCATCTGTAATCTAACGTGTAGAGGTTCATTCAGTCAGCTGAGACCTTTTTATTTACTGTCACACCTGAAGCAGGAAGCAGGAGGTGTGAATTATGTCTGGACAGATCTGATGATAACTTGTCTTCCGTGCCTCAAAACCAGTCTGTTCCTCTTGGGTTTGTTTTGTTTTTTGGGGGTTTTTGGAGCTCTTAACGAGTCAGCGGGCAAGACCCCGGGCCACTTTGACTGGACTGTGGAAAATGGCCGATGGCCTAAGAGAAGCTGAAATACTAAAGTCTGGGTGTTTTTGTTTGACTAGACACTTCAGTTGGTTGGAACTCTACATAATTCTTGTGTTTTGGGCTACAAACTTAAGTTGTGAGCAATATTTCACAAATTTTATTGTTATACACTTGATTACCAGTTTATTAGGTACACATAGTTAAAACTATTGCAGTAATACAACAGTCCTGCAATAAATCCTCCTTCGTGAAAGTTATAATGTTCAGTTTTAGTTGAAAGGTGTTGATTCAAAGGTGTGCTTCTTTTTGGAGAATTTAGTTTGTGTTGCTGTTAAACTGTATTGGGATATAATGTATGTAACATTGTGGACAAAATATTAAAAACCCATGCAACACAAACTGCATCCTCCTAAATGACCATTAAATTAAATCAACACCAAAAAAGCAAGCAATTCTTAAGCCTAGAATGTGTGCTTCTCTCACAATCAGTGTTTACATTGTTCATAATGCTCATCCTTATTGTCTATTAGTCGGTCATTTTTAAGGAGCTGTATCACTTATCGTGTAACTGGGCTGCCTTTAAAGAAAGAAAGAAATTGATGCAATGCTTTTGCCAAAGCCTCTTTAACTAATGCACAAGCTGGTGGAGAAGTACTGTGTCTGATCTAGGAACTCGATAACCTTGTCTGTCTCTTCTTAACCTGTTCTTTTTCATTTCTTTGTCACTCCTAAATTGCTCGTGTCAAACTATCTCATCTCTCTTTCTGTTTCTGCTCCGTCTGACTGGCAGGCATAACTCCAGATGCCTTGTAATGGTTCTAAAAACTTGTCTTCTGCATGACGGACACCTCACTTCGCCTCAGCCCCTTCAGCTTCGCAGTTTTCTTCAACTATGAACCCTCTCTCTCTCTCTCTTTCTCTCTGTGCTGGGTTTTGGGAGGAAACTGTGGTGACAGCTTGTGTATCTAAATCAAACCCCCTGCTTCCTACTCGTCTCTGAAGCTCTGTGCTCCACTGTGTGTATCTGCGGTGGGTGGGAGAGGACAGGGCTGATGTTTCTTTATGACAACATTAAACTCTTATCAAGTTGTTACTGGTGCCATTTAACATTAGCCTCTGCTTCTCTACTTCCTCTCTGGTGTCTTCTAACTGTACTTAAAACTTGTCCTCTCAGCTGTCCTTTAAAGCATAACTCTCTCTGTTTTGACCTGGACTCTGAACTTTCCAAATCCCGCCCATAAACAACAATTCTGACCCAGAACAACACCTGTTGCTTCATTTCAAAGTGATTTACTTCCTTGGAGCTTAAAAGAAACGGTAGATAAAGCTGATTGGCTGCTATAAAAATACACTTAGCACACAACCTTTGTCATACACATTCCAGGTACAAAATGGGCAGAGTTGAACACTTTATCCACCCACCTTGCTATCTTTTTTTTCTATAGAGGGTAGAAGCTTCTCTTATCCATTCAGTTTGATTTAGCATTTACACCTAAACATCATTAGTGGTACCTCAAAGCGCATAGTGATTCTCAACATGCTGTAAATAGCAGCGTAACTCGTCAGCATGATCGAGAAGCATCCTGGCTTGTGGCTTTATTAGAGTTTAGTCATTAGTTTTGCACTCTGTGTCATCTGGTGGCAAAATTAGATATATATTAACTTATGTTGAGATGTTGTGATGTCACAGAGAGGACACGTCAAACGTAATAGGATGAATGCACAATGGGTTTTAACTTTGACATAATAGTTTATCTGATAAAGTTCTGACATAAAGTGGACGTTTTCAAGTAAATGTCAAAGATAAAAGAAGTGAACATGGTGCATCCAGCCTGTTACCTTCTGTATATCTCTGTACATAGATGTCAGGATGGGTGGAGGTTTTGGGGCTAAACAAGCAATGTTGCATTTGTTGGAAATTTGAGATTTGAAATAGTCTCCCCATCTCTGTTGTCGGCTCCTTGCTAACGATCTCTCTGTGTGTCCATCCTGTCCTGTTTGTGCATCTTTCTTAACTTCTAATAAAACCTAAACTCTTTGCTCACCTGAAACCTGTGCCTGTCGCCTTTTTGTGTGTTCCCTCTCTTTTCTGTGTGTGTGCCTTCTTAACTGTGTGAGCTCTAAACATTAATAATACCTCCCAGCGGCAGTTCTCTAGGTACTGAAACTCGAGTCAAAGCAGTTATTGAAAATCTTTTAAAGGAGACCTATTATGGTTATCTGTATTTTCTGTCATATCTATAAAGTAACCATGTCAGATGTTCATATTAATTGTGGCCAAAGCTTCAAAAAATGAGTTAACTCTAATATAGGGTGACCAGACGTCCCCGGTTTCCGGGGACAGTCCCCGATTTTGGTGACCTGTC
>NC_045741.1:4486501-4486625 GCF_008692095.1 Etheostoma spectabile
GATCTGTCCCCGGAAATGTCCCCGGTTTTCATTGTGACTGACAGACCCGAAATTGGAATCAAAGAAAGAAAAAACTGACAAAACGTAGCCAATAATTGCACACCCAACACACGCAGGCTCCAGG
>NC_045741.1:4486635-4486805 GCF_008692095.1 Etheostoma spectabile
CAGCGGTGCTCAGAGAGGTTTTAGAAGCTGTGTTTTACGATGCTAAAATCACTGATTATGTACATGGAGTCTGGTGGGTTTAGCGAACGCAATTTCGCAATTTAGCGAACGTAATTTCGCGGACTTTTATGATTTAAAAAGGATCTTAATCTTTAACAGAAAGGTCGACC
>NC_045741.1:4486828-4496828 GCF_008692095.1 Etheostoma spectabile
GTTGTCAGACACTTAGAATATTAATCTGAGTCTGTCAGCAGCTAAACAAGCACTTTTAGGAACGTAAATACAAGCTGGACAATTATCCTATTAACTTACATCGTAGCTTGTTTCTGCCGACTGGAGCGATCTCGTTTAATACTGCATCAATGTCAAAGGAAAATATGTCCTCAGTAGTTTTTGTTGTATCTGATTCTCAATGAGCTGTTACAGAAAAAAGCCTTGAGCAATAACGCAAAAGCTGTCAGTAGTTCAGTAAACATTACAACATTATGAAATATTAAGACTTTCTATCTTGAAATATTAGGACTTTCTATCTTGAAATATTAGGACTATAAGGACTTTCTATCTTGAAATATTAGGACTATTAGGACTTTCTATCTTGAAATATAAGGACTATTAGGACTTTCTATCTTGAAATATAAGGACTTTCTAACTTGAAATATTAGGACTGTTAGGACTTTCTATCTTGAAATATTAGGACTTTTCATCTTGAAATATTAAGACTATTAGGACTTTCTATCTTGAAATATTAGGACTTTTTATCTTGAAGTATTAGGATGGATTTTTTATCTTGAAATATTAGGACTTTCTAAGGGGGGGGGGCTCAGACCCTAATGAGAACAGCACTTCGTCTAGTGTCCCCGTTTTAAGTTTTACAAAAGTAAAAACATTACTTGTTTTGGAGGTAAATATGCTTCTGAGCTGAAAATGTCCCCGGATTTTGTCTGACAAATCTGGTCACCTTACCCTAATAAAAAAAAAAAAAAAAATCCCTGTGAGCCAAAAGGTTACTTTTGCTATTTGAGGGCTAAACCAGAAGAATCACTGTTTTTAGATGCACAGTTAATCAACAAAGTATTGATATTTTCAGCCAATACACTCTGATCCCTGATATATCTTATATTACAGGAAACTGCTGGAGAGAAATGTTTGAAGTCCTTTTAAAAACAGTATTGTCATTACATATTGTACAGAAGTATAGTACTTGAGTAAATGTACTTAGTTCCCACTAATTTTATGCCACTTTCTACTTGACTACATCTCAGTGGTGAATATTGAACTTTTTACGCAACTACATTAATGCTTTAGTTACATTGCACTGATTAATAAGAGATCAATCAACTAATAAATGATGATATATTATAAATGTGTAAATGGTAGTCCAAATGAGCCCCACCTTTACCAGCTGTAACATTAATGATGCTTACATATTGTTTCAATAATCATTATCCAATAATAAATATATTCTGAAACAGGCCATTCTGCATAACGAGTACTTTTACTTAATGTATATTTTGATGCTGGTACTTTTTAAAGTAAAATATGTGAGTACTTCGTCCAGTCCTGCCTTTGCCCAGGGGCCTGTGTGTCTAAATGAGTGTAACGCTGTGACGTCTCCCATCAGGACGGCTCCGGCTCTCTGAAGAGGAGCGGCTCCTTCAGTAAACTGCGAGCGTCGATCCGTCGCAGCAGCGAGAAACTGGTCCGCAAGCTGAAAGGCGGCGGCTCGTCCCGAGACAGCGAGCCCAAAAACCCCGGGTAACTATCCCCACAGACACCTGACTGACCCAGGTGACTCTGACTTTATGCACTGGAGGAGCGAGCCGGCCCTCCAGCCCTCGGCTCGGCTGGTTGGCAAACTAACCAAAGAAAATAAAAAGGGATTTGCTCTACTTTGCTGGCGGTGAAGTAACTCTAAAGCTGTTTGCACATGAAATGATGGAGGAAGCTTTTAATGGCACATACACATTGGTTCTTTTTCCCATCACATTGGTTTGCTTTTCTGTCCTCTCACTGCCTCGGTACAGTGTCCGGCTTTTCTTCTTCATGGTTGGGTTTGTTTCAGTGAGTGTTGGAGCCACTGTTTGGAATGCAAATTATAAAAAAAAAAAAAATACTTTAGAAAATAACCTGTAAAACATCCTATTACTTTCAGAGTAAAGATGTAATTTTGTGGGGGAAAAAAAGACAAAATCTTTAGAAGAAAAGATGAAATTTGTAATATTACATTTGTTGTCTTGAAATATTTCAGCTTTTGAATTGTTTTCCTTACAGTGGTCCTAATATTCCGTTGTAAAGGCCAAACCTGATGAAGTTAGAAATCCAAAGACTGTACAGTAAGCAGCACATGTACAGAGCTGTTCTGATGAAATGGGAAAATAATGCAGCTACTTCACTAGGGCGACGTGTGGAGGCTGCAGCCAGACACAAACTGATGTCTGCTTATGAAATGCCTTTATGCTTGTTATGCCTGGAACTCATTTACTTTTTGTTTTAACCACTAATGGTTATACCTATTTATTGCATTTTGTGGCTTTTGGACTTTATATTTCAATTTGTTTTAAAACATAGTTCGGTTTTACTTTCTTTGGATTTTTATTTTTTTCTTTCTGAATTTTACTCTGAGAAACAAACTTGTCTGCATGGCTGTTTTTGTTGAATTTTTTTATTTATGAATAAATTTGTTCATTTGAATGTTTGGACTTGCATGCCTCATCTGTTTGCTCATGGGTTTCTGTTTTCCTTTCTGTGCTGCTCTTCTCTGTGGCTCCTTAACATGATGGTCCTGATGATGATGATGCCAGTAACATCGTCGTCATGACGATCCAGTGATGGTAAATCACTGCAGAAATGTCCATTTTAACAAGTCATTAAGTGTGATGCTTCTCTTGAAGATACCACCACCTATAGTGGTCGGCCGGTGTGGGTTCTTTAAACAGTTTTGGTCCTTTATTGCTTTTTTTATTTGAAAGATAACAACAGAGAGTAACAGGTGTGGATGTTTAATACCTGGTATGCGTCCTACAGCAGATCACTCTGATGAGTCATTTTAGCGATCCTTATATATTGCTAAAATGGACGTTCAATCGTCCCGCCAGCAAATGAAGCCAGTTTTAGATAATGATGTCTAATAATGAAAATACCTGTTCCACATCAACATTAAAATCAAATTGGGCCAGTCCTGCACCAAACTGTCCTCCAAAATGTTGCCAGGTTGCTTAGATTCCTTACATTGGCACTCTCTGGTGGTGGAATTAAGAATGCCACTTTACACACTTTCAAACAAGTCAGTGAGTCATTAAACATAGTTTAATATTTTGCCCTTATTTAAAAGCGACCATAGATACAGAGAGGAACCATGGGGAAATAAAGTAGTGTTACCCACCCGAATCAAACAAGTGCGCAACTGGCCACCCTAAAAACATCATTTTAAATGTTTGTAATTTTAACTTTCAGCCATCCTGTTTTAATTCAGCAGATGTATTGTCTTAAAAAGGACAGAAAGTTAACACATTTAAAGGAAAAGCCTTAATTCAAGTGTAAGATTGTTTATTTGAGTGTTTAATGAAAAGTGCAGACTGAGGAAAGGATCACATTTCTTGTCAGGATGGACGTGTTTCTGCAGTGTGACTTCACTGAACCCTCGTTTTTGTTGCTATGTGCATGAACTCCACTGATATCACTCAAAATATCACTTTACAAAAACTTGTTGCGGACCACTTCAATACAAATGCAGGTACCACTTTCTAATAAGGAACCTGTTTGAAAGGGTTTGTACCTAATGACTTCAATAATAAGTCATTTATTACAATTTAAAAGCTCAAGCACGAGCCATTATGTTAATAATTGGCACATATTTCTGTATAATTACCCAGCAGCTGAAGTTAGTGAGTCATCTCTTATCATAAATGTTTTGAGGTTTGTTTGTTTTTTTACGACAAATTGCCGAAGGTAAAACGTTAAATAGGCCACTGTTCCATTTTTCCAGATGATGCTAAAAAAGACTAAATATTAAATGGTGTCATTTTAGAAAGTGGTACCAAAGTTTTATATTTAACTTCCTAAATGTCATAAATGGGATGAGAAGAAGTCAAGACTATAAGTGAGACTAACCTTTGTATGAAATTATCATGTATGTATGTATGTATGTATGTATGTATGTCATTAACCATCACCTACATATATATATACCACCACCATTTCCACTGAGCTAAACTCCTCACACCTGCCTCTCCACACCCCCCTGACCTCTGACTCCTCCCCCACCCACCCACCCTCCCCTGCATGTCCCTGGTCTGGGTGCAGCATGAAGCGAGCCAGCTCTCTGGGGGTTCTTAACGTGGCGGACAAGGCTGCGACTGACCACTACCAAGTAAGGAGGCCGAGTGCCGGGAGTCCAAAAGTATCTGTCAGTTTGTCTAGTCACTGGGGGGGGCTTTCTATGACATCCTGTTATAGAAAGGTCATAGTTCAATCACTACATAACCATTAAATCTATAAAATATTGAAGCTTACAGTAATTATGATGCTTTAACTGCTGCAGGAAACAAATCAATTTATCAAAGGTAAAAGAAAAGCTTAGTGTATTAATTAAGAAAACCGTTTGTGTGTCCAAATGGAACTTTATTTTGAAAATTTAAAATATGGGAGGAGTAGGAAGATGGACATGCATTGTCTCTTCCTACCGCTATTCTATATTAATCTGTCCTTCAATACTCAATTATATTGATTGCTTAAGTTTGTTTCTAACACAACTAGTTAAATAACTTCTCATTTCAGGTTGTCAGTTATGCAAATATTATGCAAATGTTGCTGCTTTGTTAGATATGATTGTAGATTGAACATTAGATTAAGATGAACAACACAAACTACAACATTCATTTAAAAAATAAATGCCAGAAAGTTTAAGAACAATACTTCAAAGTTAACCTAGTACCACCTGGTTTACCAAGAGGGTTAAAACAAACCATTAAGGAAGTTTTTGCAGATACTTTTGGACCCGGTCTTTTATTTTAATACTCCTCTTTCTCATGTCTGTATGAACTATCACCGGAGGATCTAGTGAGTTATTTTGTGGCAGTATTTGTTGTGTGAGATTTGTCACTAATGATACATATGTGTGACACCCACACTTCACACACCATCTGCATTTTTACTAATAATACACAAAATATTAACAAGGAGAATGTGTTTTTCTCATTTGACACGTTCACAAACAGGATGGAAATCAAAGTGTGATATGATGTAATATAAGTTAACCCAAATCCACAGTTAACACAACAACATATTTTGTCTTCCGGGTTATTTAGATAATCTTACATTCAGAGAAAAAAACAGAACAATAATTTCAAAGGAAAGGCATTTGTTTTCATGTCTCATATCCAGTTAGGAAAAGTACTTTTACTATGGTAGTTTAAGTATATTTGGATGCTAATACTCGCAGAAATTTAAATTTTTACTGTTTTTGCACTGTACTACTGATACTTTAGTAGAAGTTTGGAGTATTTCTTCCATCACTGCTCATATTGGTCACTATTGGTCAAAGTCTGTTTACATTTTTACAAGCCCTGAGGCATTGGGGGTCTGTTCCTTGTTCAGTTCTTTTTTGATCAAGGTCTGTTTATTAAAGATTTTCAGAGACATTAACAAGATACAACGATCAAAACTAACCCCAAACACCCACCCACCCATCTACCTACCAACACTTCTAAAAAAAAAAGTCCCTTTATATATTTACCTGAAAGGAGAATGAGATAAAAAACAAAAAGGCAAATCAATAACAACATAGGAATATACTATGTACTATGGGGTCACATTATTTGCTTCCATTTTCTACACAAATGTCAAGATAAGCTGCCAAATACTATGAAAAACACCTCGAAGAGAGTATCAGATCTTCTCTAGTTTAAGATCTAACTTAACTTCTATAACCCACTGAGACTATGTAGGGGGTCTGAAGGGGGTTGAGGGTCTCTCCATCTCGACAGAATGAGTCGCCTGGCCAAAAAAGCGCTAAAGGGCCACCATGTTACGCTTATATTACTGTAATGCATATTCTGTTGTGTCCTTGTATAACAGCAGAGCAGAGATGGGATGGCTCAATAGACGCCTTCAGTATTTCATGTTGTTCGGTTCTTAATGTAATTGTCATTTTCTGCTGGGTTTTATCTCCAGGAACGAAATAATCGTCTGAGGAACAGTCGCGACCTGAGTGCCAGCCACACCGACCTGGCGCGTTGAAGGTTTATCTGACCCTGGTGGCGGGGGGGGGGGCCTGACGGGTCACTTCCTGTTCACGGCCTCCCCACTGTAAACAGCCTCCCGCATTATACTTCACACCACCAAGTGCCCCGCTGTACAGGTCTCAATGTTTCACTGCACTTTCTGACGCTTTGTGGCATTTTTTGTTTCCATCGAGGAACAAGAGCAAGATGAACATACAGTACAGTGACCTGCTGTGTGTTTGTGGTTTTTGAATTTGTGTGTGTGTGTGTGTGTACTGTATGTACTGAAGGTGAGTGCTGGTGGGAGAGATTTTGCTCTCGAATCAGTCCTTGTTTAAATATTTAATTCTACAGCTTGAATGAAGGCAGTTGCAGAGTGGAGCTTTAGTTTTCCAAACGTTTTGCTCAGAACTCACCGGTCCAGTTAAACTGTTGTGGATGAAGCCAAAGATGAGCTTTTAACTACGTGACGTCACACTGAAGGAAGCCTAAACCAACACGAAACCGGCTGCAAACCACCAGTTTTACACTCCAGTTTCCCTTGGATTTCTAAAATAATAGTCTGGCATTTTCAGACCATTCTCCACAGTGCTGCGCGGAGAAGGAACTTGTTTTGGTGGAACATGCAGTCGTCAATAGAAAACTCAGATTGGACAGATAGTCTAGCTAGCTGTCTGGATTTACCCTGCAGAGATCTGAGGACCAGGTAACCATAGTCCTCAGATTGGACAGATGGTCTAGCTAGCTGTCTGGATTTACCCTGCAGAGATCTGAGGACCAGGTAACCATAGTCCTCAGATTGAACAGATAGTCTAGCTAGCTGTCTGGATTTACCCTGCAGAGATCTGAGGACCAGGTACCCATAGTCTTCAGATTGGACAGATAGTCTAGCTAGCTGTCTGGATTTACCCTGCAGAGATCTGAGGACCAGGTAACCATAGTCCTCAGATTGGACAGATAGTCTAGCTAGCTGTCTGGATTTACCCTGCAGAGAACTGAAGACCAGGTAACCATAGTCCTCAGAAATCCACCAGAGGTTACAACACCAACACAAAGACAGAGGAAGGTAACGAACATCTGGCCGACTGTGCTGTATTTTTGGTTTTACTTCTTATGGAGGGATCACTCCATAAATACAGCACATTTTGGTTCAGTTTATTTACTGAATAATGAGATTTTAGTCCATAGACCTTTATCAAGGAACTTATTAAAGTCGCAGGCTAATTGATCACCAGTATTAGCACATTTTAGTGAATGATTGAGAGAAATACCAGATCCAGATCCTTTTCTATTGAGACGTTTACCAACTTAAACTTTGGCTTCACCCGCTGAGGTTTAACTTGATGCGATGAGAGACTGATGAGAGTTCTGCCTCGATGTCATTTTATACGTTTTTGACAACTAAAACGGCAGGGACTCAGCAGGAAACTAGTCCAGCAATGACGTCTCGTTGTAGGCCGACCCGGACGTTAGCTTAGCTCTGCGCTCAATCTGCAGGTTTCCAATGGAAGTTCTGAACTGGGTTTTTGGATTTAATGCAAAATAAGATCTGTAGCAAAGTAATATTGACAATAGTCACACAAATGAACAGACATTTCCAATAGTTGCACCCAGATCTTATTTTGTGCATGAATGAACCTGTTGTGAACCTGTAGAGGGAACACACATCTCTTTAACAACTGTTTTTTCAAAAAATGTTCCTGCGTCATGTTTTTGGCTTTTGCTGTATGAAGTTCTATGTTTACATTTGGGGTTTTTGTAAATGATGTTTTATTTGTTTTTGTCTGTATTTGCATTGCTCTGAAGAATTTGTCCTTATATCTTCCTGTAAAAGCCTGGAGAAGAGCTGCATTGTCTTCCTAAACGTGGAAGTGATGCTCTGAAATAGGGAGGTGGGACGACGACAACATGTTTTTGGCCCACGAAGGCCGACCGACACACACTCAGGATCCAGGCTGTAGTTTCACACACTGACTGCGAAGTTAAAGCCACACTTTCACACGCTAACGGAGAAATGTTACAGCTTTTATTGTCACTTCCAGGTGTGTTAGTGTTCATTTAGGACAACACTTTACCACACGAGTAAAGTCGAAGAAATCCAACCAAAAGGTGTAAATTATGAACCATTTAAACGCTTATCATCATGCTAGAGTTATTCCTGAGATTTGTGTAAGTTGCAAATGTAAAAAATGTATATTTGCTATCACCAAAATAAGAGGGAGTATTCCTCCCATAGCTAGATATAGTTTAACAGAAATATATCACTGTATACCAGCAATTCACTTTGAAATCCAAAGTGTTATTTTAAAACTACAATTAATTTACAAAATAGCCTACAGAACTGAGTTTAGGGTGAAAATATGCATCCATACTCCCGGATATTCATCATGACAGCAGCTGGAGGCTGATTTTGCATCACTCTAAACAGACTGCTAACTTAAACCCGCTGTGCAAAACTCCAAAATGTTAAAAATTAATTTTCCAATAAGAGGAAGAAAAGCTGAAAATTGCGATAAGTTCAAAGAAATATGTAAAAATCTGACAAATGATGCCAGCTTTTAGTTACCTGACAGTTTCCTCTGCTGTTCCACACCCAGCCCGGATCGGGTTGAACCCTCGTGAGACTTTAAAGCAGTCTCAGGGTTTCCAGAAATCATCTTCAAAATGAATTTCTATCTGAATTCTTCAGCAAGCACCGTTTCACGTGTGTAAATGTGTCAGAAATGAGAGATTTGCACTGGAAACTCAATTCAACCGACCAAAAGAAAGACTTTACTGTGTATTGATTGTATACTGGCATACTTAAATCCGATTATTGACTTATGCATTTACTGCATTATAAGTTGTTGTTATGTTATTGGAGAGTACATGAACTTTTTTTTGCAGGGGTGTGCAATAAGCTTGACTCTACCCTCCTTTGTTGGAAAAAAAACTCTTCAGATTCTGATTTAATGGAAAAGTAATTCAAATGTGGACCGAAGTAGAGAATTTAAAATGGATTCAATTTTATTTATAGTGTCAAATCATAACAGAAGATATCTCAGGACACTACAGGTAGAGTAGGTCTAGATCCAACTCTATTAAAAATAAAGATGAAGCCCTGACATGTAAATATAAAAGTCATTTCACCTTCTGTGCCGGCAATAATTTAGTCAAAGTCGCAGTGATTTAAATATCGCATTTTTTTAGAATGAAGTTCTTCGTTTTTCTTCTTGTTATTGACGCTGTTCGACGTTAAAGAGTCGAGCATGTTGAAGCTTCTTGTCGACTGTTGATCAGTCTTTTTTTTTATGCTTGTTGTCTTACTGTTAGAGGCTCCACAAAGCAAAGTTACGAGGCACATAACTCTACTCTGTCTGATGGGTTTGATCAACTGGGCAACATGTTGGGCAACTGCCTCCGGCAACTGGCAACACAGTGTTGTTCATGAGAAAAGAAAGACGCAGTGTGATGTTGGGGAGTTCTGAATGTAGTTTAAACGAGATTAAAATGCAAAGGAGTTTTTATATGGATGCAAAGAAAGGCCAAAATAATTTCATTTAAATGTGAATTTTAAAACCAGTTTAAGACAGCGCTCCGACCGACCACTTCATACCTTCATCATTTTGTGTTTTTTGTTCCAACTGATTAAACATGTTAGAGGTTTTGTCAAATGTGAGGATAATTGTTCTGTCACTGCAGAAATACCAACCCTCAGAGGCTTTAAAAGAAGTTTCAAAGATTTTCTTTAGACTTCCATTCTTTGAGTTGGACATGTGGTTCCCCTCCTGGGATCATATGGAGTAGTAGACCCAACTCTTTGGACATGTAGCCATCCTAGTTACCACTTTCCTTCAAATATCCGTCCACACGGATGTCCAATCTTATGTAGCTACATTTCTACAGGCACAGTAATTAAAAACAAGATTGAATGTTGAGTTTTTTTCTGTGTAGGATGAAGCGTTGTGCTTCCTGTAAGCAGCATCGTAGCCCTCCGTGTTAAACATGAACGA
>NC_045741.1:4502445-4502667 GCF_008692095.1 Etheostoma spectabile
CTAAACTATTTTAATTACATATTCAATTTAATTTAATTTAACATCACTTACACTGCAATATTGTTTTTCTGTACCATTGCAACCTTCACTTTACGAAACCTTTTATTAGACGTCGCTTTCATTCAGCCATAGCTTCTGCTCACTGTCTGCTGTTTGCTTGTTTTAGTGTTTACTTGTGTACTTGTTTGTTTTTGCTCTTATTGTAGAAAATGCTGCTGCTGT
>NC_045741.1:4502677-4503985 GCF_008692095.1 Etheostoma spectabile
GAAATTTCCCCGCTGTGGGATGAATAAAGTATAATCTAATCTAATGATAAGGCAGCCCAGGTGCTTCTTTTAGTATGTCACCTACATTATAAAACTGATTTTCCTCTAATTAATGTATTTTCACACACTTCTAGTTATGTTTAATGCAGTGGGGGAAGAAGTATTCTTTACTTAAATAAGTACTAACCCCACACTGTTAAAATACTTCATCACAAGTAAACGTCCTGCATTCAAAACCTTACTGAACTAGAAGTAATTAAATAGACTAGATAAAAACCGTAGCACACATATGAGAGAGAGAGAGAGAGAGAGAGAGAGAGAGAGAGAGAGTTCAGATCATGTCACCCCCCCCTCCCCCTTCATGTCTTCAGCTGTCCTATCAAAGTAAAGGCCTAAAATGCCCCAAAAATAATCTTGAAGAAAAAAAAAACGGTAATACACATGTACTTAAAGTATCAAAGTGAAAGTACCCAATGTTCCCTGTCAATGATTTCCCTGTGTATATGTGATGCTTCTCCAGTCATATTCCTGCTGCATTAATATCTGTTGCATTTTCCTGCTATAGATGTTTAAGCCTGTGCTCATTTTGAAAAGTAACTAAAGCTGTCAGACAAATGTAGTGGAGTAAAAAGTATGAAGTTGCATAAGTAAAGTACAAGTACAATGCACATGTTTTTGAGTACAGTACTTGAGCAAATGTACTTAGTTCCATTCCACCGCTGGTGTAGTGTTGATGGCAGTGAACGTGAGCGTGCTTCCTGTTCTCCTGCAGCACCACTGCCGGCGCTGCGGCCGCTGTTTCTGTGATAAGTGCTGCAGTAAGAAGGTCCCGCTGCCCCGCATGTGTTTCGTGGATCCGGTGCGCCAGTGTGCCGAGTGCAGCCTGGCCTCCCAGAAAGAGATGGAGTTCTACGACAAGCAGCTCCGAGTGCTTCTGGGAGGTGAGAAGTTCAACCTAGACTCCTGTTATTCTAACGGTGCTGTCGGTACACGATCCGTCCTGCCTGCACAATCCGTTCTGCGCATGTGCGCTTTCGCGCACGCGCAGATGATAATCGAGGATTTACGGCAAGGCACGATCTGTTCCACAGTAGCTGTCTGCTGTTAGCTAAACTAACGTCGTTAGCTTTCCGGTGGAGGCAAACAGCTAATTTGGCTAACCGTTAGCTGAGACAGCATGTAAAAGACCCTCATAACGTAACAGTGTTATGTATAATAGTTGTTACGTCAGTTCTACTTGTGCTCATTTGAAATACAATCACTCAATACTTGTCTTTATTATTACTGTAAAGTCTTAATTAGCTGTAG
>NC_045741.1:4503995-4511509 GCF_008692095.1 Etheostoma spectabile
AGAGAACGGTTAGCCTCCACCGGGAAGCTGACGCTAGTTTAGCTAACAACTATTTCGGCTAACCGCTAGCTGACAGCTTGAGTTAGCCTAAAACACTGGGGAAAGCAGCTACAGCTAAATTAAGACTTTACAGTTATAAAGACAAGTATTGAGTGATTGTGTTTTAAATGAGCACAAGTAAAGTAGAACTGACATAACAGCTGTTAAATATTTAAATGGTTATTTTCATTCATTCTTTCATTCATTTTACATGCTGTCTCAGCTAGTGGTTAGTCTAATTAGCTGTAAGCTAAACTAACGGTAGAGGTGAACAGACTTTCTTTAACTGTCTATGTCAGGGGTCTTCAACGTTTTCCAGGCCAAGGACCCCCAAACTGATGGCGAGATGGAGCGGGGACCCCCTAATTATATTGTATAAAATTGTGTTATATCAAACTGGTCCTATAGTGCCATGTGTGCATTGATGACTGAAAGACATCTTCTGCCTCCATTTATCTGTTTACTACAGTGTGTTGAATTAATGTTAATGTGTATTTAAAGACATTTCAATTAGTGGAAAAAATTGCAGGGGGGGGGGAATATAAAAAAAGTCTAATCAACCAAAACTTTCGCCTCATGCAGTACCTCCGCGGACCCCCTAGGGGTCGCGGACCCCCTGTTGAAGACCCCTGGTCTATGTGTACAGATTGTGTAGTGTCGTAAATCAGCGTTCATCATCATATCGTATGCGCAGAACAGTTGTGCAGGCAGGACAGATCGTGTACCAGCCTGCACAAGTCAGTCTGAAGTAACACTACAGATGATATGGGATGCGTGTCGATGTGGTTAATGCTCGCCAATTTTTACCTTGAGTTCTTCTTTTCCAAACCTCTTTCAAATGTGTTGCAAAAATATTTAGGAGTGAAACCATAGGTGTTATTTTGGCTGGGCACAATTGTCAATTGTTGCCAAACGTATTCAACAACTATTCAATCCAAGTATTTCACTCAAATGTGTAACTTTGGGTTAAACATTGGGGGAAGGAGAATTTCTTCAGTGCAGAAATGTTGTCAAACTATCCTCCTGATCTCTGGGCTCCAAAAAGACAATTCCAGGATGTATTCTTCCCTTTAATGATGCCTTTAGATGCTTTTTAAGTAACAAATTTGCATTAGGTCTGCTTAGAACTGTGTGGTGTGTGTGTGTGTGTGTGTGTGTGTGTGTGGGTGTGTGTGTGTGTGTGTGTGTGGTGTGTGTGGTGTGTGTGTGTGTGTGTGGGTGTGTGGTGTGTGTGGTGTGTGTGTGTGTGTGTGTGTGTGGTGTGGTGTGTGTGTGTGGTGTGGGTGTGTGTGTTGTGTGGTGTGGTGTGTGTGTGTGTGTGTGTGTGTGTGTGGTGTGTGTGTGGGGTGTGTTAAATGTTTAGTCAATTAATAAATGAAAACTGTTCCACATAATCCTCAGTAACGAGAGTCAGATGTCAGTGTTGTGCTGTGGGGGGGGCATTAAGTCAGACTCGTGGTGAGTGAATCCGAAGCAGAGGGACAGACACAGAGCTGTAGCGAGCAAAGTGAAACACTTTTTAATTCATTAATGTTATCAGTTATCAGGCAAATACAACGCAGATACAGATCATCTGCCAACTGCCAACAAATGACCCGATAATGGGCCCCATGCCGATGAATGGTCTATCCCTAGTATGAGATGATATGTAAAATGTCTCGGTCCTACAGAAACTTTATGACCTGACACAGGACACTCACTGGCACTCTATACAGTAAGCAAAAAAACTGATACAATTACCCCCCCCCCCCCCCCCCCCCTCCTCCTCGTGCCCCGATAATCCATTGTGTTGTTGTTGAGTCAGTGTGGACTATAAATACCCAGCGGAGCTGCGGGACATGGTGATGTAAAGGCCGCAGCGCGTTGGGACCTCATGCTTTAATGATGATGGAGTTATCACTAGAGATGAGCACAAAACAGAAGGTCACAAGAGATGAACATACAGAGACATAAGTATACACCCCCCTATGTTATAATACAGGAGGCATAAGTATACACCCCCCTATGTTATAATACAGGAGGCAAGTATACACCCCCCTATGTTAAATACAGGGCATAAGTACACCCCCCATGTTAAAATACAGGGGCATAAGTATACCCCCCCTATGTATAATACAGGAGGCATAAGTATCACCCCCCTATGTTAATACAGAGGCATAGTATACACCCCCCTATGTTAAAATACAGGAGGCATAAGTATACACCCCCCTATGTTAAAATACAGGAGGCATAATATAACCCCCCTAGTTAAAATACAGGAGGCATAAGTATAACACCCCTTGTTAAAATACAGGAGGATAAGTTACACCCTGTTTAAATACAGGAGGCATAAGTATACACCCCCCTATGTTAAAATACGGAGGCATAAGTATACACCCCCCTATGTTAAAATACAGGAGGCATAAGTATACACCCCCTATTTAAATACGGAGGCATAAGTATAACACCCCCCTATGTTAAAATACGAGGCATAAGTATACACCCCCCTATGTTAAAATACAGGGGCATAAATATACACCCCCTATGTTAAAATACAGGGGCATAAGTATACACCCCCCTATGTTAAAATACAGGGGGCATAAGATACACCCCCTATGTTAAATAGGGGCATAAGTATCACCCCCTATGTTAAATACAGGGGCATAAGTATACACCCCCCTATGTAATAACGGGGCATAAGTATACACCCCCCTATGTTAAAATACAGGGGGCATAAGTATACACCCCCTAGTTAAATACAGGGGGCATAAGTATACACCCCCCTATGTTATAATACAGGGGGCATAAGTTACACCCCCCTATGTAAAATACAGGGGCATAAGTATACACCCCTATGTTAAAATACAGGAGGCATAAGTTACACCCCCCTATGTTAAAATACAGGAGGCATAAGTATACACCCCCTATGTTAAAATACAGGAGGGAAGTATACACCCCCTATGTTAAAATACAGGAGGCATAAGTATACACCCCCCTATGTTAAAATACAGGAGGCAAAGTAACCCCCCTATGTTAAAATCAGGAGGATAAGTATACACCCCCTATGTTAATACAGGAGGCATAAGTATACACCCCCTATGTTAAAATACAGGAGGCATAAATATACACCCCCCTATGTAAAATACAGGGGGCATAAGTATACACCCCCCTATTAAAATACGGGGCATAAGTATACACCCCTATGTTTAAAATACAGGGGGCATAAGTATACACCCCCCTATGTTAAAATAAGGGGCATAAGTATACACCCCCATGTTAAAATACAGGGGCATAAGTATACACCCCCCTATGTTAAATACAGGGGGCATAAGTATACACCCCCTATGTAAAATACAGGGGGCATAAGAACACCCCCCATGTTATAATACAGGGGGCATAAGTATCACCCCCCTATGTAAAATACAGGGGGCATAAGTATACACCCCCTAGTTAAACTACAGGGGGATAGTACACCCCCCTTGTTAAATACAGGGGGCATAAGTATACACCCCATGTTAAAATAAGGGGGCATAAGTATACACCCCCTATGTTAATACAGGGGCATACAGTGGTGCTCAAAAGTTTACATACACATGCTTAAGTTGACTAAAAAGAGGAATAAAAAAATCATGTTTTGGAAATTTATTTAATACCTAAATTAAAAAATGAGGTAAAATCCAACCTAAGGACACCAATTTTCTTTGGTGAATGAAACGTATTGTAAATAAATAAATGTTCTTATAAATACAGGGGTCAAAGTATACATACCCCTATGTTAAATTCCATAGAGGCAGGCAGATTTTTATTATTAAAGGCCAGTTATTTCTGGATCAGGATATTATGCATCTGATAAAGTTCCTGGCCTTTAGAATTAAAATAGCCCCAAATCATCACATATCTTACCCATGCTTAGAGATAGGCATGGTTTTATTTCAGTTAGACTAATACTGGTGTGATTTGCATTGAGAGATGATTTATAGAAAGTATCCCATGCTATCTCTAAGCATGGTGAAGAGTATGTGAGGTGGGGGGCTATTTTAATTCAAAGGCAAGGGAACTTTATACGGATGCATAATATCCTGAATCCAGGAAAAACTGGCCTTTAATAATAAAAATCTGCCTGCCTCTATGGGAATTTAACCTAGGGGTATGGTTACTTATGACCCCTGTATTTTAAATAAGAACATTTATTTATTTACATAGCGTATTCAATCACAAAGAAAATGGTGTCCTTAAAGGTTGGATTTACCTCATTTTTTAATTTAGGTATTAAAATAAATTTCCAAAAAATGATTTTTTTATTCCTCTTTTTAGTCAACTTAAGCATGTGTATGTAAACTTTTGAGCACCAGTAAGTATACACCCCCCTATGTTATAATACAGGGGGCTAAGTATACACCCCCCTATGTTAAAATACAGGGGCATAGTATACACCCCCTATGTTAAACTACAGGGGATAAGTATACACCCCCCTATGTTAAAATACAGGGGGCATAAGTATACACCCCCATGTTAAAATACAGGGGGCATAAGTATACACCCCTAGTTAAAATACAGGGGCATAAGTATACACCCCCCTATGTTAAATCAGGGGGCATAAGTATACACCCCCTTGTTTAAAATACAGGGGGCATAAGTTACACCCCCTATGTTAAATTCCCATAGAGGCAGGCAGATGTTTATTATTAAAGGCCAGTTACTTCATGGATCAGGATACTATGAATCCCCCCCCCCACCCTCCCCCCATCGTTGCATACCCTAACTGAAATTAAACCATGCCACTCTGTATATAAAAGCTTTATTTTAAATGATAAGGTCTGGTCAGTCTTTTCTGGGAAACATCGGTACAAAAGAACTGATGTTTTCTACCTGTTTGGTTGGAAGATATGGCAGATACGTTCCTTTTATGGCCAAAATGCTAATTGTGATAGTTTGTTTGGTTTCTACATTTGATCGCAGGGTAACAGATGCTCAGAGTCAATGTTCCTGTGTTTCCTGTTTACCACTGATATCTGGGAATGATTAGGAGACTGCACACATGACGAGTCCAGTACATTTAGATTAAATGCAGCTTTATTCAATTACTGGACAAGGAAGATAAGTGTGTACTCAAAGTGGGTCTCTGAACATCAGACTATCTGCGTTTCTTCTAGTCTTCTTGTACTGCACCGGTCAGTAAATCTGTTTTTGTGAAACATGGTTACCTTTGAAACCACTCCTTATTTGTAAGACACTTCTACTAGTTTTACACATACCAATCTATTCTCAGCTGTGGGGTTGTGTTATTAAGCCTTCTGTGGAAGATCCTTTGGCTAGATGAAATACAGTTGAAAACCTCCATGCTTAAATATTCCCCCTATCAACCACATGAGGACTTGTGTCCCTTTGTCTCCAGGTGGCACCTTCGTCGTCACTTTGGGAACGTCGGAGAAGTCTGAAACCATGATGTGTCGCCTCTCCAACAACCACAGGTGAGCTTTTTAAAATGTGGAAAGAAATCCTAAAATCCATAAAACCATAGTACATAATGCGTAAAACTAAATGCAACAGTGCCTCCCTGCTTATGAACAAAAGTACTAACCTGAGTAGTGTAACAGCTGAAACACACCACATGCTGAAGCGCCGTGTAGTGGGGCGATGTCATTTCGACGCCCATGTTGTCCAATCTGTTCCATACAAAGCATTCGTATATCTCAAAACCTCGGCAAATAAAAATCCAGCGGGCGGTGTAGTCTGGCTGAATTAGCCCTTTAACAAACCAACTTTTAGCACGTTAAATTTATCATTTTTAATTTTTGGTGGTGTTTATCTCACTAGAGGTAAATGTCTATGGACGCAGCATTGTTTATCAATTTTTCCCCATCTATCAATTTTGTTTTCTGGTTTATGTTCAGTATTATTACAAGAACACATCGCAAAAGATGTCGCTCGCTGAATATTGCAACAAGGTATTAAATTCAATTCGGCACGCCCAGTCACGTTTTACAGTGAACAGCCAGGTTTTTTGAGTCAACAACTGCAATCATTCTTTCTTTGTTTAATGGTGTCTTTTGTCTTCAGTTAAATGTTCAGTTCGATAAAAGAATTTTGGAAAGAAAGAAAAGGTGTTTGTTGTATTTTAGCGTTCTACTGAAAGCAGCAGAAAGACAGGACTGGTCACTTTTCCTTCCAGTCTTGCTCATATGGAGATCTCTGACCCTGAGTGGTTCGGAGTCTGATGTCATGTGTGATCCAAAGTCCAGCTAGTGACCCTGGTACAGGATCACAGATCTGAAGAGGGCCAAAGATAACAAGATTATAGATTCAGTCAACGGTTAAGTTAAAAAAAACTTATACAATAGGGCTGAACGATTTTGAATGCTAACTGTGAAGACTTGGATTAATCAAATGTGAAGTATTGGGTCTAGTTTCACATTTTTTATTTTCATTTTCATTATATTTACTGTTTTTTATGAGATATATGCTGGAATAATGTTACATATATACAGTTTCTCAAGAGAAATGTCCTTTTTGTTATTACTTTATTTAAAATGATTAGAAGAAGGTGCAACATGTAGCTAATAACAATCGCAAATCAAATCTGCCCTGCTACATCCTGCTACACTCTGCAGTGCCCTGCTACATCCTGCTATGTCCTGCCACGTCCCACTACACCCTTCTACGCCCTGCAGTGCCCTGTTATGTCCTGCTACATCCTGCTATGTCCTACTACACCCTTCTACGTCCTGCTACGCCCTGCTACATCCTGCAGTGCCCTGCTACGTCCTGCTACATCCTGCTACGCCCTGCTGTGCCCTGCTGCGTTCTGCTATGTCTTGCTACGCCCTGCAGTGCCCTGCTACGTCCTGCAATTTCCTGCAGTGCCCTGCTACGTCCTGCTATTTCCTGCAGTGCCCTACTACGCCCTGCAGTTCCCTGCTACGTCGTGCTATTACCTGCAATGCCCTGCTACGCCCTGCAGTGCCCTGCTATGTCCTGCTATTTCCTGCAGTGCCCTGCTACGTCCTGCTATTTTCTGCAGTGCCCTACTATGCCCTGCAGGTCCCTGCTACGCCCTGCAGTGCCCTGCTACGTCCTGCTATTTCCTGCAGTGCCATGCTACGCCCTGCAGTGCCCTGCTACGCCCTGCAGTGCCCTGCTACGTCCTGCTATTTCCTGCAGTGCCATGCTACACCCTGCAGTGCCCTGCTACGTCCTGCTATTTCCTGCAGTGCCATGCTACACCCTGCAGTGCCATGCTACGTCCTGCTACATCCTGCTATGCCTTGCAGTACCCTGCTACGTCCTGCTATTTCCTGCAGTGCCCTGCTACGTCCTGCTATACCTTGCAGTGCCCTGTTACGCCATGAACTACTACAACTGTTATTATTAGTCATCGTCCCCGCCTACCAAGAGCCTGGGTCTGTCCCAGGTTTCTTCCTAAAAGGGAGTTTTTCTTCACCACTTTCACACTAAATGCTTTCTCTGGGGGGAATTACTGGAATTGTTGGGTCTTT
>NC_045741.1:4511519-4543132 GCF_008692095.1 Etheostoma spectabile
GAGTGTGGTCTAGACCTACTCTATCTGTACAGTGTCTTGAGATAACTCTTGTTATGATTTGATGCTATAACTAATTAGATTTTTTTTTCTTTTCCTGAAATCGTTCAGCCCAAGTGAAAATGTCTTGTTAGACAACATCAGAGTAGGGTTTAGCAGATGGGAACGCATCTATTCAAAATCACTTTCAGCGTGTTATTAGTCAAACTGGTTTGATTTGTTTATCCAGTTTGTCTTCTTTTTAAAAAAGGTATATGTTCCTGGACGGTGAGAGTCACTTCGAGGTGGAGTTGTCTCGGATCTCCAGCATGCAGATTTTGACAGACGGGTCGAGTCCAGGAGGTAAGACTCTGTTCCAAACCAGAGGCCGACCGATGTTATCGGCCAATATTGGGAATGTACCAAACTATCGGTATCTGCATTTACAATGGCCAATTAAAAAATATATATAGTGTATTAGTTATTTTCTATTGCATAAATAACAGTTAATTCTAATTCTGATTCTCTAACCAACTGAAGGTTGTTGATTAACACTTACACCTGTTTGTTGTTGTTTTTCTCTCCCCAAACTAACATTACCAAACTCTTTGTCCTCTGCTGCTTACTCTTCTTCTTCTTCTCGGCTCAGAGAATGACATTCACACTTACACCAGTCTAATGGACAGTCAGTATATCTCTGAAGGTTAGCTTTGGTTCGCTCTCATCATCGTCACTCCATCCTTCCTTTTTACTTTTCTAAATCTGGTTTCTTTTGGGTTTTCATCTTGTGTGCATGAAGCTGCCTGAAAATAAAACCAAAGAATAGTGTTCTGCTTTGTGGTTTTACACTTTGTGGTCTGAGTCCTGAAAGCATCTCAGTGGAAAATGTCCATATGGTATTCCCAAAAAACTGTGTGTGTGTGTGTGTGTGTGTGTGTGTGTGTGTGTGTGTGTGTGTGTGTTTTTGTGTTGTGTGTGTGTGTGTGTGTGTGTGTGTGTGTGTGTGTGCGCCAATCAATGAAACACTTCACCACAAACTTCTTAAACATCGTGCAGTTACGGATTCTGAGTCCGTCTACACCTTCCCATCATTCTTCGAGGCTTCATCTTTTCTTTCTAAAGGACCGCGTTACTTTGTTTTTCTGTTATGTTCTTTTACCGTTTTCTAATCCTTCAATTCATTTTAATTTGACTGTTCTCCCCCGACATCTCTCCGTTGTTGCATCTCTCCGTTTGTGCACGCATTCATCATTTTGAAGGGTTTGTCATTGATATTGTTGAGGATGATCTCATGGGGGGGGGGGGCAGAGTTCCTTGTGAAGGGTTATCTTGACATTTTTAGTTTTGGTTTGTTGTTTTAATCACTAGACATGTAGCTGTAACGCACCCTTTGCCCCTTTTCCCTTTGTTTTTCATTCATTTAACAACCTGCAGCGGTTTTGTGACGAGCCGGGAAAAAAAGACTAATAAAGTAGACTTTCTTAGTATAGCAGTTGTTGTTACGTTGAGTTTACAAAGTGTCAAAACTCTTTCCTAATGTGTAAGTGAGGCGGGCGCTTTGTGGAGAGAAGTAACAGACTTTAAAATGTCAAGATAACTTTCTTCAAAATGTCATCCAGTCTGAGCTAAAGACCTTAATCTTCTTCTTGGCTGCCTGATGGATCTGGGAGACAAGACAAACCAAAGAAATGTTCTTTGACAAATAAGCTTATTTAGTTCAATCCATCAATCCTGTTTTTTTCTTTTCTTTTAGTCTTTTGTCTTATAGAGAGTGTGTGTGTATCTGTGTGTTGTGTGTGTAGGAGGGATGTCGCGGGCCAGCGGCATGCTGCTTCACTACAAGCCCATGGGCTGCCAGGACGGCCAGCAGCTACGCATGGAGGCAGCAGACGACAAGAAGGCGGCCTCCTTATGGTTGGCTGCGATGCACAAGGTACTACACACACCACATACATGTAGGCTCTATAGTTTAAATAGTTTATATTTCGTGCGCGCATAGCCAGGCACTTTTTACGTGTGTGTGTGTGTGTGTGTGTGTGTGTGTGTGTGTGTGTGTGTGTGTGTGTTGTGTGTGTGTGTGTGTGTTGTTGTGGTGTGTGTGTGTGTGTGTGTTGTGTGTTGTGTGTGTTGTGGTGTGTGTGTGTGTTGTGTGTGTGTGTGTGTGTGTGGTGGTGTGTGTGTGATGTAATAATGAATGCTGGGTTATTGACTTTAGACCAGGTTTTTGTTGGTCATGGCGCAAACACTTCCTGCTGGCTCAAGATAGAAAATACGCCAAGAATGCACCTGAACACACCTCCCTGTAACCACCGCCCAACCCGCACCATCGTAAGACCAGCACGCCCAGAATGCACCTGAACACACCTCCCTGTAAGACCAGCACGCCCAGAATGCACCTGAACACACCTCACTGTAAACCACACCCCAGAATGCACCTGAAACACACCTCACTATAAGACCAGCATGCCCAGAATGCACCTGAACACACCTCACTATAAGACCAGCATGCCCAGAATGCACCTGAACACACCTCACTATAAGACCAGCACGCCCATGGGCGCAGATGCAGTTGTTATTTAAACGATGTGGGCGCTGGACAGGAAATTGACATTTTTCAATCTAACGATCTCAAACTAGCAAAGACACTTACGTCGGGCGTTGCGTCGGGAGTTGCGTCGGGCGTTTTGTCGGGTATTGCATCGGGCGGAGTACAATAAAGGGCCCAGAGTCTTTTTCTCCCATTTGGATTGACCATGTGTGTCGTCTCTGTCTCTAGCTTTTGTTTGTCGGTATTTGCACATCCAGACATACTCTGTACGACATTTGGAAGTTTGGAGTTAAAGTGATTAGTCGATTAATGTTGATCAGCAGCAAATTTTGGTGATCAATTATTCCTTTAACCATTTTTTAAAAGTTTCCAGCTTCTCAGATGTGAAGATTTGCTGATATTCTCATATCATAGTTAATAAAATGTTTGCTTTTAAGCTGTGATTTGGGCATAACAAGATATTATCAACGCATCATCTCAGACATCTTTAGGATATTTTAATGGGCAGTTTCACTATTATATATATATATATATATATATATATGCCTCACTTTATGCCTCACTATTGCATTGATGCATGTAAACATTCTTTAAGTTGCTACTACTGTCATTAAAAGAGGAAATATTAGCTGTAGAGAGGAGAGACGGTCTTTTTAATATGGATGCATTTTCAGCAGTTCAGAAGTAATGCTACAGTAAGCTAGTGGTTTGTGTTAGCATAAGCATGCTGAGCCGTGCTGAGCCATGCTAATGTCTCCATGCAAGTCAGTGTTGCATGGAGACATTAGCATGGCTCAGCTGTACCTAAAAGATATTGGTCTGCCAAGCGTTAACATGTTAGCATGTAATATTAGCATGAAGACTGAAACACAGGACAATGAGGAGGGGTAACAACACGGCCTTTCCTCTGGCGCCCCCTTCAGGCCAAAGGTCACATGTTTTCCTCACTGTGAAGGATCTAACAATGGAAAAGTTCTTCTCCATTAAACTTTTTTTATTTTATTTTTTATCTCACAGTTTAGTTTACTGAGCTTTATATTGAGCTGGTGTGTGTGTTTTTATCAGAATAGCATCTGCACAGATTGTGTTTAACATCTGAGTGCAGCTGTTGATCTCTTGTATTCTCACTCTGCAATTTTTTATTTTTATCTCTTTCTTCCTCTCAGGCGGCCAAACTGCTGTATGAAGCTCGGGACCAGTGACGTGCACGTGGCCTGCAGCCCTGAACCCCCAGGCAGCACACACCCAAGTGTTTTTGTACCCGGTGTCACCGGGGTTTGGTATCGTTTGGATTTTTATTAACGCCAGTTCAGATTCTGCTCTTCCGTCTGATTCCTCATCGGCTCTTGATACCAGTTCTTATCATGGTAATTTCTATAAAAAGAAAACTCTTTATTACCTCTATAACCAGTACATCATGTTTACCGCAAATAGGCTGCTTGTTCTTCTCGTTTTCTCTTCAGAGTTGTTTAATCCTCTTTGATTTAATACATAAATCAGGGCGAGCAGCATTAAATATGGAACAAACGCAGGAAAAGAAGCTTCCCGAAACAAGCGAGGATCTGTTTGTTTTGGGAGGCTTCTGCTTTTATTTCCTGTTCTTATTCCCAGAGTGGAAGAGCTGGACCTTGTTTTTGTCTTTGATACTTACAGCGGGACCTTACCTTTTTATAAAATATACATACATAATATAATCATTTTTTACAACTTTAGAGATGCAGATGTTTCAAAACTTTATATGCGGCAGTTAGATGTTTTTTTTGTTGTGTCATCTGGGATTTAATTTCCTGGAAGACGTAATGAGACACTTTACAGATCCCTGTAGGGATGGTTCTAATTTTAATTAAAATACAGCTGACACTGCTTCACAGAGGTCAGCTACACAGCGCCAAGTAGGGACTGAATGTCTTTGCTCGAGGGACCTTCAGCAGGATTTTGACTCAGATCTTCCAGATAAAGTTCTTGGGCAGATTAAAGGACAGCGCCACCTTTAAATCCCTTTAACACAGATAGAAAAGCAGCTTTGTGTGATGGGTTTTGCATTTATTGCATTGCAGTTACTCCATCGACAACAAAGAAGTTTGTTGCAGATGTGAAAGGCCTTCTGGGAAATGTAGGATTCTCTAACTGAAAAAGAAGCCGGTTACGGAAACTTTCATGACAGAAGATTTCCTGAAACACAGATTTATCCACAATTTAAAACAAAATTGTTGGATTTTTCCTTTAAGAGACAGTCACGTTTCAGGTGACAGGTTTCTGTTTCTTCTCTGAAATTATTATGTTTAAAACTCTGCTGCAACTATCTCCAGATTTCAATCTTTAGACCTCGACGTCTAAGGAAGCTACGGACTATTCACTGACTTAGTGAAGCATAACCACACAGACATTAATAAATGCTTTAAATGTATTTGTAGTATTGAAGTTTTGTATGAGCTATTTTGTGAAATATTCCTACTTTAACATGAGGTGTGTGCGTACTTCCATCATTATAAAGCTGAAGTATGACTAGAGGTTTTGTAACACTTGTTATCTGTAATTCTTTTTGCTCTTGGTCTGAACAGTCTGGACAACGAGGCTGAAAAATGACCACCTTAGGTCAACCAAATGCTGTCCAGTCCTGGCTGAGTTGGTGGGTTTGTCACTTTGGTAGTTTGTTGTGCTTTTGAGGACCTATTATTATTTTTATTATTATTATAATAAAGAGAAACTTGAAAGTGTTGAGGGAATTTAAAGCGTAACTCTCGCCAAAATGCAACCTAGGGCCTTTTTGTGAATGTACCAGAGTCAAATGTTTGTTTAAAAGCATTTTTAGGACAGAAGCACCACTTTTAAGATTTACCGTATTCTCGTTTTTTGGTTGAATGGCCTTTTGAATGGGAGAGCTAGGGGAACTACCATAATCACATCAACATCTGTATTTTTACAACACTAAGAAGGATGGCGGAGCCAGCACATCAACAGCTACAGTGAGTTGTTAAAACCTTTTCTTTTTAGTAAACTCTGTGAACACAATGTTCTCAATGCTGTAGAGCCCCTGGTGATACTTAGAGCTAAGTCTCATGAGTCTCAAAGTATGTTGTGCCTTCTTAGTGTTGTAAAAATAGAGATTTTGATGTCATCATTCAAAAGGCCATTAGACCAAAAAACGAGAATACGGTAAATGTTAAAAGGGGTGCTTCTGTCCTAAATATGCTTTTAAACTAAGGTTTGACTCGGGTGCATTCCCAAAAAGACCCTAGGTTGCATTTTGGCGAGAGTTACGCTTTAAGCCAGCGCAAGAAAAAACAATCTTTTGACACAATACTCTTAACTCAGCAGCCTTGTTCTAGCTTTTTTTTTTTTTGGCTGAGGATAGTGTAGCCAGACCTCTCTCCACAGCGCTGTGCCAGCCCTGTAGTGTGGTCTGGCTACACCACCTGTTGGTTCTGGGATAGAGGAAACCGCTCTGGCTTGTTTGTATTTCTTTAAACCAACCACAAACATCCTAGACCCTAGTCTCGCATTGCCAGATCCTCCTCCACAGCCCTGTAGAGGAGGGTCTGGCTAGTCCACACGGCAAAATGTGCTAATTTTTATTGGTATTTCTTTAAACTAATCACAATTGTCTTGGGTGGCGCTAAGCGCCGGACAGAGCCACGGTGCCTCTGCTAAATAGCCTCGGGAAGGAACTAGCTAGCTGTCTGGATTTAGCCTGCACAGATCTGAGGGGCAGTTAACCATAGTCCTCATGAATCCACCAGAGTTTAGAATATCAAAAGAAAGCGTAAAGTAACGGCCATCAAGCTGAAAAGGGTGAAATGCGGCTGAATTTCCTGCGGCAACAGAGCAATCCTGGAAGTGGAACGTCGGAGACATAAAGAGCTAACAGTGCCCTTTCAAAATAGACAGCGGAAGTGAGGGGACATCACATGCCCGATGTCTGGCTTCATTCCAGCAGCTGTCCAGCTGTTGAGTCAGAATAGGTGGACTAAGACCGTGAGATGTGAATGAAAGCTCCAGAAAAAGCTAAGAAGTAACCTTGATAGGACTCTTTTGTCAAAACAACCCTGCGTGACCTTTAATCACACACATTATAAATGCAGTTACACTATGTGCTATATAAAACTAGGATTACCAAGTAGCATCAGCTAAATGATCATTTGCATCTGTGTCTTTACTTTTTTTCTCCAAGCTTGAAGAAACTAGTGGTTTAATGGAGCACACAACTGGGTTTGTTGGCTTTTTTACCTTTCTAGTGTCACTGACACCCAGTGAAAACACTTTCTCCACCTCCACTTTGTAACATAGTTTATTTTTATACGCTGCTCACCTAAGACTTAAAAGCACTAGTTGTCGTTTGGTTCAAGTGTTTTTCAGAACGGAGACGAGGGAAAGATTTGTAAAATGTTTTTTTTTGTAAAAAGATGTCTGTGTGGTCGCTCTTAATGTTGTCTGAGGCATAACTGATTCATAATTAAGTTCTTCCTCTATAGAGCTGTTTGTTATGAAGATAGATGTGAGGCCTGCACAGTTAGAAACACAACAGTCACATGTGGTCTGTTCTCAGGCTACTCTACTGTTTATCTAACATTATTAAGAATCAGAACCTCCAAAATCAACATCAGACTACAGAGTTTTGTTCAATTTGAACATGGTAAATTGGACATTTTGGCCAAAATGCTCCACCCTAACAAGTTTGATCAAAAATAAAAAAGATGATCATGCCATTCATTCATTGATATTCTCTGTGCAGCCCTCAGGCTGTCCCCAGTAATGAGTTAATGACGAGTTTTTGTTAGAAGTCACCACTCAGCCAGTGTTTGTACCTGCACTTTAAAGCCCAGTCCGCGCTATCCTGACACTTCTACACCCGTTGTTGGATTATTCTGTTCATAATAAAATCCAGTGTTTATACTGTTGTGGTGTCTGTTGTTTCATTTGATAAGCTGATTCGATTCAGGAGCTGCAGCTCCCTGACAGACTTGATCAGTGAAGGAAAACGGCATTGTGGCTGTCATGTTCTATAATTAGATTATTTAATAATTAGATTATTTGGGACAGTTGGTCAGACAGATTAAACACCAGGTCCAGACAAAGAATGTACTTCTTAAGGAAACGGTTGTCTTTTAATGTCAGCAGCAACGTACTTCAGATGTTCTTGACAGTATTCTTTCCTTTGGCATCATCTGTTGGTTTGGCAACGCCACTGGAGCACAATAAAAGCACATTAGGAAAAATAATAACTTCCAGCAAACTATCAGGTATTCCATTCCCAAGTATGGAAAGTTTATATATTATTATTGAGAAAGGCAAACAGTATTGTGGCCAATCAGAAGCCCCCCCCCCTTTCCTCCTCATTTGAACTGCTGCCCTCCTTTGTTCCACAGGCCATTAAACTCCTTATTAAGGAAGGTCCCGTACAATGATAGATATATTTTGTGTATTTAATTACTTTTTCTCCCAGCTGGTCTGGAACTCTACCCATGTAAATGTGCTGTATTTATATACATATTTCCAGTCTTAACAACTGCTCAAAGCGCTTTTACATCTACAGGATACATTCACCATTCACACACATTCATACACTGTGGCCGGGGCTGCTGTACAAGGTGCCACCTGCTCATCAGATAAACATTCATGAACATTCACACTCCGATGCGCAGCACCGGGGGCAACTCGGGGTTCAGTGTCTTGCCCAAGGACACTTCGACAATGACTGCAGGGGCAGGGATCGAACCACCAACCTTCCGATTGCCAGGCAACCGCTCTACCACTGAGCCACAGCCGCCCCAGTAGTAGTGGTAGTGTGCATATGTTGTTTTTTCTTCCTGCTGGCCTTATCTGTGCTAATGTTTTAATACCATGTGATATGATTTTTTTACTGCAACATGATTTCCTCATGGGGACAATAAACATGAACTGAACTATTTTACTGATGCATTTAAGGCAAAGCAGCACATTAGTGTTGTAGTTAGTTGTGGGATTAGTTCATGTGAGGAAATAAAGAATTTGCAAAAGGAGCCTAGTGTGAGCGCATTGACCTGTAAAGTATGCAAAAACGATGAGTTATTGATATTTCCCAATGTGGGAGCTGGGTCCTCTACACTGAAACCGTGGAACTAAAACAGGAAGTGACGTCAGAACGGGGAAGTAGATTAATGGTTGGGCCTGAATAGTTTCACTTTTCTCCTCGTTCAGCTCCTGTGACGCAGGTTATTTTCACCATCTAAAGGGATTGAAAATACATCTTTTCTATCCTTAATAATTTGTTTACTATTTTAATTATAGCCTATTCTGTTGTTTCATTCAGGTTGAAAAACTAAGATGAAAACAACTCCAAAGTTTTTTGTTGTAGTCAATAAGAAGGAAAATGTGTGCTACCTGCAGTGTCAGCTAAATAGAACAGACGTTAAACGGGACTGAGGTCATTTGTGTATTTGCTTTGTTTATTATTAATACAATACGGTATATATCATAAATTATAAAGATATAGAGACAATATTCTTTATATGTATATAGATATATTTTTCTATTTGAGAAGCTGCAGATGTTGAAGGAGTCCATATGCTCAGCAGGTTTTAATCCTAACAGAGTTTATTGGATGGAACTGAAACCATAGATCGTTAATAATAATATATACATATATACAGTCTATGACAAACATGTAACTGATTAACAAATTAACAATTTGTTACAAGTACGGTGGCCGAGACGGTTCAACAAAAATAAAAGGTTTGTGTTTGAGAAGTAGTTGAAACAGGGTTTCTTGCTAATTTTGATAACTGTCGCTACGTGCTTGTCACAAATAAGCTATGTTGTACAGTATATTTGTGCTTTCATATGTATGTACGCCATTTAGGCTAGGAAGGAAAAAGTGTGTGTGTGTGCATATGTTCTTGTTAAACTACATTTGTGGGGTCCATAAACTGGGAGTACAGTACACTTGTGGGGTCCCAACAGCTTTGTGGGGACAAAATGCTGGAGCCCACATCTCTAAAGGGCTGTTTGAGGGTTAAGACTTGGTTCTAGGATCAAGGTTAGAGTTATGGTTTGGGTCCCCACAAAGGAAGTGAGACACACTATGTGTCTGTCTGTGGGGTAAGACTGAGGACATGTAACAAAACCATAGACTGAATAAATGGTAATACACCGTCTATGGACAACATGGCTACATACATGGCTTTAAAAACAGTGTAAACACAAGAGACAACAGTCTGAATTCTGTTTATTTATATTTTAGGTCCTGGTTTTCATTTTAGGTTTATTTCATTTAGACCAACCTGTGTATGTATGACTTATTACTCCCCTAACACTGGCATAGGCAGCATATATTAGCATTCACTTTAAACATCTGTTTACCGTAACCTTAACCCCACACCCAACAAACCACACACTCACACACACTTACCAAACCAACTGTATGGATGGAGACTGCCACTGGGAGCTGATCA
This sequence comes from Etheostoma spectabile, assembly GCF_008692095.1. Taxonomy (NCBI): domain Eukaryota; kingdom Metazoa; phylum Chordata; class Actinopteri; order Perciformes; family Percidae; genus Etheostoma; species Etheostoma spectabile. Next base: position 4,521,474 of record NC_045741.1, read on the forward strand.
ATAACCACGTAAATATGGTAAGTTACAAGCAGGTAACAGTGGAATATAATATTTGTGTGATTTAAACAGCTTCCCTAAATGTGACAAACCAGGATCCGGATGGTTTTCGAGCCAGTTTTCTGAACCTTTCTTTATGCTCTGGGTCACTTTGGGACACAGTGTCAGTGCACAACCTGAGCACTGGGATTGCATCCAATTGTTCACCAACTTGTGTTTGCCGTGCAGGTGTAATTCAAGAGTGACATGTCAAAAGAAGACGTCATTAATTTCAAAGTGTGTCCTCTCTCAGGTAAGCTTTTATTAATATTAAAATCTAACGGCGTTCTTTGATATTCTGCACACACAAAAGTCTGATTATATAAGCCATTAGGATGTTAATTTACATTTGATTCTTTAGTTTTCATGCTGTTGTAATAATAATAATAATAATTAATGTTAAAGTAAGAAGTAGAGGGAAACTACTTTAAAAGAGGAGAGATATCATTCGGCGGGAATGGAATCATCTTAGTCCTACTTAGTTTTTGTGTATCTATTCTTCTGTAGCAGTGAATGATCTGATCCCCCACCCTGGTGGTCCTTCTCTCTGGTCTAATAGAATCCGTCTGAGATGCTCAGCTTCCACTGGATCCAACAGAAATCATTCACAAGGTCGCATCATTGCAAAAAAAAGACATTCATCTCTTAAAAAAAGGTAACGTTTTACAAACATTAAAAAGTTACTGCATCATGAGACATTTTGTACACACCTGTAGAAAGAGAGAGAGAGAGAGAGAGAGAGAGAGAGAGAGAGAGACATGATCATTATAAGGATCTGTCGTGCAGCTGGAGAAAATTAGACCTTGGGACATCCAGCCCTTGATATCAGGAGGAAGAGATGGAATGCCCCCCTGGTGGCTGAAATAGGTAAATGCATTGTTTCAAAAATGAGTGGAATAATTACGTCTGACATGACCAGATATTTTACAAATATTTGAAATAACACAAAACAACCATATGGTGGTAGGTAATACATCTGATTTCATATACTGCTTTAGTAAAAAAAAAGCTTGTTAATTGAACACGCGTTTTGTGTAGATTTGGACTTAGTTTAAAGTGGAGAAGCCTCATTGAGATGGCTGGTGAATGTGACTGATGTAGAGATACACCGGCACCTTTTTTGTGGATTTACTGATTGCTGTGATTATTATATATATATATGTATATATATATATATATATATATATATATATATATATATATATATATATATATATATATATATATATATATATATATATATATATATATATATATATATATAGGCCTATATATGCTAAGTGGAGTAGCCAACCTCAAATTTGTATCTGAGTATATGTAGGCCTTAGGCTACATTCCATTAGTGGTTGGATATCAATCACATGGTATTCATATCATAATGCAAAAAATAATTACGGCATAAACATGGGGAATAGAAAGAATGATCAAAGGAAACGACACAATTTGACTGGATTTTAAGTCATTCCCCACAATCATTACATCCATAAATACAACGTGTCTGTCCTTTTAAAAGCAGGAAAGTAACAAGTGCATTTACACAAGTAGGGGATTCTGGTGCCATTGTTAAATCTATATGCTATAATTTTAGCAAATTTTACATTATCCAAACACCCAACATAACAATTACAGCATAATCCTGCTTTTTCTACCTCACGTCTAAAACAAACGGACCCAGTTGTATTATTAATATTTAAATTAAACATTTGACACTGTACCACCCCTCCGGTCCTTGTTGGTCTCGCCCATTTCTCCACAGCATCAAACGCACATGTTGGGTGTGTTGTGTTGAGGATTGCAGCGATATTACAGTATTAAGCAAGTCTCCGCGTGCTGTCACGTTGCTCTTTGCTTTCTACTTAACACAGTGACAATGCGATAAGTGTCGCAGTCAATGATACGTACTATAAAATCTGATATATTGTCTAAAACACTCGGTGGGGAGGCTTGCACGCGCCCCTGCGTGGCTGCAAACGGCTGCTGTTCGGTCTAAAGGTATGTAACGTTACACACACCGACACTCACACTCTCATAGTGTGTGTGTGTTTAATTACCGGTGACGCTGCTATGTTCATTAAATACTCAGTATGTCACGTTCATGTCTGTTAAGGTGAGTATGAAGTCTGTGTTGCCGGCTAGCAGCGTCCCGTTAGCCGTCAGCTGTTAACATTTGAAAAGCTCACACATGCTGTTCTAACGGCTTATTGGCACATTATATATATTAAAGTTAATATTAGGGGGAAAACAAGACAGGTCATGGTTGTGGTTGCCGACTTTAGCCCTTAAAAGATTCGTAATTTGGGCAGCTAAAAAGAAAACGCTGAGCTAGCCCCCCGGCTGCAGTGCCACGTAGCTAGCCGGCTAATGGAGCAAAGCAGAAAAACTGCAACTGATTCAGATACTTTACTCAAGTAAAAGTAGCAATACTACACTACTGTTACTAGTAAAATTCATGCATAATATAACAAAATCATTAGGACCAACATATACTTTACGTCGAAACTTAACAGTAGTCATTATGCAAGGTGAATTTTACAATGTGTATTGTATCACTAGATTATAACTATTGATGTTTTAATGTGTTTGTCACTTTAATGTTGCAGCTGGTAAATGTGGAGTTAATTTAAAATTGATGGAAAGTAACTAATTAGCAATAACATTCTACAAGTACTCACTATTTTGAGGTTTACTTGAGAATTTTTTATTTCATGCAACTTTTTACTTCAATTAAATTACATTTGTGACCTTAATGACTTCTCTGACAGCTTTCCCTATCCTATGGTGGCCCTGAGAGGCCACTGCAACATAAGAAAATGCAGGCAAATAGATCACATCACTCAACAGTAATGGCGGTTTTCCAATGCGTGGTATCTATTCGACTCGCCTCGACTCTACTCACCTTTTTTGGTTTTCCATTACCAAGTACTTTTTTAGTACTACCTCAGTCGAGGTTCCAAGCAAGCAGAGGCGATACCCAAAGGAGACGTGGAAACCTGCGACTACTGGTTGGTTATTCAAGCTATTCAAGCTATTCAATTAGCGCATCAAACCCTCCCGTACAGCCCGGTCTTCTTCCTCTGCACCCTGTGACAGTGTCCCCTCCGGCTCTGTTGTCCCAGATTCATTGTCATAAACCTCTCCATGACTCTCACAAAGATTATACACAGCCCAGCAGGTCAGAACCAGAGATTTCACCAGTCGGACATCGAACGCCCACCAGACGGTCTGCGGCGGTGATTTTGCAAAGCGTGAATGCTCTGAACCACAAACGGTACACAGCATACATATTTTGGTGTGTAATCATGGTTGCTAAAGTTCATGTACTTTATATAGCGTATAGTAAATACTGATTTGGGCCCCTAACACATGCAAATGTTAGCTAACGTTACCAGGAAACTTAACTCACTCGTTTGTGTCGGCAAACAATAGTCATGATGATGTCTGAACTCCGTCAGCGTTCCCAAACTCCTGTTGTTTTTTTCTTTTTTTTCCAGCTGTGATTTTTTTTTTTTTTTGCTTCCTTCAGCTTCTTTTGAAACAAAAAAAATCTTCTGGCTGTGGCAAGTAGCCGATGTGTTTTTGTGAGTCGCGTTGAAAATTACATCATCACACGTAGAGATGGTGACCAGCCACGCTGAGGCGTTACTCAATCTGCAATGGAAAACGGACGCGGAATGTGTTGAGGCGAGTCGAGCTGTTACCAGCAGTGGAAAAACGCCATAAGAGAACACACGCAACTAGATCACAACACACAACAATAAGAGAACACATGCAAATATATTACAACACAACAATAAGAAAATACTTGCAATAATCCTCAACATGCAAAACTAAAAAAATTCACGCAAATAAACCACAACACTTAACATTAAAGGTCCGATGACATGGGGCTCTTTGGAGGCTTTTATATAGACCTTAGTGGTCCCCTATACCTGTCTGAATCTCTTTTATATAGACCTTAGTGTCCCTAATACTGTATCTGAAGTCTCTTTTATATAGACCTTAGTGGTCCCTAATACTGTATCTGACGTCCTTTTATATAACCTTGTGTCCCTAATACTGTATCTGAAGTCTCTTTTATATAGACCTTAGTGGTCCCCTAATACTGTATCTGAAGTCTCTTTTATATAGACCTTAGTGGTCCCTAATACTGTATCTGAGTCTCTTTATATTACCTTAGTGGTCCCTCAATACTGTATCTGAAGTCCTTTTATATAGACCTTAGTGGTCCCCTAATACTGTATCTGAAGTCTCTTTTATAAATACCTTAGTGGTCCCTAATACTGTATCTGAAGTCTCTTTTTATATAGACCTTAGTGTCCCCTACTGTATCTGAGTGTCTTTATTAGACCTTAGGGGTCCCCTAATACTGTCTGAAGTCTCTTTTAAAAATACCTTAGTGGTCCCTAATACTGTATCTGAAGTCTCTTTTATAAAGACCTTAGTGGCCCACTAATACTGTATCTGATCTTTCCCAAAATTCAGCCTTGGTGCACAATTCCAGCCACTAGAGCCAGTCCCACAATGAGCTTTCCTTAGTATGTGTCATTTCTGGGTCTGTAGCTTTTTCCTGCCCCCTCCCTCTAAAAGCTCAACGACCCGAAGACAACATACTAGGAAAGCTCATTGTGGGACTGGCTCTAGTGGCTGGAATTGTGCACCAAGGCTGAATTTTGGGAAAGATCAGATACAGTATTAGTGGCCACTAAGGTCTTTATAAGGACTTCAGATACAGTATTAGATGACCACTAAGTCTTTATAAAAAACTTCAGATCAATATTAGGGACCACTAAGGTCTATATAAAGACAACTTCAGATACATATTAGGGGACCCCTAAGGTCTATATAAAGAGACTTCAGATACAGTATTAGGGACCACTAAGTCTTTATAAAAGACTTCAGATACAGTATTAGGGGACCACTAAGGTCTAATAAAGACACTTCAGATACAGTATTAGGGACCACTAAGGTCTATAAAAGAGACTGATACAGTATGGGACCACTAAGGTCTATATAAGAGACTTCAGATACAGTATTAGGGGACCACTAAGGTCATATAAGAGAACTTCAGATACGTATTAGGACCACTACGGTCATATAAAGAGACTTCAGATACAGTTTAGGGACCACTGTCTATATAAAAGAGACTTCAGATACAGTATTAGGGACCACTAAGGTCTATATAAAAGGACTTCAGATACATATAGGACCCTAAGGTCATAGTAAGCCTCCAAAGAGCCCCATGTCCACGACCTTTAATTTAAGTGTTGTGGTTTATTTGCGTGAATTTTTTTAGTTTTGCATGTTGGGGATTATTGCAATATTTTTCTATTGTTGTTTTGTAATATATTTGCATGTGTTCTCTATTGTTGTGTGTTTGTGTCTAGTTGCGTGTGTTCTCTTATGGCGTTTTTCCACTGCTGGTAACAGCTCGACTCGCCTCAACACATTCCGCGTCCGTTTTCCATTGCAGATTGAGTAACGCCTCAGCGTGGCTGCACCATCTCTACGTGATGATGTAATTTCAACGCGACTCACAAAAACACATCGGCTACTTGCCACAGCCAGAAGATTTTTTTGTTTCAAAGAAGCGGAAGGAAGCAAAAAAAAAAAAAACACAGCTGGAAAAAGAAAAAACCAACAGGAGTTTGGGAACGCTGACGGAGTTCAGACATCATCATGACTATTGTTTGCCGACACAACGAGTGAGTTAAGTTTCCTGGACGTTAGCTAACACATGTGTTAGGGGCCCAAATCAGTATTTACTATACGCTAATAAAGTACTGAACTTAGCAACCATGATTACACACCAAAATATTATGCTGTGTACCGTTTGTGGTTCAGAGCATTCACGCTTTGCAAAATCACCGCCGCAGACCGTCTGGTGGCGTTCGATGTCCGACTGTGAGAATCTCTGGTTCTGACCTGCTCTGGTGTAATATCTTGTGAGAGTCATGGAGAGGTTTATGAAACATGACTGGGACAACAGAGCCGGAGGGGCCACTGTCACAGGTTCAGAGGAAGAAGACCGGGCTGTACGGGAGGGTTGATGCCTAATTGAATAGCTTAATAGCTTGAATACCAACCAGTAGTCGCAGGTTTCCACGTCTCCTTTGGGTATCGCCTCTGCTTGCTTGGAACCTCGCCTGAGGTAGTACTAAAAAGTACTGTAATGGAAACCAAAAGAGTGAGTAGAGTCGAGGCGAGTCGATAGATACCACGCATTGGAAAACCGCCATTACTGTTGAGTGATGTGATCTATTTGCCTGCATTTTCTATGTTGCATGTCCTCTCAGGCCACCATAGGATAGGAAAGCTGTCAGAGAAGTCATTAAGGTCACAAATGTAATTTAATTGAAGTAAAAAGTTGCATGAAATAAAAAATTCTCAAGTAAACCTCAAAATAGTGAGTACTTGTAATGTATTGCAATTAGTTACTTTCCCAATTTTATTAACTCCACATTTACCAGCTGCAACATTAAAGTGACAACACATAAAACATCAATAGTTATAATCTATGATACAATACATTGTAAAATTCACCTTGCATAATGACTACTGTTAAGTTTCGACGTAAAGTATATGTTGTCCAATGATTTTGTTATATATGCATGAATTTTACTAGTAACAGTGTGTAGTATTGCTACTTTTACTTGAGTAAAGTATCTGAATCAGTTTGCAGTTTTTCTGCTTTGCTCCTAGCCGGCTAGCTACGTGGCACTGCAGCCGGGGGGCTAGCTCAGCGTTTTCTTTTAGCTGCCAATACGAATCTTTTAAGGGCTAAAGTCCAACCACAACCATGACCTGTCTTGTTTTCCCCCTAATATAACTTTAATTATAATTGTGCCAATAAGCCGTTAGAACAGCATGTGTGAGCTTTTCAAATGTTAACAGCTGACGGCTAACGGGACGCTGCTAGCCGGCAACACAGACTTCATACTCACCTTAACAGACTGAACGTGACATACTGAGTATTTAATGAACATAGCAGCGTCACCGGTAATTAACACACCACACTATGAGAGTGTGAGTGTCGGTTGTGTAACGTTACATACCTTTAGACCGAACAGCAGCCGTTTGCAGCCACGCAGGGCGCGTGCAGCCTCCCCACCGAGTTTTTAGACAATAATCAATTTTATAGTAGTATCATTGACTGCGACACTTATCGCATTGTCACTGGGTTAAGTAGAAAGCAAGAGCAACGTGCCAGCACGCGGAGACTTGCTTATACTGTAATATCGCTGCAATCCTCAACACAACACACCAACATGTGCGTTTGATGCTGTGGAGAAATGGGCGAGACCAACAAGGACCGAGGGTGGTACAGTGTCAATGTTTAATTTAATATAATAATACAACTGGGTCCGTTGTTTTAGACGTGAGGTAGAAAAAGCAGGATTATGCTGTAATTGTTATGTTGGTGTTTGGATAATGTAAAATTTGCTAAAATTATAGCATATAGATTTAACAATGGCACCAGAATCCCCTACTTGTAAATGCACTTGTTCCTTTCCTGCTTTTAAAGGACAGACACGTTGTATTTAGGATGTAATGATTGTGGGAATGACTTAATCCAGTCAAATTGTGTCGTTTCCTTTGATCATTCTTTCTATTCCCCATGTTATGCCGTATTATTTTTTGCATTATGATATGAATACCATGTGATTATATCCAACCACTAATGGAATGTAGCCTAAGGCCTACATATACTCAGATACAAATTTGAGGTTGCTACTCCACTTAGCATATATGGCCTATATATATATATATATATATATATATATATAATATATATATATTATATATATATATATATATATATATATATATACATATATATATAATAATCACAGCAATCAGTAAATCCACAAAAAGTGCCGGTGTATCTCAACATCAGTCACATTCCCCAGCCTCTCAATGAGGCTTCTCCACTTAAACTAAGTCCAAATCTACACAAACCGGGTTCAATTAACAAGCTTTTTTTTTACTAAAGCAGTATATGAATCGAATGTATATCTACCACCTATGGTTGTTTTGTGTTATTTCAATATTTGAAATATCTGGTCATGTCACGTAATTTCCACTCATTTTTGAAACAATGCATTTACCTATTTCAGCCACCAGGGGGCATTCCATCTCTCCTCCTGATATCAAGGGCTGGATGTCCCAGGTCTAATTTCCTCCAGCGCACGACAGATCCTTATATGATCATGTCTCTCTCTCTCTCTCTCTCTCCTCCCCTCTCTCTCTCTCTTTCTACAGGTGGGTACAAAATGTCTCATGATGCAGTAACTTTTTAATGTTTGTAAACGTTACCTTTTAGAGATGAATGTCTTTTTTTTGAAATGATGCACCTTGTGAATGATTTCTGTGGGATCCAGTGAAGCTGAGCATCTCAGACGGATCATATACCAGAGAGAAGGACCACCAGTGGGCTCAGATCATCACTGCTACGAGATAGATACACAAAAACTAAGTAGGACTAAGATGATTCCATTCCCGCCGAATGATATCTCTCCTCTTTTAAAGTAGTTTCCCTCTACTTCTACTTTAACATAATATTATATTATTATTACAACAGCATGAAAACAAAGAATCAAATGTAAATTACATCCTAATGGCTTATATAATCAGCTTTGTGTGTGCAGAATATCAAGAACGCGTGATTTTAATATTATAAAAGCTACCTAGAGAGGACACACTTGAATTAATGACGTCTTCTTTTGACATGTCACTCTTGAATTACACCTGCACGGCAAAACACAAGTGGGTGAACAATTGGATGCAATCCCAGTGCTCAGGTTTGTGCACTGACACTGTGTCCCAAGTCCCAGAGCATAAAGAAGGTTCAGAAACTGGCTCGAAAACCATCCGGCCCTGGTTTGTCACATTTAGGGAAGCTGTTTAAATCACACAAATATATATTCCACTGTTACCTGCTTGTAACTTACCATATTTACGTGGTTATTGATCAGCTCCCAGTGGCAGTCTCCATCCAACAGTTGGTTTGGTAAGTGTGTGTGAGTGGGTGTGGTTTGTGGGTGTGGGGTTAAGTTACGGTAACAGATGTTTAAGTGAATGCTAATATATGCTGCCTATGCCGTGTTAGGGGAGTAATAAGTCATACATACACAGGTTGGTCTAAATGAATAAACCTAAAATGAAAACCAGCCATACCTAAAATATAAATAACAGAATTCAGACGGTTGTCTCTTGTGTTACACTGTTTTTAAAGCCAGTGTATGTAGCCATGTTGTCCATAGACGGTGTATTACCATTTATTCAGTCTATGGTTTTGTTACATGTCCTCAGTCTACCCACAGACACACCATAGTGTGTCTCCACTTCCTTTTGGGGACCCAAACCATACTCAACCTGATCTGAACCAAGTCTTACCCTCCAACGCCCTTTAGAGATGTGGGCTCCAGCATTTGGTCCCCACAAAGCTGTTGGACCCCACAAGTGTACTTACTCCCAGTTTATGGACCCCACAAAGTAGTTTCAAGAACATAGCCACACACACACTTTTTCCTTCCTACCTAATGGCGTACATACATAGAAAGCACAAATATACTGTACAACATAGCTTATGTGACAAGCACGTAGCGACAGTTATCAAATAGCAAGAAACCTGTTTCAACTACTTCTCAAACACAAACTTTTATTTTTGTTGAACCGTCTCGGCCACCGTACTTGTACAAATGTTTAATTTGTTAATCAGTTACATGTTTCATAGACTTATATATGTATATATTATATTAACGATCTATGGTTTCAGTTCCATCCAATAAACCTGTTAGGATTAAAACCTGCTGAGCATATGGACTCCTTCAACTTCTGCAGCTTCTCAAATAGAAAAATATCTAATACTATAAAGAATATTGTCTCTTATCTTTAATTTATGATATATACCGTATTGTATTAATAATAAACAAAGCAAATACACAAATGACCTCAGTCCCGTTTAACGTCTGTTCTATTTAGCTGACACTGCGTAGCACCATTTTTCCTTTCTTATTGACTACACAAAAAACTTTGGAGTTGTTTTCATCTTAGTTTTTCAACCTGAATGAAACAACAGAATAGGCTAAATTAAAATAGTAAACAAATTATTAAGGATAGAAAGATGTATTTCAATCCCTTTTGGTGAAAATAACCTGCGTCACGGAGCTGAACAGGAGAAAATTGAAACTATTCAGGCCCAACCATAATCTACTTCCCCGTTCGACGTCACTTCCTGTTTAGTTCCACGGTTTCAGTGGAAGGACCCAGCTCCACATGGGAAATATCAATAACTCATCGTTTTTGCATACTTTACAGGTCATGCGCTCACACTAGGCTCCTTTTGCAAATTCTTTATTTCCTCACATGAACAATCCCACAAACAACACAACACTAATGTGCTGCTTTGCCTTAATGCATCAGTAAAAATAGTTCAGGTCATGTTTATTGCCCCATGAGGAAACATGTTGCAGTAAAAAATCATATCACAGGGTATTAACATTAGCACAGATAAGGCCAGCAGGAAGAAAAAACAACATATGCACCACTACCAACATACTGGGGCGGCTGTGTCAGTGTAGAGCGGTTGCCTGGCAATCGGAAGTTGGGTTCGATCCCTGCCCCTGCAGTCATGTCGAAGTGTCCTTGGGCAAGACACTGAACCCCGAGTTGCCCCGGTGCTGCTGCATCGAGTGTGAATGTTCATGAATGTTTATCTGATGAGCAGGTGGCACCTTGTACAGCAGCCCGGCCACAGTGTATGAATTGTGTTGAATGGTGAATGATCCTGTGAATGTAAAAGCTCTTGAGCGTTGTTAAGACTGAAATATGTATAATAATACAGCACATTTACAGGTGTAGAGTTCCAGACCAGCTGGGAGAAAAGAAATTAAATACACAAAATATATCATCATTGTACGGGACCTTCCTTAATAAGGAGTTAATGGCCTGTGGAACAAAGGCGGGCAGCAGTTCAAATGAGGAGGAAAGGGGGGGGGCTTCTGATTGGCCCACAATAGTTTGCCTTTCTCAATAATAATATTAAACTTTCCATACTTGGAATGGAATACCTGATAGTTTGCTGGAAGTTATTTTTCCCTAATGTGCTTTTATTGTGCTCCAGTGGTTGCCAAACCAACGATGATGCCAAAAGAATACTGTCAAGAACATCTGAAGTACGTTGCTGCTGACATTAAAAAAGACACCGTTTCCTTAAGAAGTACTTCTTTGTCTGGACCTGGTGTTTATCTCTGTCTGACCACTGTCCCAATAATCTAATTATTAAATAATCATTATATAGAACATGAACAGCCACAATGCCGTTTTCCTTCACTGATCAGTCTGCAGGGAGCTGCAGCTCCTGAATCGAATCAGCTTATCAAATGGAAACAACAGACACCACAACAATATAAACACTGGATTTTATTATGAACAGAAAATCCAACACGGTGTAGATGTCAGGATAGCGCGGACTTGGGCTTAAGTGCAGGTCAAAACACTGGCTGAGTGGTGACTTCTAAACAAAACTCGTCATTAACTCATTACTGGGGACAGCCTGAGGGCTGCACAGAGATATCAATGAAGGAATGGATGATCATCTTTTTTTATTTTGATCAAACTTGTTATGTGAGCATTTTGGCCAAAATGTCCAATTACCATGTTCAAATTGAAACAAAACTCTGTAGTCTGATGTTGATTTGGAGGTTCTGATTCTTAATAATGTTAGATAAACAGTAGAGTAGCCTGAGAACAGACCACAGTGACTGTTGTGTTTCTAACTGTGCAGGCCTCACATCTATCTTCATAACAACAGCTCTATAGAGGAAGAACTTAATTATGATCAGTTATGCCTCAGACAACTTAAGAGCGACCACACAGACTCTTTTTACAAAAAAAACATTTACAAATCTTTCCCTCGTCTCCGTTCTGAAAAAAACACTTGAACCAAACGACTAGCTTTTAATCTCTAGGTGAGCAGCGTATAAAATAAACTTGTTACAAAGTGGAGGTGGAGAAAGTGTTTTCACTGGGTGTCAGTGACACTAGAAAGGTAAAAAAGCCAACAAACCCAGTTGTGTGCTCCATTAAACCACTAGTTTCTTCAAGCTTGGAGAAAAAAAGTAAAGACACAGATGCAAATGATCATTTACTGTGCTACTTGGTAATCCTAGTTTTTATAGCACATAGTGTAACTGCTTTATAGTGTGTGATTAAGGTCACGCAGGTTTGTTTTGACAAAAGGTCCTATCAAGGTTACTTCTTAGCTTTTTCTGGAGCTTTCATTCACATCTCACGGTCTTAGTCCACCTATTCTGACTCAACAGCTGGACAGCTGCTGGAATGAAGCCAGACATCGGGCATTTGATGTCCCCTCACTTCCGCGTCTATTTTGAAAGGGCACTGTTAGCTCTTTATGTCTCCGACGTTCCACTTCCAGGATTGCTCTGTTGCCGCAGGAAATCAGCCGCATTTCACCCTTTCAGCTTGATGGCCGTACTTTACGCTTTCTTTGATATTCTAAACTCTGTTGGATTCATGAGATTGGTTAACTGCCCCTCAGATCTGTGCAGGCTAAATCCAGACAGCTAGCTAGTTCCTTCCCGAGGCTATTTAGCAGAGGCACCGTGGCTCTGTCCGGCGCTTAGCGCCACCCAAGACAATTGTGATTAGTTAAAGAAATACCAATAAAAATTAGCACATTTTGCCGTGTGGACTAGCCAGACCCTCCTCTACAGGGCTGTGAGGAGGATCTGGCAATGGCAGACTAGGGTCTAGGATGTTTGTGGTTGGTTTAAAGAAATACAAACAAGCCAGAGCGGTTCTCCTCTATCCCAGAACCACAGGTGTGTAGCCAGACCACACTACAGGGCTGGCACAGCGCTGTGGAGAAGTTCTGGCTACACTATCCTCAGCCAAAAAAAAAAAAAGCTAGAACAGGCTGCTGAGTTAAGAGTATTGTGTCAAAAGATGTTTTTTTTCTTGCGCTGGCTTAGCGTAACTCTCGCCAAAATGCAACCTAGGGTCTTTTTGGGAATGCACCGAGTCAAACCTAGTTTAAAAGCATTTTAGGACAGAAGCACCCCTTTTAACATTACCGTATTCTCGTTTTTTGGTCTAATGGCCTTTGAATGATGACATCAAAATCTCTATTTTTACAACACTAAAAGCACAACATACTTGAGACTCATGAGACTTAGCCTAGTACCACCAGGGGCTCTACAGCATTGAGAACATTGTGTTCACAGAGTTTACTAAAAAGAAAAGGTTTAACAACTCACTGTAGCTGTTGATGTCTGGCTCCGCCATCCTTCTTAGTGTGTAAAAATACAGATGTTGATGTGATATGGTAGTTTCCCCTAGCTCTCCCATTCAAAGCCATCCAACAAAAACGAGAATACGGTAAAATCTTTAAAAGTGGTGCTTCTGTCCTAAAAATGCTTTAAACAAACATTTGACTCTGGTACATTCACAAAGGCCCAGGTTGCATTTTGGCGAGAGTTACGCTTTAAATTCCCTCAACACTTTCAAGTTATCTTTATTATAAAATAAAAAATATATAGGTCCTCAAAAGCACAACAAACTACCAAAGTGACAAACCCACAACTCAGCCAGGACTGGACACAGCTTGGTTGACCTAAGGTGGTTCATTTTTCAGCCTCGTTGTCCAGACTGTTCAGACCAAGAGCACAAAGAATTACGATAACAAGTGTTACAACCTCTATCATACTTCAGCTTTATAATGATGAAAGTACGCACACACCTCATGTTAAAGTAGAATATTTCACAAAATAGCTCATACAAAACTTCAATACTACAAATACATTTAAAGCATTTATTACGTGTGTTATGCTTCACTAGTCGTGAAATCCCGTAGCTTCCTTAACGTCGAGGTCTAAAGATTGAAATCTGGAGATAGTTGCGCAGAGTTTTTAACATAATAATTTCAGAGAAGAAACAGAAACCGTCACTGAAACGTGACTGTCTCTTAAGGAAAAATCCAACATTTTTGTTTTAATGTGTGGATAAATCTGTGTTCAGGAAATCTCTTCATGAAAGTTCCGTAACCGGCTTCTTTTCAGTTAGAGATCCTACATTTCCCAGAAGGCCTTTCACATCTGCAACAAACTCTTTGTTGTCGATGGAGTACTGCAATGCAATAAATGCAAAACCCATCACACAAAGCTGCTTTTCTATCTGTGTTAAAGGGATTTAAAGGTGGCGCTGTCCTTTAATCTGCCCAAGAACTTTATCTGAAGATCTGAGTCAAAATCCTGCTGAAGGTCCCTCGAGCAGAAACATCAGTCCCTACTTGGCGCTGTGTAGCGACCTCTGTGAAGCAGTGTCGCTGTATTTTAATTAAATTAGAACCATCCTACAGGATCGTAAAGTTGTCTCATTCGGTCTTCCAGGAAATTAATCCCAGATGAACCCAACAAAAAAAACATCTAACTGCCGCATATAAGTTTTGAAACATCTGCATCTCTAAAGTTTGTAAAAATGATTATTTATTGTATGTATATTATAAAAAGGTACGGTCCCGCTGTAAGTATCAAAGACAAAAACAAGGTCCAGCTCTTCCACTCTGGGAAAAGAACAGGAAATAAAAGCAAGCCTCCCAAACAAACAGATCCTCGTTGTTTCGGGAAGCTTCTTTTCCTGCGTTTGTTCCATATTTAATGCGCTCCCCTTGATTTATGTATTAAATCAAAGAGGATTAAACAACTCTGAAGAGAAAACGAGAAGAACACAGCAGCCTATTGTCGGTAAACACATGATGTACTTGTTTAGAAGTAATAAGATTTTCTTTTTATAGAAATTACCATGATACTGGTATCAAGAGCCGATGGAGATCATACGGTGAAAGAGAATCTGAACTGGCGTTAATAAAATATCCAACGTACCAAACCCCGGTGACACCGGGTAAAAAAACACTTGTTGTGTGCCTGGGGGTTTCTGGCTGCGGCCACGTGCCGTCACTGTCCCCGAGCTTCATACAGCAGTTTGGCCGCCTGAGAGAAGAAAAGATAAAATAAAAAAATGCAGAGTGGAATACACGAGATCAACAGCTGCACTCAGATGTTAACCAATCTGTCATATGCTATTCTGATAAAACACACACAACCAGCTCAATATAAGCTCAGTAAACTAACTGTGTGAGATAAAAATAATAAAAAAAAAGTTAATGAGAAGAACTTTTCCCTGTGTTAGATCCTTCACAGTGGAAAACATGTGACCTTTGGCCGAAGGGCGCCAGAGGAAAGCCGTGTTGTTACCCCTCCTCATTGTCCTGTTTTCAGTCTTCATGCTAATATACATGCTACCATGTTAACCTTGGCAGACCATATCTTTTAGGTACAGCTGAGCCATGCTATGTCTCCATGCAACACTGACTTGCATGGAGACATTCATGCTCAGCACGGCTCAGCATGCTTATGCTAACACAAACCACTACTTACGTGTACATTACTTGAACTGCTGAAAATGCATCCATATTAAAAAGACCGCTCTCCTCTCTACGCTAATATTTCCTCTTTAATGACAGTATTAGCAACTTAAAGAATGTTTACAGCTCAATGCAATAGTGAGCATAAAGTGAGGCTATATATATATTCTATATATATAATAGTGAAACTGCCCATTAAAATATCCTAAAGATGTCTGAGATGATGCGTTGATAATATCTTGTTATGCCCAAATCACAGCTTACAAAGCAAACATTTATTAACTATGATATGAGAATAGTCAGCAAATCTCACATCAGAAGCTGAAACTTTTAAAAAATGGTTAAAGAAAATTGATCACCAAAATTTGCTGCTGATCAA
Organism: Etheostoma spectabile; assembly: GCF_008692095.1. Classification (NCBI taxonomy): domain Eukaryota; kingdom Metazoa; phylum Chordata; class Actinopteri; order Perciformes; family Percidae; genus Etheostoma; species Etheostoma spectabile. The sequence continues at coordinate 4,537,331 of NC_045741.1, forward strand.
CATTATCGCTAATCACTTAACCTCCAAACTTCCAAATGTCGTACAGAGTATGTCTGGATGTGCAAATACCGACAAACAAAAGCTAGAGACAGAGACGCCACACATGGTCAATCCAAATGGGAGAAAAAGACTCTGGGCCCTTTATTGTACTCCGCCCGATGCAATACCCGACAAAACGCCCCGACGCAACTCCCGACGCAACGCCCGACGTAATGTCTTTGCTATTTGAGATCGTTAGATTGAAAATGTCAATTTTCCTGTCCACGCCCACATCGTTTAATAACAACTGCATCTGCGCCCATGGGCGTGCTGGTCTTATAGTGAGTGTGTTCAGGTGCATTCTGGGCAGGCTGGCTTATAGTGGGTTGTTTCAGGGTGAATTCTGCATGCTGTCTTATAGGGATGTGTTCAGGTGCCTTCTGGCTGCTGGTCTTACAAGTGAGGTTTTCAGTGCGTTCTGGCGTCTGGTCTCAGGATGGTGTTTCAGGTGCATTCTGGATCGCTGCTGGTCTTACAGGAGGGTGTTCAGTGCTTGGGCGTGCTGGTCTTACAGGGAGGTGTGTTTCAGGTTGCAATTTGTCTGTGCGTATTTCTACTTGAGCCGCCGAAAGTGTTTGCGCCATTGACCAACAAAAACTGGTCTGAAAGTCAACTAACCCAGCATTTCTATTTGACATTCACACCCACACACACACACGACACACAAAACACACACCCACACACACACACACACACACACACACACACCACCCACCACACACACACACACCACACACACACACCCACACACACACACACCACACACACCCCCACACAAACACCACACCCACACCACACACCCACACACACACACACACACACACGAAACGTGCCTAGCTTTGCCGCCGCACTATACAACTTTAAACTATAGAGCCTACAATGTATGTGCTGTTTGTAGTAACCTTGTGCCAATCGCAGGCCCACCATAAGGAGGCCTCCTTCTTGTCGTCTCTGCCTCCATGCGTACCTGCGGCCGTCCTTGCACCCATGGTCTTTGTAGTGAATCACATCCGCTGGCCCCGCGACATCCCTCCTAACACACAACACACAGATACACACACACTCTCTATAAGACAAAAAGCTAAAAGAAAGAAACAACAGGATTGATGTTGAACTCAATAGCTTTATGTTTCAAGAACATTTCTCTTGTTTGTCTTGTCCTTCCCAGTCATCACTGGCACCAAGAAGAAGATTAAGTCTTTAGCTCAGACTGGATGACTTTGAAGAAAGTTCTCTTGACATTTTAAAAGTCCTGTTACTTCTCCTCCCACAAAGCGCCCACGCCTCACTTACACTTAGAAGATTTTTGACACATGTCAACTCAACCGTAACAACAACTGCTATACTAAGAAAGTCTACTTTATTAGTCTTTTTTCCCGCCTCGTCCAAACCGCTGCAGGTTGTTAAATGAATAAAAACAAAGGGAAAAGGGGGCAAAGGTTGCATTACAGCTACATGTCAGTGATTAAAACACAACCGAAAACTCAAAATTCACGATAACCCTTCACAAGACCTCTGCCCCCCCCCCCCAGGATATCATCCTCACATATCAATGCAAACCCTTCAAATGTGATGCGTGCACAAACGAAGAGATGCAAAACGGAGAATGTCGGGGAGAACAGTCAACTTAAAATTAATGAAGGATTAGAAAACGGTAAAGAACATAACAGAAAAACAAAGGAACGCGGTCCTTTAGAAGAAACTGACGCCTGCGAAGAATGATGAGAAGGTGTAGACGGGAACTCCGATACGATAAGCTGCCACATGTTTATAAGAGTTTGTGGTGAAGTGTTTCACTTATTTGGCGCACGACACACCACACACACACACACACACACACACACACACACACCACCCACACCACACACACCCACACACACACCACACACACACACACACACCCACACACACCAATCACACCACAACAACCACCACCACACACCACACACACACACACCACACACCCACACACACACAGTTTTTTTTTTGGAATACCCATGGCCATTTTCCACTGAATCTGGCAGACTCAGACCACAAAGGTGTACAACCCACAAGCCTAACACTATTCTTGGTTTATTTCAGGCAGCTTCATGCACACAAGATGAAAAACCAAGAAACCAATTTAGAAAAGTAAAAAGGAAGGATGGAGTTACTAGATGAAGCACCAAAGCACCTCAGAGATATACTGACTGTCCATTTAGACTGGTGTAAGTGTTGAAATGTCATTCTCTGCGCCGAGAAGAAACGAAGATAAGCAGCAGAGACAAAGAGTTTTTGGTAATGTTAGTTTGGGGAAGAAAAACAAACAACAAACAGTGTAAGTGTTATCAACAACCGTTCAGTGGTTACAGAATTCAGAAATTAGCATTACCTGTTTTTATGCAATAGAAATAACTAATACCCTATATATCTTTTTAATTGGCCCTTGTACATGCAATACCGGAGAAGTTGGTAATTCCCAATATTGCCGATACCATCGGTCGCCTCTTGTTTGGAACAGAGTCTTACTCCCTGGACTCGACCCTCTGTTCAAAATCTGCATCTGGAGATCCTAGACACTCCACCTCGAAGTGACCGCTCACACGTCCAGGAACATATACCTTTTTTAAAAGAAGACACACTGGGATACCAATAAACCAGTTTGACTAAAACAACCTGAAATTGAGTTTGGATAGATGCGTTCCATCTCTAAACCCTACTCGATGTTGTCTAACAAGACATTTTTCACTTGGCTGAACGATTCAGAAACGGAAAAAAAATTCTATTATTATAAAGCATTCAAATCATAACAGAGTTATCTCACACTGTACAATAGAGTAGCTAGACCACACTCTATATTTACAAAGACCCAACATCCATAATCCCCCCAGCGAACGCAGTTAGTGTAAAGTGGTGAAGAAAAACTCCTTTTAGGAAGAAACCTGGAACCCGACCAGCTCTTGGTATGCGTGGACGATGCCTAATAATAACAGTTGTCGTATTCATGGCGTAACAGGGCACTTGCAAGGTATAGCAGGACTAGCGGGCACTGCAGGAATACGCGACGTGAAGCAGGGTACTGCAGGCATAGCATGATGTAGCAACTTAGCTTGGCACTCATGTGTAGCAGTGTGCACTGCAGGAATAGTCAGGAGTAGCAGGGCACTGCAGTGCGTAGCAGCACTGCAGTGTGTAGCATGGCACTGCAGGAATCAGCGTAGCATTCACTGCAGGGCGTGAGGGCCAATGCAGGGCGTAGCATGGCACTGCGGCATAGCGGACGGCGGCAACTGCATGGCTATCAGGGCCGCAGGGCTAGCATGGCACTGCAGAGCTTAGCATGTCACAGCAGGAAATAGCAGGACTTCCAGGGCAACTGCAGGCGTAGCAGGGACCTGCAGGGCATATCGGGGCCTGCAGGAAATAGCATGACGAGCCTGGCACTGCAGGGAAATAGCGACATAGCAGGCACTGCATGGCGGTACAGTGCATTGCAGGTAATATCACGCGCGCTGGAACCTGCAGGCGTATAGGGCACTGCAGGAAATAGCAGGCACTTGAGCAGGGCACTGCAGGATATTATTTGCAGGACGTACAGGGCACGGCAGGCGTAGCAAGACATGGCAGAACGCAGCCAGGCACAGCAGGGCGTAGCAGGATGTAGCAGGGAAAGACGTAGCCGGGCACTGCAGGATGTAGCAGGGCGTAGCAGACGTAGAAAGGGTGTAGTAGGACATCGCAGATTAGCGACATAACAGGCCTGCAGGGCGTAGAAGGTGAGTGGGACTGGCGGACAAGCATGAGTAGCCGGCACTGCAGAGTGGAGCAGGAATTACAGGGGCAGATTTGTTTGCGATTTGTCGTTATTAAGCACATGTTTTCACCTTCTTCTTAATCATTTAAATACAGTATAACAAAAAGGACATTTCTCTTGAAAACTGTATATATGTAACATTATTCCAGCATATATCTCATAAAAAAACAGTAATATAATTCAATGAAAATAAAAATTGTAACTAGACCCAATACTTCACAGTTGATTTAAGCCATCTTCACAGTTAGCATTCAAATCGTTCGGCCCTATGGTATAAGTTTTTTTTTTAACCTGAACCGTTGACTGATCGATAATCTTGTTATCTTTGCCCTCTTCAGATCTGTGATCCTGTACCAGGTCACTCGCTGGAACTTTTGGATCACACATTACATCAGACGTCCCACCACTCATTGTCAAGATCTCCATATGAACAAAGAACTGAAGAAAAGTGACCAGTCCTGTCTTTCTGCTGCTTTCAGTAAAAGAACCTAAATACAACAAACACCTTTTCTTCGTTCCAAAATTCTTTTATTCGAACTGAACATTTAACTGAAACAAAAGACACCATTACACAAAGAAAGGAATGATTGAGTTTGTTTACTCAAAAACCTGCTGTTCCCTGTAAACGGACTGTGCTGCCGAATGAATTTAATACCGTGTTGCAAATATTCCATCGAGCGACTCTTTTGGCGATGTTTTCTAGTAGCATCTGAACATAAACCCGAAAACAAAATTGATATTTGGGAAAATTGTAAACCATGCTGCGTCCAAGAGACCTTTACCTCCTAGTGCATAAACACCACAAAATTAAAAATGATAATTTACGTTCTAAAAGTTTTGGTTTGTTAAGGCTAATTCCAGCCCAGACTACACCGCCGCTGGATGGTTAGTTGCCGAGGTTTTTGAGATATACGAATGCTTGTATGGTAACAGCTTGACAACATGGGCGTCGAAATGACATCGCCCCACTACCGGCGCTCCATCCGCTGTGGTTTGTTTTTTCAGCGGTTACACTACTCGGTTAGTACTTTTGTTCATAAGCAGGGGCCTGATGCAATTTAGTTTTACGCATTATGTCACTATGTTTTATGGATTTTAGGATTTCTTGTTCACATTTTTAAAAAGCTCACCTGTGTTGGTTGGAGATGCGCCACCTCATGGTTCAGACTTCTCCCGACGTTCCAAGTGACGACGAAGGGCCACCTTGAGACAAAGGGAACAAGTCCTCATGTGGTTGATAGGGGGAATATTTAGCATGGGAGGTTGTCAACTGTATTTTCATCAGCAAAAGGATCTCCACATAATGCTTAATCACAACCCCACGCTGAGCAATAGATTGGTATTGTAAAACTAGTAAAGTGTCTTTACAAATAAAGGGTGTTTCAAGGAACCATGTTTTTTCAAGAAACAGGATTTACTGACGTACGCGGTGGCAGTACATAGAAGACTAAAGACACGCGATATTCTGATGGTCACAACCCACTTTGAGTACACCCTTACTTCTTGTCCATTCATTGAATAAAGCTGCATGTAATCTAATGGACTGGCCTCGTCATGTGGTGCCTTCTCCTAATCATTCTCCAGATATGTCATTGTAAACAGGAAACCCAGGACCATTGACTCTGAGCACTCTATTTACCCTCGATCAATGTGAAACCAACAAACTATCCCAATAGCCTTTTGGCCATCAAAGGAACGTATCTGCCATATCTTCCCACCAACAGTAGAAAACATCATTTCTCTTGTACCGATGTTTTCCTCCCATAAAAGACTGACCAACCTTTACATTAAAATAAAGTGTTTATACAAGTGCCTGGTTTAATTTCAGTTAGGGTATGCACGCTGGGGGAGGGGGGGGGGGGTATTCAAAGTATCCTGATCCATGAATTTAACCTGCCTTTAATAATAACATCTGCCTGCCTCTATGGGAATTTACATAGGGGTGTGTCTACGTTAGCCCCCTGTATTTT
>NC_045741.1:4543157-4543326 GCF_008692095.1 Etheostoma spectabile
GGGGGGGGGGGCAAGGTGGAGGCTGGGGGTGTGGCCTAGACCCACTGCCACTTTGCCCGTTTGAAAGCCATGATGTCTCTTTCTCATTGGTGGGCTGAATTCTCTGGGCAGGCAAAGCAGAGAAAGGGGATGTAACCTTTCCCCTTATGACCTCATAAGGAGCAAGATT
>NC_045741.1:4543336-4544380 GCF_008692095.1 Etheostoma spectabile
CCATCTGAGCTTTCATTTTCTCAAAGGCGGAGCAGGATACCCAGGGCCATTACCTTGTACCTCACGTTATGGCTCCATAGCAAAAATAGGCTAATGATTGTGTCATAACCACGTGACTTACTGTTGCATAGGAATTACCAAACAGTACAGAATAAGATCACAGACAGTTTGGTCTTACATCAGCTGTTTAGGTTTAATTACTATTGTTTAATCTCTTTCACCCTGTTGTCCACCGCACAGTTAAGATTCAGCCCTATGTCTGTTACCTATGTGTAGTCTACCGTCCTTAACTACCTACGCTCCCGTCTCTGCTGATTGGGAATTACTGAGATTTCTCTTGCACAGCTATCAGAAGACTTAAAACTTTCAGACGGTTGCCCACGTCACAACTACGTCTTCAAGCTCCGTTGGGAGGGACTGCAGCATTAACGCTGCAGCCATTCAGTCGCGGGAAAGAGCTTCTAATAGACTTCACTGGTCTACGTCCAGAGCAACGGGATCTGTTGGTCCATGTCTTTAACTGTCTATGGTCTTAACTCTATGACTCTATCCGTCAGTGGTGTTGGGAAATAAGCTAAAACGTAAGTTTATATTAACTATTGCAGCTATCTGTTGTTAAACTAGCAATAGACTTTAGCTCATTCTAGTTAGCCTTTTGCTAACTAATGTCAAATTGCTTAAGATAATTTCTTAATTTCCTTGTGCTTTGTCTGCCATTCTATTCCGATATACACAAAATAGAAATGTAATACATTAACTGGCTAGATTGATGGACTAGATTCCCATTGCACTTATAACAGTATGTAACATTAGGTTCAGACCTTTACGTGGAACAAACTTTGAACTTTTCCTCCAATGGAGTTTTGACTGTGACAAGTCAACATGTCTGCTGTCAGATGTTTCTTTTTTTTCTTTTTTTCAGATTTTTTTTTAATTTGTGTGTGTTTTCTTATTGTTGCGTGTTGTGGGCCCCATTTCAGAAAACAGGTTTAGTGAAAACTCTGAGTTAGTTAACCGTGAGATGAGGGAAACTCTGGGTTTTCT
>NC_045741.1:4544390-4549482 GCF_008692095.1 Etheostoma spectabile
GGGAGGTTAATCAAACCTGAGAGAGGTGGAACTCCAGCCTATCATTAGAAAGAGAGGTAACTTAACCTCAGAATCAGTTACTATGGTAACAAGAGCTTGACTGATATATTGGTGGGCTGACATTAGCAGCCAATATTGGGCATTTCCCGATTTATCATATCTAGATTTATAATGGCCAATTTTATATAAAAAAATAATTGAGAACTCAAATAACTAATGTAGGGAAATCTGTTTTTATGGGATTTTTATTTTTAAATATATATTGGATTTTTAAATAACCAAATATTCGGATCGGCCTTAAAAATCCTTTATTGGTCACTATCTAATGGTAACTGAGCCTGTGAACCTAACCTGGTCGGGAGCAGGTTTTCTTCTCTCAATCTCCTCCCTCTGACTCGGCACTCTGTCATTTCCTCATTCATTCAGTCTGTATCAGTCTCTTCCCTCTGACTCAGCACTCTTTCATTTCTTCATTCATTCATTCTGTATCAGTCTCCTTTCTCTGACACAGCACTCTTTCATTTCCTCATTAATTAATTCATTCATTCAGTCTGTATCAGTCTCCTCCCTCTGCTCAGCACTCTGTCAATTCCTCGTTCATTCAGTCTGTATCAGGTGCCTTTTAGCGCAGTTTATCTGCATGAATAAAAACATGTTGGTTTATTAACCGTGTTAGCCAGACTATAAAACGTGTTTTTTTTTTCTGCAGATCCTGTTTTCACCCCTGTGTGTTTAGGTCTCTGTTTTAGCTCCAGAGTGAGACATCTCACTTCTATCCTATCTTTATTAGGAGTCACACATGCTCAGTAGCTCGGCAATGATAGCATCAGCTAGATAACTCTTTCTCCAGCTTTGGTCAGTCCAAGGCAGGATCAGCTGGGAGACTTCTTCTAGACCAGGGCCACTTGTGGAATACCTGCAGAACAGGGACAGGAAGTAGTTCTTCTGGAGATTATTGTCAACTAGTGGCTGTTTGAGCATTGTTTTTCCACTGAGAACGAGCTAGTATGCTAGCATGCTACAGTTAGCCACCTTGTCTCGGCTAGTGACGTAGAAAGCCGTGCAGATTATTATTATTATTATTATTATTATTTATTTATTTTTTCCCACATTTTTAGTTGTGTGGAAGCAGTAAAGAAACCAAATAACTCCCTTAATCCCAGAAAATGTTTTTTTTTTTTCTTCAAAATATGGGCACTTTAAAAGTTTTTGCAGAGTTCCCTAGACACAAACCAGTAAGATACATTAAAGAGTTCTGCAGTAAGCTTTATTTATTATTATTATTATTATTATTATTATTATTATTATTATTGCAGGTGAATGATGTAAACCCTTTTGGAAGAAAAGATTACTAATTATAATTCTGTTAATGACGGTGCTGCAGCCTCAGAATGGGATTAGTAGGCGTAGTACTTTGTCACCCACAGTATTGCACCTAAATTAAATAGATTATAGGTTCAATACCATTTCATGAGTCATATTAGGCAATGCTTATGATTAAATATGTTATACACTATATTGGAATGTACACATTTACTCGAACAGCAATTTTCTCTCACGGAAATCCTCTCTCTTTTGCAGCAGCTGCTGTGTTTTTTTTAACTCGTATGTGTGCGGGAATATTTCCGCCAGCCAGTTTGTTTGTAGTTGTTACCATGGTAATTCGTGGTATCATGGCCCCATTCATGCTGCCTTTTTATTGTGGAGGTGCACATTGCGTTCATTGTTATTGTTGCGTGATGTTATCTATTTGCGTGTGTATTCTTGTGTGTTGTGATCTATTTGTGTGCGGTTTCTTAAGTTTGCAGTGCAGTGGCCTCTCAGGGCCACCATCCTATCCAGTGAAACCATGTATCTCCAGATGTGTTGATGTTGGATGTTTGTGATACACCGAAGGATGTTCCTACATTTGTTGAGAGAATCCTCCTCCTTTTTTAAAGCTAAAAAAAAAGTCTTTAAAACGCCTTTTGGCTCAGCTGGAAACAAACCGTTTTTCCTGAAACAGGACAAAGGGAATAGATACAGCTTCTTTGTAAGGAGACACACAAAACATGTTTGGAACCACTGGTTATTTATACTAATGTTATGTTATGGCATGTTTTAAAAATGTGCAATTTTGATCTGAAAGGCAATCAGGAAGTACAGCTATCAGGTGAATAAAGTTAGGTGCAAACTACAATATTTTCCTTGGAAATTAAGTAATAATTTTTATTTAATAGTAAATGACATGAATCTCTAAAATGTACTTCAGCATACTCACACATTCACACAGACTTTTACTCTCCACCTGACGGTCAACATTAGCATGCACTTGTTAGGGATATTTCAGCCAACTCAACCAACAAGGAAAACATGTTTTGCTCTGACTTCAGAATAAACAAAGTTTAACTCAGAGGGAACCCAGGTTTATGTATGGCTCCTACATGTATACTACTTCAGTAAATGTACTTAGTCTACTCTCCATCACTGGAACTGTACAAAAAAATACATGGAATTGTTGCTTAATGCTGAGATAATTACCCTGATGTTTTCCCATCAAGCTTTGAGGCTCGCCGTCCGCCACCATGAGCTCCAAGGTGTGTAGGAACTGCGGCAGCTCGGACATCGACGTGGACCATGCCCGCGGCGACGCCGTCTGCATGACCTGCGGCTCGGTGCTGGAGGACAACATCATCGTGTCCGAGGTGGAGTTTGTGGAGACGGGAGGCGGCGGCTCGTCGGCTGTCGGACAGTTTGTTTCTGCTGACGGTGAGAGCGTGGAAAAAGATAATCAATATACAATATAGAAAAATGACACACACCGAGGGTTGTAGTGAGGTGCTGATCACTGTGACACTTTTCTTCTTTTTAAAGAAGATGCACAAAACATCTGCTTAATTGTTGCCTGGATAGAACACTTGCCTGTCCCCAGAACACACTGTAAAAAACATCTCCTTACTATCTGCTAGCTGCCTGTCCCCAGAACACACTGTAAAAAACATCTCCTCCTATCTGCTACTGCCTGTCCCCCAACACACTGTAAAAACATCTCACTATCTGTTGCTGCCTGTCCCCTGAACACACTGTAAAAACATCTCCTCACTATCTGCTAGCTTCCTGTCCCCTGAACACACTGTAAAAAACATCTCCTCACTATCTGCTAGCTGCCTGTCCCCTGAACACACGTGTAAAAACATCTCCTCACTATCTGCTAGCTGCCTGTCCCTGCACACCTGTAAAAAAACATCTCACTATCTGTTAGCTGCCTGTCCCCTGAACACACTGTAAAAAACATTCTCCTCACTATCTGCTAGCTTCCTGTCCATTGAACACACTGTAAAACATCTCACTATCTGTTAGCGCCTGTCCATTGAACACTGAAAAAACATCTCACTATCTGTTAGCTGCCTGTCCCTGAACACACTGAAAAACATCTCCTCACTATCTGCTAGCTGCCTGTCCCTTAAACACACTGTAAACATCCCTCACTATCTGTTAGCTGCCTGTCCCCAAACACACTGTAAAAAACATCTACTATCTGTTAGCTGCCTGTCCCCTGAACACACTGTAAAAAACATCTCATCACTATCTGCTAGCTGCCTGTCCCCTTAACACACGTAAAACATCCCTCACTATCTCTAGCTGCCTGTCCCCTGCACTCTGTAAAAAACATCTCACTATCTGTAGCTGCCTGTCCCTGAACACACTGTAAAAAAACATCTCCTCACTATCTGCTAGCTGCCTGTCCATGAACACCTGTAAACACACTCACTATCTGTTGCTGCCTGTCCCCTAACACACTGTAAAAACATCTCCTCACTATCTGCTAGCTGCCTGTCCCCTTACACACTGTAAAAACACTCTCCTCACTGCTGTTAGCTGCCTGCCCCAGACCACGTAAAAGACAATCTCACTATCTGTTAGCTGCCTGTCCCCTGAACACACTGTAAAAAACGCGGTCTCTGTAGACAGCCCAAGGTCTACAAACACCAACAAAAACAAACTGTTCCAACCTGCACCACCAAACAAAGTGTTCCAGCGTTCCTGCCAATAACCGACAAGAAGGATTTGGTGGTGGGGATTGGGGGGTTAGAGCGCGGAAGCGCTTTATTGTTATGGTTTATTATGAAGCTGCAACTACAGATTATTGTCATTATCAATTAACATGCATATATGCAAATATTTTTGTTTTATGGGAAAATGTGAGTAAAAAATGCTCCACATTTCCCAGAGCCCAAGTGGATGTCTGCAAAACTTTTTTCAATTATTTTAATCCATCAATCATATTAAAATCCCCAAATATTCAGTTTACTGTAATGTTTAAACTAATTATCAAAATAGGTGCCAGTCAGTTTAGTTATCAACCTCTTTAGTTTATTATATTGTTCATCTGTAATTTTTATTCATTCATTTTTAAATACAGAATTTGTGCTGAATGAATAGATGACACTTGGTATGAATCTATGATGAGACAGTTTTACGTTTATTTTATGTATTATGCACACTACCGGTCAAAAGTTTGGGGTCACTTCCAAATTTCCATCCCACTCCATTATAGACAGAATACCAGCTGATCTGAGTGAGGGGGATGATCTTTAATGTAATACAGTGCCTTGCAAAAATATTCGGCCCCCTTGAACTTTTCGACCTTTTCCACATTTCAGGCTTCAAACAAAGATTTAAAACTGTAATTCTTTTGTGAAGAATCAACAACAAGTGGGACACAATAATGAAGTGGAACGAAGTGTATTGGATATTTCAAACTTTAACAAATACAAAACTTGAAAAATGGGGCATGCAAAATTATTCAGCCCCCTTAAGTTAATACTTTGTAGCGCCACCTTTTGCTTATGTCTCTATCAGTTTTGCACCACGAAGACTGGACGTTTTGCCATTCTTCCTTGCAAACAGCTGGGCTCAGTGAGGTGGATGGAGAGCGTGTGTAACAGCAGTTCTTTTCAGTTCTGTCCACATTGGATTCAGGTCTGGACTTTGACTTGGCCATTCTAACACCTGGATATGGTTATTTGTGAACCATTCCGTTGTAGATTGTGCTTTTATGTTTTGGATCATTGTCTTGTTGGAAGATAAATCTCCGTCCCAGTTTTAGGTT
>NC_045741.1:4549492-4549600 GCF_008692095.1 Etheostoma spectabile
TCCAACAGGTTTTCATCCTGGTCCTGTGTTTGGCTCCATCCATCTTTCCATCAATTTCAACCATCTTCCCTGTCCCTGCTGAAGAAAAGCAGGCCCAAACCATGATGC
>NC_045741.1:4549610-4550393 GCF_008692095.1 Etheostoma spectabile
ATGTTTGACAGTGGGGATGGTGTGTTGAGGGGGATGAGCTGTGTTGCTTTTTACGCCAAACATAATGTTTTGCATTGTTGCCAACAAGTTTGATTTTGGTTTCATCTGACCCTTCGTCTGATCTGGTTTTTGTGCAGTGTACGACTGATTGTTGTCCTATGGACAGACTCTCCCACCTCAGCTGGATTCCTCTGCGTTCTTCCAGAGTGACCATGGGCCTCTTGTGATGATCCTGATCATGTCTTCCTCGTCTGAGCTTAAATTTACAGGGACGCCACGGTCTGGTAGATTTTCAGTGGTCTGATCTATCTTCTCCATTCAAAATGATCGCTTGCACAGTGCTCCTTGGGATGTTTAAAGCTTGGGAAATCTTTTTGTATCCAAATCCGGCTTTAAACTTCTCCACAACAGTATTGCGGACCTGCCTGGTGTTTCCTGATCTTCACGATGCTCTCTGCTCTTTAAACTACCTCTGAGACTATCACAGAGCAGGTGCATTTATACAGAGACTTGATTACATACAAGTGGATTCTATTTCTCATTAGTCAACATTGGATCATTCAGAGATCCTCACTGAACTTCTGGAGAGAGTTTGCTGCAGTGAAAGCAAAGGGGTTGAATAATTTTGCACGCCCAATTTTTCAGTTTTAATTTGTTAAAAAAGTTTGAAATGGCCAATAAATTTAGTTTCAATTCATGATTGTGTCCTACTTGTTGATTCTTCACAAAAAATTACAGTTTTATATCTTTATGTTTTGAAGCCTGAAATGTGGCAAAAGGTCA
>NC_045741.1:4550403-4551944 GCF_008692095.1 Etheostoma spectabile
GGGCCGAATACTTTCGCAAGGCACTGTATCTACATTGCCCATTAAAAGCAACCATTCATCCAATGTTACAAAGACTCCAATGTATTCTGTTCACTAATCTGATATCATTTTAAAAAACTGAGGAAATATTGGAAAACCCTTTTGCAATTATGTAAACACATAATGTAATCTGAAAACTGCTGCTGGTTAAAAAAACTCATCTCAGCTTGTGTTCTGTCTATAAAGGCGCGCAATGGAAATTTCTAAGTGACCCCAAACTTGTGTGTGTGTCCAAGTAAAGTTGTTTTGACTTTTATAGAAATGGAAGGAAAACACAGTTCTTTAAGTTCCTGTCCTGATGGGAGTCTGTCTGATCTTTTGTTTCAGGTGGAAATTTCAACCCATCTTTTGGAGATGGCCACCACACAGGGATGGGGAGGGAGTCAAGAGCTAAGACGCTGCAGAGAGGTGAGTGACCAGCAGAGGGCGCCACCTGCCTTCTTTACAATCTACACAAGTCCCTGCTGCACACTGAAACGGCTGTCTTCTTGCTTTCTCTTTCACGCGTAAAAGTCAGAAATAGGAATAGTTGTGGGTCAGATCATCATTTATACACATGTAATGCACAGTTTTTGTTTTCTAGACACATTAAATGAGCACACAAAGTAGAATAATCTAGTAAAGTCTCCATTTATTGCAAAAGAGGACATGAGACCGACTTCAGAGGATGCTCATTTTACAGAAGAGGCTGCCATTTAATGTCGGGCAAACATCCCTAATAAATCGGCAAATTTGCAGCTTTAGTTCACGTGCGTTTAGTGTATATACATATTTTTAGTCTTTTCTTATTCTGCAAGTGTTGTCTTCAGAAAGCGGCTGTGTTGCAACACGTTGGCGTTTTTAACCTTGCCTGACGTCAGTAATTAAAGGCTATTTTGGCTGATTGACCTTGAATCTTATTATCCTGTCTTTTCAAAGAACTCCTCAGACAGTAAATGCACCTTAAGTCCCAGCAGAAGCTTTCTTTCTCTTCATGTCTCCTGATACATTATTTTAGACTTTAACACACTTTATTGTCATTCAACTGCACATTCACAATGTACAGTTGAGAAAGATTATGTTGCAAGGCTCCAAAAAAAGTAAATCGAAACCGTATATATATATATATATAAGTATGCAATATAAAGTGTGTGTGCAATATAAAATTAAAAATTGTTATAATACGATTATGACTAGTGCAAATATAAGTAGCAGCAGGATGTATTGCAGTGAAAACAGTGAAATGAATAATAGAAATTTAAAGTTATTTAGTGCAAATAGGGTTCACAATGTCCATGTAAAGTGACATTTCCTTATTGTCCCTGATGAGACTCACCAGGTGTCTCACCTACACTCTGTAGGCCGGGGGGGAACAGTTTGCTCACCGGGTGCTGGGGGTGACTGTGTTGAATGTTGAGCTGAAGTCCAGAAACAGCATTTGCACGTGGGTGGTGTTCTTGGCTCAGGTGGAGGAGACGGCGTCCTCTGTGGAGGGGTAAGCAAACTGTAGCGGCTCAAAAGGG
>NC_045741.1:4551954-4560208 GCF_008692095.1 Etheostoma spectabile
GGGAGTTTGGAGATGATGTGGTACTTCACCAGCCTCTCGAAGCATTTCATGATGATGGGAGGAAGTGTGACGGGGCGGTAATCTTTGAGTGAAGAGATTTGTGTGTTTTTTGGGCACTGGTATGATTGTGGCAGTCTTGAGACAGAGTGGGACGACAGCATGGGTCAGTGAGGTGTTAAATATGTCCGTCAGCACAGTCGTTGAGCACCCGTCCCTGTATGTTATCGGGGCCCGCTGCTTTTCGTGCGTTCAGTCTTAACGTCCTCCGGACATCCGCTGTCTCAAGTCTGAGTGCCTGTTCATCTGGGTGAGGTGTGGATTTCCTTACACGAGTGTTGCAGAGTGCTTCAAACTGATCTAAGTAGTTATTGAGTGTGTTGAGAAAGTCTGTGTTGTCCTCCCAGGGTAGAGGAGCAGCCTTGTAGTCTGTGATGTAGGGCTGCACGATTATGGCCAAAATGATCATCACGATTTTTTTGATCAATACTGAGATCACAATTATTTGTTAATTTTAACCAAAACAAATTTTGTCACATAGGCTATTTATAACTGCTTTCACGTCCATATTGTGCTACAGTCCTCTTATGTTGTTTTTTTGTGTCGTACGTATGTACAGCTGTAACACACATAAATGATAATTATCTGAAATATTTAGCCTAGGATATATTAAAAAAAAAAAAGTATCTCTGTAAAAGCTCCTTCACTTGTTTTCAACAATAACCTGAGCAAGGGAGATAGGGGAAGTGGGATGGACGTACCCACAGAGTGACGGCTGATCATTATGAATGGGTCCAGCAGGCCTCGTCTCACACGCTATTACTCTACGAAGTGAAGTTAGTTGCATTCAAAAACTTCTGTTTTTTGCCGTGGCTGCTGAGTTACCAGTGGAAATACTGGTACAAATACAGGTTTACCTCTCCTGCTTAACAATATACAGCGGTGGTAATAACAATTAAAACTGTGGACAAATTTCAGAAGTGTGGACAGGTGCTGTCACTGCTCTGTCTCTGTTGCTGGGAGCCGTATGTGAGTGAAAGGAGGAGGCGAGATCCAAACACAGGCCCGGCTTTACAGAAGAAATGGGTCATGTATCACAACATTAAACAATATCCATAAAAACAACATTACTTCGTTTGTGGAAAGGCACCGGATGCGAGGACGTTAGGTGCAACCTGGGGGAAAATGTTAATTGCACCCTAGAGCCCTGTGAGCTACCAAACACTGACTAGCACCCTAGAGCCCTGTGAGCTAACAGACACTGACTAGCACCCTAGAGCCCCCCCCCCCCCCCCCCCCGGGAAGGCAGGCAAGGAGGGACCTTTTTTTTTTTTTTTATTAATTATTTAAAAGAAATACAAAATCCTTTCCTGCCCTTTACGTGACTGTTCCCCTCAAACCCCCAAAACAGTGACTGATTCCTTCATTGTAGCCTCTAAATATAACACCTTCTAACATTTAAATGATCAAAAACTGGGGGGACACCGAAGCAAAGTGGCATTTACAAATCCAACAGGATGATCGAGTATCTGGGGAGCTGTTTGTACAAACACCTTACACACACCTGGATTAGGAAAACAGGTGATTTATGGTCACCAGTCACACACATGCAGGCCAATTTAACCACACAACATCACCCGAAAGAAGTGTTGTGTTTGTGTTCACAGAAGTCAAGAGTGAACGTTCTCCCTCCATGAGTTAGCCAGTGGAGATCTGTCCTGTTTACACTGGGTTTTAAATTGCATTCTGGTGATCCGAACACCAGTGGACAGCCCGACTATCTACCGCCGAGTTCTGTGTCAGATTACCTTACTAAGTCAAGTCCACCACAGTTCTAACGTCCACGTCATGCCCGTCATGTCAGGGTTGTGTCGGTACAGCTGGTAGTACGCCGTCGGCAGAATCCAAACGCATCTCATCCCTAGCCACAGGTAGCCAATTCCCTTGTTGCTATTCTTAATGCTAAGCCAAGCTAATGGCTCAGCCTTATAGTAACAAAACATACAGCATGGCAGCAGTATCAATGCTCTATGTCTCAAAGTAATTTTAACTAATATGATTGTAAAATCAATGTAAAACAAACGAGTCTCCTCAAATTTTGTATGAATAATCCACACATACCAGGTAAACATCTAGATTCAGGGAATCACACACACTCAGTTTTTACGCAGCTCCATTTTGTGATTCAGACAAAGTGGTTTTTGCACCTAAATTTGCCTTTAAAGCTACATTTAAATTCCAGCCGTAGCATCATTGGTACCATCCATGAGGGACTGGTCTACATTATTGTCCAACACAATACAGGGAGAGGTGGGGGGGGTGTGCTCCAGATATGAATCAGTCGGCAGTGAGGACTGAGGAGGAGAAGGTGCAGACGCGCCGTGGGGAAAGTTTGTGGAGAATAGAAAGAAAGAAGAGCGGTTCTCTTATAGAGACGCCGCAGACTCAGAGGGTCATAAATCCACACACACACGGAGGGATTCCCACTGGCTGGCCACACACACACAACACAACACACACCACACACACACACACACAACAAACACACACACACCAACACACACACACACACACACACACACACAACACACACACACACACAAACACACACACACACACACAAACACACACCACACACACACAAACACACACACACCACACAACACACACACACACACACACACCACACACACACACACACACACACACACACACACACACACACACACAAGTTTGAAGCAGAGTGAGACCTCTCCACAAGCCAATGATAAATCATCTGGACAGGGGTAACACCCATTGTTAGCTCCTCCCTGGTAGCAATGCATGGTAGTGGTTCGGTGTGATTTTGTATGATGTGGGACATACTGTATAAAGCTGAGTGAATGTAAGGTTTCTTGAAGTTTAAGTATGACTCAATGTGCCCATGCATACATCATGCTGATAACCTACCAAGATCTGACGTCAGATGTGTTGTAATAAACTAGAGGCTCGTTGAGTTTACTGTATTGTTGTCCATTGTTTTCCTATGGCAATGTTCTTTTTAACTAACCAATTGTAATTCCCCAAAATAACATGATTTTGGCAAGTACAAATCTCTACTTTCATTAAGTTTGGGGTTTTATTTAATTTTATAGCATTTAAAAAAAAAAAAAATGAAGTGGTTTTGAAATAGTATTGAGTAAAAGTTGACATATTCCAGTCTGTGATTATCAACATCCATTTCTTTACTTTTAGTCTAAATAATTCCTAATTTCTGCTTTTCTAACTCAAACATTAGGTATAATTTCCTATAAATGAGGTTTATTGACCATAAATACTAAAAATAACTGTAAAACTAGTTAATAAGTTAGTGTTACGTAGTGTTGAAAACAAAAAAAGTGACAAACACAAAAAAGTGTTTGAAAAAAAAAAAAGGGACAAAAACATAAGTTAAAAACATCGATAAAAAGCGTCAACAAAAGTGGGAAGACAATTAATGGAATCATGTTTAATTTAACCTGCTATGACACGCTTTGAGAAAGGTACATTAGTGAGCGATGGAGGAGCTGGTAGACGTGTTTTTACATTTGGAGAGAGCCAGAGCAGCCGTTTTCCAGTCTTCATGCTAAGCTCAGCTAACCGTCTTCTGCTTCATATCACCATGCAGACCTGAGAGCGGTATCTTATCTCACATCTCATTCCCACCGTAATAAGCATAAAAATATTGCTTTAAGCAGTGTGTGACGTTGATTCACACACACACACACACACACACACACACACACACACACACACACACACACACACACACACAAACACACACTATAAAAGTAGTATATAGTCTAGTATTCCCCAATCCTCATCGTCCTACTTCCTTACACACAAACACTGGACCTCAACTAATCCCCCACCGACACACGCCCCTCTCTCGCAGTACTCAGCGTCTTCTGCAGTCTGACAAGCTCTGGACTCCGTTGGCTGAAACATCAGCGGAGCAGACGGCACGTCCCTGCAGTAATCAGCAGCTCAGGGACGATCTGCCTGGCAGACAGCCAATCAGCCGAGCCGTTTCATCAGTCTCTTACAAAAAGTTGCTGTCGAGGTTATGGGTGTAGCATATATCGTTCATGATATTACCGGTGTCATTTTGACGTGATTAAAAAGAATGTATATACTGATACTTGTTGATGTAAGGGCTCCATACTGTCATACAACACAGCAACAAACAAGCATGGCTGGAAGCCATGTCGGTCATTGTTCCGAGTCATATCAATTCAAAATGACAGCAGACCACCTCAGACAAATATCAGGACAGCACACAACAAACAAAACAGTTATGGTATTTTGAGAGAAACTATCAAGTATACATTATAAGCATAGTAGTCCCCTAAAAATAGACAGATATTAATATAAGCATACGCCCAGCCCTAGTTAGTGAACAGCTGTCAGGGTGAGGTGCAGGGGGACACCACAGGGCCTTACAGGGGCCACCAGAACAACTAGGAAAAGATCAATTTAGAGCCTGACAGATATTTATTGACAGGGCTTACGTATCAGCTCACATGGTCAATCACAGGGAAAGAAAAAATCACAGAGAGAAAAGCTGCAACTCCTTGGAACAAGGGGGGGGGGCAATTTTGTCCACTACTACTACAGTTTTGGTTTATTTTAAATCACTAAAATATCACTCTCTGCCAAAATCCAAAGAGAGAAATCTCAAGAGAAAAATGTAGATGTGCTCATCTGTAACAGGGCTTTCACTTATTTATTTTTGTTTAATTCGAAAAGGTATACTGGTTCACTCTCAGCGGCTATCACAGCATCTTTTATCAGAAAGCACCACTGCAGAACCTGCTCAGCAGCAAACAGCAGACAGAGACAATAGTGCCAGTGTAGAGCTAGTAGTCAAACACCGTGAAGCATTTAGATAAATAAGACAGATATTTAAACAACAAACACTTGATGAAGATATAAGTTAATAAATTGGGATTCTTCCATGAACAGACAAATGCCAGACGCATGTGGCAAGGCATCAGACCATCACAGTAGGGCGCATTAATAGAAATTTAATTGTGATCACGATTTTGGCTCCCATGATCAAATTTGCGTAATCAAGCAATTTTAAATGCGTCATTCCGTTTCATAGAATGCTCCGGGTTTTTTTGCAAAGCCAATCTACCGTCAGTAAACACTGTCTGATCATGTGCCAGTCAGAGTTGTTCCCTGCAGCACAGCTTAGTTTCTAGATGGAGACAGTAAAATAACAGGGGAAAGGAAAATTCACCAACAGATTGCAGTCTGTCATACCTCGGTCACAAGGTTTACCAGTTTATGCAACATTTTGTCCCATCTGTGTGTTTTTTCCAGACGACAGCAGTGACCAGTGCTAGTTATTGTGTTAGCTCACAGGGCTCTAGGGTGCTAGTTAGTGTGGTAGCCACAGGCTCTAGGGTGCTAAGTAGGTGTTAGCTCACAGGGCTCTAGGCTGCTAGTCAGTGCTGTTAGCTCACAGGGCTCTAGGGTGCTAGTTAGCGTCTGTTAGGGTACAGGGCTAGGGTGCTAGTCAGTGGGCGTTTCCATACCAAGTAGCAAAGAAGGACTTTGTTCTTGGGGAGACCGTACTTGCAGGTTGTACTGGAAGACTGGAACTCAGCAAGTTCAGAAGCACCAAAACGCTGTGACAGTTTTGAGAGAAGCGTTCTCCTGTTATTGCGCAACACCCCCAGCAAAGAGGGCGCTTTACTTTGATGCGTGTATCATAATAAAACATGGACAGTCACCTTTCACACCGCCTTTGTTGTTTTGTTACGTTTTCATTTAAAGTGCTATTAAGTATCACGGGCAATAACTTATAAATAAACGACAACGGCGGGGAAAAAAATCCTTGTAACTTGTTAGGGATTCAATTTTAATTGAAAGCAGAACAGAAACGTTAAAATAGGTATTAAAATTATAGATGGATGGGTAAAGTTAGTCACTGCCGTTGTATGTTACAGAGAAGCAGAAGAGGAGCCCAAGAGGGAGGAGAGCCAGGTGAGGAGGACAGATATATAACACGGTAAAAATTGCTTAAAATATCTTACAATGTGGACCGGCTTTGCTGCGGGTCTGTCTAATGTGGGGCCAGAGGGTTCTGTCAATGTGGGACCAGAGGGGTCTGTGAGCTGACTGACTGACGGCTCGCGAGAGTCATTGTCTTCCGGCTGGCGTAGCAAGCTCGCCACGCCGGGATTGTGGAGCTTTCAAACTCCGAAGGCTTTTTTAATCAACATCAATTTCGTTGAACTGCCTATACTCAAAATCTTCACAGTGATTTCTCGCCTTAAAACATCTTAAAAATGAATTATTGATTTAATAATAGATGTAAATTGTGAAAATATGTGTACCGGGAAACATAAGCGCTTTACACCCGAATTGAATGCTGGGATACCTGCCCGGCCAAGTTCACACAAGTGACCATCCGATGAATCCTCGGTAAAATGGGGGTGTCGAGATCACATCCGGGGATTTTGACTGTCTTGGCAAAATGCTAACTTGTTTGGGTCAGTACTTGGCCACCAAACATGACGTTTCACAAGAACACAAGAACACAAGTCCATAGAAAACACGATTGAGAAACGCCCAGTGTCTGGTAGGTCACAGGGCTCTAGGCTCTAGTTAGCGTCTGTTAGCTCACAGGGCCAGGGTAGGGGACAGACGTCCCCGGATTCCGGGGACAGTCCCGATTTGGCTACCTGTCCCGGCTGGATCTGTCCCGGAAATGTCCCCGGTTTTCACTGTGACTGAAAGACCCGAAATTGGAATGAAAGAGAAAAAACTGACAAAAGTAGCCGATAATTGCACACCAACACACGCAGGCTCCCGGCAGCCAGAGCCGCGGTGCTCAGAGAGGTTTTAGAGCCTTGTTTTCGATGCTAAAATCACTGATTATGTACAGGAGTCCTGGTGGGTTTAGCAAACGCAATTTCACGGACTTTTAGTTTTAAAAAGGATCTTAATCTTTACAGAAAGGTTGACTCCTTAGAAATCCTTTCCATAATGGTCAAACACTAGAATATTAATCTGAGTCTGTGTAGCAGCTAAACAAGAAATTTTATGAACGTAAATACAAGTTGGACAATTATTCTATTAACTTACACTGCAGCGATCTCGTTTAATACTGCATCAGTCAAAGGAAAATAGTCCTCAGTAGTTTTTGTGGTTATCTGATTCTCAATGAGCTGTTGCAGAAACAAGCTTTGAGCAGTAAAGCCAAAGCTGTCAGTAGTCAGTAAACATTACAACATTATGAAATATTGAGACTTTCTATCTTGAATATTGGACTGACTTTCTATCTGAAATATTAAGACTGTCTACTTGAAATTAGGACTTCTATCTTGAAATATTGGACTAAAGGACTTTCTATTTTAAAATATAAGACTTTCTATCTTGAAATATTAGGACTTTCTATCTTGAAATATTAGGACTATTAGGATTTCTATTTTAAAATATAAGACTCTATCTTGAAATATTAGGACTTTCTATCTGAAATATTAGACTTTTAACTTGAAGTATAAGGATGGATTATTATCTTGAAATATTAGGACTTTCTACTTGAGGTGTATGTGGAGTGGGAAGTAGCAGCAGGGGTGGGTCTAGGTCAGACCTGGGGGGGGGGCTCAGCCCTAATAAGAACAGCTCTAGGTCTAGTGTCCCGTTTTAAGTTTTACAAGAATAAAAAACTTACTTGTTTTGGAGGTAAATATGCTTCGAGCTGAAAATGTCCCGGATTTTGTCTGAGAAATCTGGTCACCTTACTCTAGGGTACTAGTCAGTGTCTGTTAGCACAGGGCTCTAGGGTGCTAGTCAGTGTCGGTACTACAGGGCTCTAGGGTGCTAGTCAGTGTGGTAGTCACAGGGCTCTAGGGGCTAGTCAGTGTCTGGTAGCTCACAGGGCTTGGGTGCTAGTCATGTCTGGTAGCTCACGGCTCTAGGGTGCTAGTTACGTCTGTAGCTCACAGGGCTCTAGGTGCTAGTCACTGTCTGTTAGCTCACAGAGTGTACTAGTACGTCGTTACTCCAGGGCTCTAGGGTGCTAGTCAGGTCTGTTAGATCACAGGGCTCTAGGTGGCTAGTCAGTGTCTGTAGCTCACAGGGCTCTAGGGTGCAGTCTGTCTGTTAGCTCACAGGGCTCTAGGGTGCTAGTCAGTGTCTGGTAGCTCACAGGGCCTAGGGTGTAGTTACCGTCGTTAGCTCACAGGGTCTCTAGGGTGCAGTCACTGTCTGTTAGTCATCAGGG
>NC_045741.1:4560233-4560353 GCF_008692095.1 Etheostoma spectabile
GAGCTACCAGACACTGACTAGCACCCTAGAGCCCTGTGAGCTAACAGACACTGACTAGTACCCTAGAGTAAGGTGACCAGATTTCTCAGACAAAATCCGGGGACATTTTCAGCTCAGAAG
>NC_045741.1:4560432-4560596 GCF_008692095.1 Etheostoma spectabile
TTAGGGGCTGAGCCCCCCCCCCAGGTCTGATCCTAGACCCACCCCTGCTGCTACTTCCCACTCCACTACACCTCAAGATAGAAAGTCCTAATATTTCAAGATAAATAATCCATCCTTATACTTCAAGATTAAAAGTCCTAATATTTCAAGATAGAAAGTCCTAA
>NC_045741.1:4561038-4561496 GCF_008692095.1 Etheostoma spectabile
ACCTTTCTGTTAAAGATTAAGATCCTTTTTAAAACATAAAAGTCCGTGAAATTGCGTTTGCTAAACCCACCAGACTCCATGTACATAATCAGTGATTTTAGCATCGTAAAACAAGGCTTCTAAAACCTCTCTGAGCACCGCGGGCTCTGGCTGCCTGGAGCCTGCGTGTGTGTGTGCATGATCGGCTACGTTTGTCAGTTTTTTTCTTTCTTCATTCCAATTCGGGGTCTTTCAGCACAGGAAAACGGGGAAGAATTTCCCGGGGGACAGATCCAGCCGGGGACAGGTAGCCAAAATCGGGGACTGTCCCCGGAATCCGGGGACGTCTGGTCACCCTACCCTAGAGCCCTGTGAGCTAACAGACGCTAACTAGCAGCCTAGAGCCCTGTGACCTACCAGACACTGGGCGTTTCTCAATCTGTGTTCTTCTATGGACTTGTGTTCTTGTGTTCTTGTGA
>NC_045741.1:4561506-4561657 GCF_008692095.1 Etheostoma spectabile
TTGGTGGCCAAAGTACTGACCCAATACACAAGTTAGCATTTTGCCAAGAACAGTCAAAATCCCCGGATGTGATCTCGACACGCCCATTTTACCGAGGATTCATCGGATGGTAACTTGTGTGAACTTGGCCGGGCAGGTATCCCAGCATTCA
>NC_045741.1:4561667-4561786 GCF_008692095.1 Etheostoma spectabile
GTGTAAAGCGCTTATGTTTTCCGGTACACATATTTTCACAATTTACATCTATTATTAAATCAATAGATTCATTTTTAAGATGTTTTAAGGCGAGAAATCAGCTGTGAAGATTTTGAGTA
>NC_045741.1:4561796-4561946 GCF_008692095.1 Etheostoma spectabile
AACGAAAATTGATGGTGAATTAAAAAAGCCTTCGGAGTTTGAAAGCTCCACAATCCCCGGCGGGCGAGCTTGCTACGCCAGCCGGGAATGACAATGACTCTCGCGAGCCGGTCAGTCAGTCAGCTCACAGACCCCTCTGGTCCCACATTT
>NC_045741.1:4562290-4562702 GCF_008692095.1 Etheostoma spectabile
CTTAATAGCACTTTAAATGAAAACGTAACAAAACAACAAAGGCGGTGTGAAAGGTGACTGTCCATGTTTTATTATGAATACACGCATCAAAGTAAAGCGCCCTCTTTGCTGGGGGTGTTGCGCAATAACAGGAAGAACGCTTCGTCTCAAAACTGTCCACACAGCGTTTTGTGTGCTTCTGAACTTGCTAGTTCAAGTTTTTTCCAGGTACAACCTTCCAGTATAATTACGGGTCTCCCCAAGAACACAAGTCCGTTCTTTGCGTACTTGGTATTGAGAAACGCCCACTGACTAGCACCCTAGAGCCCTGTGACCTAACAGACGCTAACTAGCACCCTAGAGCCCTGTGAGCTAACAGACACTGACTAGCAGCCTAGAGCCCTGTGAGCTAACACACTAATTAGCACCCTAG
>NC_045741.1:4562712-4573894 GCF_008692095.1 Etheostoma spectabile
GCTAACACACTAACTAGCACCCTAGAGCCCTGTGAGCTAACACAATAACTAGCACTGGTCACTGCTGTCGTCTGGAAAAAAACACAACACAGATGGGACAAAATGTTGCATAAACTGGTAAACCTTGTGACCGAGGTATGACAGACTGCAATCTGTTGTGAAATTTTCCTTTCCCTGTTATTTTACTGTCTCCATCTAGAAACTAAGCTGTGCAGTGCAGGGAACAACTCTGACTGGCACATGATCAGACAGTGGTTTACTGAGCGGTAGATTGGCTTTGCAAAAAAACCCGGAGCATTCTATGAACGGAATGACGCATTTAAAATTGCTTGATTACGCAAATTTGATCATGGGAAGCCAAAATCGTGATCACAATTAAATTTCTATTAATGCAGCCCTACTGTGATGGTCTGGATGCCTTGCCACATGCGTCTGGCATTTGTCTGTTCATGGAAGAATCCCAATTTATTAACTTATATCATTCATCAAGTGTTTGTTGTTTAAATATCTGTCTTTATTATCTAAATGCTTCACTGTGTTGACTAGCTAGTCTCTACACTGGACACTATTGTCTCTGTCTGCTGTTTGCTGCTGAGCAGGTCTGCAGTGGTGCTTTCTGATAAAGATGCTGTGAGAGCGCTGAGAGTGAACCAGAACATTTTCGAATTAACAAAAATAAATAAGTGAAAGCCCTGGTACAGATGAGCACATCTACATTTTTCTCTTGAGAGCTTCTCTCATTTGGATTTTGGCAGAGAGTGATATTTTAGTGATTTAAAATAAACCAAAACTGTAGTAGTAGTGGAACAAAATTGCCCCCCCCCCTTGTTCCAAGGGAGTTGCAGCTTTTCTCTCTGTGATTTTTCTTTCCCTGTGATGAACCAGTGTGAGCTGATAACGTAAGCCCTGTCAATAAATATCTGTCAGGCTCT
Source organism: Etheostoma spectabile (assembly GCF_008692095.1). Lineage (NCBI taxonomy): Eukaryota > Metazoa > Chordata > Actinopteri > Perciformes > Percidae > Etheostoma > Etheostoma spectabile. Next base: position 4,563,645 of record NC_045741.1, read on the forward strand.
AAATTGATCTTTTCCTAGTTGTTCTTGGGCCCCTGTAAGGCCCTGTGGTGTCCCCTGCACCTCACCCTGACAGCTGTTTCACTAACTAGGGCTGGGCGATATGGCTTATAATTAATATCTGTCTATTTTTAGGGGACTACTATGCATTATAATGTATATCTTGATAGTTTCTCCAAAATACCATAACTGTTTTGTTTGTTGTGTGCTGTCCTGATATTGTCTGAGGTGGTCTGCTGTCATTTTGAATTGATATGAACTCGGAACAATGACCGACATGGCTTCCAGCCATGCTTGTTGTTGCTGTGTGTATGACAGTATGGAGCCCTTACATCAACAAGTATCAGTATACAATTCTTTTTAATCACATAAAAAATGACACCGTAATTATCATGAACGATATATGCTACACCCATAACCTCGACAGCAACTTGTTGTAAGAGACTGATGAAAACGGCTCGGCTGATTGGCTGTCTGCCAGGCAGAGCGTCTGAGCTGCTGATTACTGCAGGGACTGCCGTCTGCTCCGCTGATGTTTCAGCCACGGAGTCACAGAGCTGTCAGACTGCAGAAGACGCTGAGTAATGCGAGAGAGTGGGCGTGTGTCGGTGGGGGATTAGTTGAGTCACAGTGTTTGTGTGTAAGGGAAAGTAGGACGATGAGGATTGGGGAATACTAGACTATATACTACTTTTATAGTGTGTGTGTGTGTGTGTGTGTGTGTGTGTGTGTGTGTGTGTGTGTGTGTGGGTGCTGGTGAATCAACGTCACACACTGCTTAAAGCAATAGTTATGCTTATTACGGTGGGAATGAGATGTGAGATAAGATACCGCTCTCAGTCTGCATGGTGATATGAAGCAGAAGACGGTTTAGCTGAGCTTAGCATGAAGACTGGAAAACGGCTGCTCTGCTCCTCCAAAGTAAAAACACGTCTACCAGCTCCTCCATCGCTCACTAAGTACCTTTCTCAAAGCGTGTCATGCAGGTAAATTAAACATATTCCATTAATTGTCTTCCCACTTTGTTGACGCTTTTATCGTGTTTTAACTTATGTTTTTGTCCCTTTTTTTTTTTCAAACACTTTTTGTGTTTGTCACTTTTTTTGTTTTCAACACTACGTAACACTAACTTATTAACTAGTTTTACAGTTATTTTGTATTTAGGTCATAAACCTCATTTATAGAAATTATACCTAATGTTTGAGTTAGAAAAGCAGAAATTAGGAATTATTTAGACTAAGTAAAGAAATGGATGTTATAATCACAGACTGAATTGTCAACTTTTACTCAATACTATTTCAACCACTTCATTTTTTTTTTTTTAAATGCTAAAATTAAAATAAAACCCCAAACTTAATGAAAGTAGAGATTGGACTTGCCAAATCATGTTATTTTGGGGAATTACAATTGGTTAGTTAAAAAGACATTGCCATAGGAAAACAAGTGGACAACAATACAGTAAACTCAACGAGCCTCTAGTTATTACAACACATCTGACTCAGATCTTGGTAGGTTATCAGCATGATGTTGCATGGGCACATTGAGTCATACTTAAACTTCAAGAACCTTACATTCACCTCATCTTATACAGTATGTCCCACTCATACAAAATCACACAGAACACTACCATGCATTGCTACCAGGGAGGAGCTAACAATGGGTGTTACCCCTGTCCAGATGATTTATCATTGGAGCTGTGGGGAGAGGTCTCACTCTGCTTCAAACTGTGTGTGTGTGTGGTGTGTGTGTGTGTGTGTGTGGTGTGGTGGTGTGTGTGTGTGTGTGTGTTTGTGTGGGTGTGTGTGTTGGTGTGTGTGTGTGTGTGTGTGTGTTGGTGTGTTTGTGTGTGGTGTGTGTGTGTGTGTGTGTGTGTGTGTGTGTGTGTGTGTGTGTGTGTGTGTGGGGTGTGTGTGTGTTGTTTGGTGTGTGTGTGTGTGTGTGTGTGTGTGTGTGTGTGTGTTTTTGTGTGTGTGTGTGCCAGCCAGTGGGAATAGCCCTGCCGTGTGTGTGTGGATTTATGACCCTCTGAGTCTGCAGGCGTCTCTATAAGAGGAACCGCTCTTCTTTCTTTCTATTCTCCACAAACTTTCCCCAGCGGCCGTCTGCACCTTCTCCTCCTCAGTCTCACTGCCGACTGATTCATATCTGGGAGCACAACCCCCCCACCTCTCCCTGTATTTGTGTTGGACAATAATGTATGACCAGTCCCTCATGTATTGGTACACAATGAGTGCTACGGCTGGAATTTAAATGTAGCTTTAAAGGCAAGATTTATGTGCAAAAACACACTTTGTCTGAATCACAAAATGGAGCTGCAGTAAAAACTGAGTGTGTGTGATTCCCGTGAATCTAGATGTTTAACTGGTAGGTGTGTGGATATATTCATACAAAATTTGAGGAGACTCGTTTGTTTTACATTGAGTTTTACAATCAATATTAGTTAAAATTACATTTTGAGACATAGAGCATTGATACTGCTGCCATGCTGTATGTGTTTGTTAAATATAAGGCTGAAGCCAGTTAGCTTGGCTTAGCATTAAGAATAGCAACAAGGGGAAATGGCTAGCCTGTGGCTAGGGAGGAGATGCGTTTGGATTCTGCCGACGGCGATATCTACAGCTGTACCGACACAACCGCTGACATGACGGGCATGAGCGTGGACGTTAGAACTGTGGTGGACTTGACTTAGTAAGGTAATCTGAACACAGAGACGCGGGGTAGATAGTCGGCTGTCCACTGGTGTTCGGATCACAGAAATGCAATTTAAAACCCAGTGTAAACAGGGACAGATCTCCAGCTGCTAACTCATGGAGGAGAAGGAACGTTCACTCTTGACTTCTGTGAGACACAAACACAACACATTCTTTCGGGTGATGTTGTGGGTTAAATTGGACTGCATGTGTGTGACTGGTGACCATAAATCACCTGTTTTCTAATCCAGGTGTGTGTAGGTGTTTGTACAAACAGCTCCCCAGATACTCGATCATCCTGTGTGGATGTGTAAATGCCACTTTGCTTCGGTGTGCCCCAGTTTTTGATCATTTAAATGTTAGAAGGTGTTATATTTAGAGGCTACAATGAAGGAATCAGTCACTGTTTTGGGGGTTTGAGGGGAACAGTCACGTAAAGGGCAGGAAAGGTTTTGTATTTCTTTTAATAATTACAGCTGCAGCGTGTCTGCCCTACTTATAATCTGTGACTCAAACTTGGTCGTAATGAGGGAAGCAGCAAGCTTTTTTTTGGTTTGAAACCAAAGCAACGGATACAAAACTTATTTTGCATCTCAAGCATGCGAAGCTGTGTTTGTTTTTTTCTCTTGCCTCTAGGTCTTTGGTTTGTTTTTGATTGTGTCTGGCTTCTTTGGGTTATATTTATTTGTATTAATCTCATGAATTCTGTACTGCGTGTCTTCTATAAAGTGAAGGGATTTTGAGCTGGAGGAAGCAGCATTGAGTGTTATGCTCATTTTTAATTAAGTATTCATAAAGCTCAGGTGTTTACACTAAACGTTTAGTTGGCATTGCTAAACATTAATTAAAATAAGATCTATTGAGCAGAATAAAAGTGACATCTGTACAAAAAACTCAATTTTTTTTTTTTTACTTTTTGTCTCATTTAAAAAAAATAAACTCAATGTCTAACTATTGTATAAATACATTCTTCCAAAAAAGGCACAAAAAGCATTGCAGTAGACTTATTCTTGTACAGTAATATTTCATTCAGATATTAGGCAAAGCTGTTTTCTCCAGATTCCCATGGAGTTGTCCTTAAATGGCATCTTTTAGTTTGTAGATTTCTGAGTGATTTTAAAACAGTTCCTGACCATTGTGTCTTCAAAGTGTAAAACCTTAATATGACAACTGGGCATTTTTCTGCTGCTGAAAACTGAAATAGAATTGGAAGCTCCAGATCCTCCAGAGCTACAAAGTGAACCTTGTGATGAGATTGTTTTCTAAAATGTGTTTTTATCAACTTTCACGTCTCGACTGGAATGACACGACAGAAAACTGAGATCTAGAGGTTTGTGCGTGTAGGAAATCTGCTGTTTACTGTTCTGAAAGTTAAACGACATGACTAGACATGATGAGTCCAGGTCCTCTCACAATCCCAGACACACACAGACACACACACACACACACACACACACACACACACACACACACACACACACACACACACACACACACACACACACACACACACTACAATAGCAGTAATTATAAACTCTTGACACCTACTGCTTCGTGGAGTGTGTTGGTACAGTGGATTACAGGGGCAAATAGACCAACACAAGCAAAACATCCTCATTAATTTGACATGTGCACAGCATTAGGAAACGCGCTGCAAATACACACAACACAACTAAATACACAAACGCGATACAAATACAGAAACGGTACAAAAAGGAAAGCACACAATCCCCGAAAACAAATGACACAAAAAACCTGCTGTATTCAGATTACACAACGGAAGTTCTCCAGGCTCTTGGGGGGGGGCACTAAGTGGAGTAGCTGGATTTTCAACCCCACAGGGAGAGAGCGCTCTGCCTTTTTATTACCAGGAGTTTACAGACACGTCTCTGCTGATTATTACCTGTGACCTGAGACCAATGAACTAGACACCCCCACCAGACAATAGAAAGCAAATAATATAATAATGTATACTTTATTAATCCCGCAAGGGGAATTTACACTTACAATTTAGAATTCACACTCACTACCTAATGTCGTCTTCTCTCCAGTCCCTTCTCTGTACCCTTGCTGTTTTACTTCTGGTAGCGCCAGCCCCATGACAAAAACACAGTCAACACGCTCCCTGGGAATTTTCTTGACAACTGGCTGGGCTCAACTGTGCATTACAATAGATGTATTTATATTAATATTTTACATTGACAGTGTACAGACGGGAGAGAAATGTTGAAGGAGCAGATAGCACTTGCATTTCCTTTTACAATCAAACATATATTTGAATTTAGAATATTGGTTGACAGCCCTAAAGCCAAACGTGATGCTGAATACTGCTACATGTGTTAATGACTAATGGTTACAATGTTTCTGTGCGCTGACATGCTTTTTTTAAATTTTTTTTTATTTTTTTTTGTGTGTGTGATGTGTGTCTCTCCAGCGCGACAGAACATCAACACCCTGGGTCACCAGCTGCAGATGAACCAGCACTGTCTGGACACGGCCCTGAACTTCTACAAGATGGCTCTCATGAAACACCTGACCACCGGCCGCAAGTCGGCCCACGTCGTTGCTGCATGTCTCTACCTGGTCTGCCGCACCGAGGGAACGCCACGTATCCTTTCCTATCAAAACCTTTTCATAATGGTTGAGATACTGTAGAAAGTACATTCAACATGGATTTTAGAATGAATGAATGAAGCACTAACTAACAAAACTCCATAAATCTGTTGAGAAAGCTCTTTATATCTTAAAAAACGTGCCTCATACTGATCGAAGATAGACATTTTCTACAGTAGCAAAGTAGTGCAGTTAAATTGTGAATAGTTAATTATTTTCTGAGTGAGGACTCGCCAGAATGTCAATAAATATAGCCTTAGGCCGCAGCTATTATACTTCCTGTTTATATCACCCAAAGCACAATTCTTTGTCCATACATATGCAATCGTCTGGTTTTTGTCAAAAACATCCAAACTATTTTAAATTGTGTTTAACCCTACCACTACACACGTTCCAACTAGTAGCTTAGCTTTGGAACGTGCTAATATGTGACATTGCAAGGTAAGACATTTAGTCACTATGCTGCAACTAACAAGTCATCACCAATTAATCATTCAGTTATTAAATATCAAAAATTAGGGTTTATATTCCTTTTTTTTGGGGTTGAGTCCAAAGCCCAAACATATCCAGTTTATCATCATGAAAAACAAAGAAAAAAATCAGCTTTAAATATTCATATTTGGGAAGCTAAAAACAAGTGATTATTTTGCTTACAAAATTCCTACAATTGCTTCATCATCCAAAAATGTTTTCTGTTGATTGACGTACTAATGAATTGACTAATTGTTTCTGCTCTATGTGCCATAAGCCTGGAAATAGAGAGCACAAACAACACGAGCTAAAGTAGCATCCCTGCGTGTGTGGACTCTGTGTCTAGTATAGTTACATCTCCTCTGAAAGTAAACCTGATCAAAGACGTCTACGAATGAAGTGCTGTTTCCTGTGTGAGACACTTTTTATTTGATCTAAGACAAAGAGTTGAGACACAGTTGCACGCTAATTTTGCCGACGTGCATCTGAAACTGATGGAGGAGGGCACATCAAAGTGTGCAGGTTACTTGTGATGTGTGGAGGCTGAGACGCCCGTCACTGCCTTCCTTAATGTTTCATAATCTGCTAACGGCAGCTTATTGAAGTCGAGAGCGATGTGTCATCTTTGGGATAATGGGACTTTTAGCTTCATGATTTTTTCATAAGCTGGACGACTCCTTGGTTTTTGCACCGTTGTCGGTTTACTCCCGACTCATTTGGCCTCCGAGGGTGAATGTGTTATGTAATAGCGGTGCAGGACAGCCGGGATAGGTTTACCTAATGAAAGCGGGGCGAAGAGGGTGCAATGCCGCGCGTGCATGCTTTTGCATGTTTGGAGGAGTGAGCCAAGGGTAAAAATAGCTCTGCTCACTTCCTTTTCCACAGCTGGGTGAGTCTGTAATGTTGTCTCAGGGGAGAATCTGGACGAAGACAGAAGGAGAACAGAGTGTAAAAAGAAACATCCGTCTAAATCTGGTGTTTAATTTACCGAGGACCAACCTCACGGCAAACTAGACGGCCTGTTTGCTTTCATCCACCTTTTTGTCTCTGTGACCTTCCTTCTTCCTACACCAGACTTCCCTTTCCTCCCTCCATTTATTTTGCCGACGTTGCCCCTTCCTTTTCTTCAAAAAGCAAAGTTGTCCCCAAAACTGACACAAGTGTATGTATCCAATAAAACAATAAAATAAAAATGTGCCCATCATTCAGTGATGAACTCTCTGTTGAAGCCGCTATGACAACGGTACACACTGGCCGCTGTATTTTCACAAAAAAAACAATCGGATGCACATAGATTTTTTTTTTAAAGAAAACTATGTTCGTTCCTCGGACAAGATGGCATTTTTTCGGTAGCTCAGGTGTAATTTTAACCAACCCCTTTGCGCCGAATCTCGCCCTGATGTGCTGTGATTGGCCACTACAGTCCACCCCCCGATCTATCAATCCTCGTCAGGCTATGGGAACGCTGCAACATTGCTAAAATAAAGTTAGACGAGGCAAGACAACAATGACAGAACAATATTATTACTGATTGGAATGATGGCCAAAACAAAAGTTCTAAGAAACCACAATTACCATAGCATCGAAGTTAAGACCATTCCAAGACTGTTTTTTTTATTTATTTTTTTTTATTCCTTTCCCCGCGGGCACATGCACTCACATGCACGTGCGGCTGGACTGGCTATTGACAAAGAACAGAGAAGCTCGGATTACAACACACACAGATGGAGCGTGCTCCATCACATAAAAAATAGTTTCCTGCTATATTAATGTTCTAAATGTTGAGTACAGCACTATTTTTAAGTGAAGGGTCTCCTGCCGACCTGGCTACTGGAAAAACCCCATCAGGATGGCTGCGGGACAGAAGGTAGACCTTAGCCTAAAATATAATACAACTGCGATTAAACCATAACATTAATCTCCGACAAAAGTCATGGTAGAATGGCGCGAGAGCGGGAAGATGAGTGACACCTGAAGGCAGTGTACCTGTCGCAGCTGTCAGGAAGTTCCAGTGACGTCCCGATGCGGTGGTGGGATTTGGCGCTTTCTAATGTAACCGGCAGCCACCGTGAAAGAGACAGGGACACAGATTTCCACGGCTTTATTGATCACATATCACTTTTAATTAGCTTAATATTTGCATTGTAGCACAGCCTTTTATATAATTAGGACAGTCAGGATTTTCTTTGGGACGGTTTGACTTGGATTTCAGGATGGTGGTGGAAAAAAGTGAAGTTAGAGCCCTGTCATTAAAATAATCATGTTTTTAATATGCATACTGTCACATTTATCGGCTGTATTAGGAAACCCTGAGAAAGGCAGAGGAGATGCTGTAATGTTATCACCCACACTAATCAAATATTTAGACATTTGTCAGAGTTTATGAAGCTTGAAGTCTGTACCAATGTGCAAAGCATTAAAGACGGATGCAAATACTTTCTCTCTAAATGCAGCATCTGCTTCAGTTCAAGCATTCATTTCCCTGTACATTTAAATAAGTGTGTCATTGGGATCTTCCTTCCTGTGGCTCCATTTAAAGGTGTAAACATTGCCCCCCCCCCCCCCCCCCCCCCCCCAGTAGACCCAGATGTGCTGAAGGACCTGCTGTCGTTTATTTTCCTGTAATCTCCAGACAGCGTGCGCTGAGATAATGTTTTCCATTTCATCTGCGCTGCTGCTAATTCCATTGTGAGGAGCCCTGCTAATCCACTCTGGCAGCCCGGAGACAGGTGCACCCGTCGCCACGGAGACGCTGTCGCCACGGAGACTGACGTCCAAGCGGGGGATGGTCTTAGGAGGGTGGGATGTCCAGAGGCGTGTGAGTGTGAGAGAGACCGACGGGTCTGTCAGTATCTGTCGCTAGTGGCCGTTTTTTCCTTTTTTGAAGACTTACTTACAGGTTAACCTGAAGTATTTTATTTATTCTGTAGGTAGAGGTTGTATGAATCTTTCCTTAAGTTTTCAGATCCACCTGACACTGTTCTGCAAAATGTTCTGTAATACCTTTCATAATCATTTGGAAAGCATCAAAGAAAACATTTTCAAGTTATAATTTCTTAAAACAGCTATTCTGTTGTCCATATACCATATTCAGTTACATATTTCAATGTTGTCTTAGTGTAGACTCAGTATGCGCCGTACTGCTGTATTATGTTCAATAATAATAAAAAAATAAATGTCAGGTCAGCTCTCCAGTACACTTCCAGTTCTTGAGTATGTAAAGTAGTGTGCTTGTATACCTTAAATGAATGTTTATGTTGTCTGATTGGACTGGTTTGGAATCTGTTGTGTCTCATTTTATACTCTCTCATCTGACCTGTTTCTCACTCGTCTGTCCTACCTGGGCTAACTTGTTTTTATATCTGTTATTGTTTTGGTTTAGTTTCCTTAATCAGTTTCTCTCAGACATGCTGCTGGACCTCAGTGATCTCCTTCAGGTAAGTTTCAAGACTCCAGTCAAATTAAAGCTAAAGCTGTTACTAATGATTATCGTCTTTACTGATTATTCTGCTTATTTAGTTTTTTGCTTATTTAGAAAACAGTTTAAAATGTCCATCACAATGTCTAACAGAACCACGGTGACATCTTCCAAGCTCTTGTTTAGTTAGACAACTGTCCAAAAATCCCAAATATTTAATAGTAATTCTCACTTTGGACCTGAAACTAAATATTTGACTTAAATCTTGAATAGATTGTAAAAATGGTTTCAGATAAATTACATTTTTATTAGATTTAATGAAAATGTTGAGGGATGAGTACTTGTGACTGAGCCCTGTGCATAACATAAAATCCTAAAACCAGTACCTTTAATACAAAGGCTCTGCCTTATACGTACAGTGGAGTTCTTTCCAGGTTTTGAGTACAGTAGATTGCTCAGATGAAAAAGTAACAAATGTAGGTATACTTTAAGTTTATTATAAGAAGTTTTAACCATAAAACGTGGCAGGAAATTGCTTTCTTCTTCTTTGCTAGGAAATTGAGTTATATGATGAATCTGTTATCAACTGTTATCAATTAAATTGTACTGTATTTTAAACACTGCTGCATTTTGATTGATTCACCATTTAATGTCATAATCTGAAAATAAGCCTATAAAAGCTAAAGTTAAAATAACTTTTCCACACTTTGATCTCTTTAATTCTGTCTTTAATGTGTGTTGAAGCCCACCCTGTTACAGCAGCCATTAAATACACACTCCTACCACACACACCACAAGTCCCATAATGCACCTCTGCCTAACCACTTGGTCCTGCAGTCATCTTGCATTCAGACTTTCACCCGTGTAATTAAACCTGAGTTGTGTGTGCGTGTGTAAATTTAGAAAGCCCTCCATTTGTCTGCATATTTAATGGCAGTGGATTCACAGTGAGTCAGGGGTGTGGTGGTGGTGGGACATTTCTCCAACTCACAGCTGGTCAGGGGCTTTTATTTTTATGCATGCAGCTGTCCTGGAGGAGCCGTGCGGCCCCTCCCCCCCCC
>NC_045741.1:4573904-4579986 GCF_008692095.1 Etheostoma spectabile
CACACCCAGGCATGAGGAGGCTGGGAGTGGATTAGGAGTGGATTTTGAGCGGGTGGAGGTTATTAATGTCTGGCATTTAGACTGCTGCTGCTCTTGCTTTGGTTGTGGGGAGGCCATACTCCACCAATCGCATTTTTATTGAAGCCTCACCCAGGCAGCGTGGTCTGCTTTGCATTGTTTGGATGAACGGGGAGCTTTGTCAGTCTGCGCCACAAAGTTAATCACGTGGAATAAGCACATTGGTCAGGGGCGAGATCAATACTGGCTGTAAAAATCAGCTGTTTTCTCCTGCTAATATGAGCGATCCAGATTTCTTTCATTTGATCACAAGCTCTGAATGTTTTCAACATAAGATGCATTTCTCTGCACACATGCAGAGTATTGAGTAAATGGTGCTTTGGAAAGCAAACATGCAGATGATCCTGCATACTGTGCACATATTCAGACACTTTCAGTCTCCCAGGGGTCTCCTCGGGCCACTTTCTCTGAATAAAATGTTTTATTTGATTTCTGGACAGTGTTCGTAATCCTTTTCTCCAGTTTTTTAGGTGGACATTTGGCTACAGAGGAGACAGTTTCATAATTAAGTTTAGTTCTGGGACGATCCTTAATGTTGAACTGTAGCAACTATAAATGAAGCAGATGACAAATTTTCATCTGTGTGTATATATATTTTATGGTGCCGTTTCATTCATCAGTGTGTAGGTCTTGAATCCTGGTAACTTTTATTCCATTTTAAATTGTACTGTTAATTGGCAGCATTTGGTCCAGAAAGTGGTCCAAAGTATAGTATTCAAACACGGGACTACGTCTACCGAATTCTTAATTTAACAAAGCAGACAACCAGGTTTTTATCTGGCAAATGTCAGCATCCGATTTCCAGGGGGCCTTCACCATCTTCCTCTGGGGCAGTGAAGCTGTTGACTTGTTGACAGCACCTGTTGGGTTCAGAAAGATGGTAGTTTCTGTCTTTAGCAGAGAGTTGTCGATGCTCACTAATATAACTGGAGCAGCCTTCAGTCACACGAGTCTCATCAGGAATCCTCTAATTGAAAGGTTTTCTCTTCCACCTGTTGAGACTGCCGTAAAGTATCGGGTAACCGCCAGCGTTTTTGATTGTAGAGCGCTTTGAGTTTTGACCCCTCGACCCGGAAAGTTTCACTTAGCGCTGCAGTGGAGAGGGGGATCAATTCTCCTCAGGTTCTCCATTCCATCTACAAACCACTCCACTGCCGCCAGTTCAAAGTGACGATTATCAAAGGACAGAAGGTTTCAGACGCAATGAACAAAACTGCCGTGCTGCATGAATGCACAAACATATCAGAGTTGTGATTTTGATACACACCTGATGTAAAGTTCTATATCTATAATATATGTTAATGAAAAATTACAGTTTAATGACAATCTACAGTTCTAAAACTAGTCATTTAGGTCAAATCTGCATATTATTTGGAAATAATAAACATATGCTAAATGATGTTCAATCCCTTACACCTTTTACAATCCTTAACAGTTAAGTGAAGCAATTTCAGTTGTTCTGCGTCTCATTTTCTGACTTTTGTAGTCCAATCCAAGTATCACTCCAACAAAAGTAGTTTAGAACATCCAAGACAGGGCAGTAAAAGATCTGACATCACCGTATTTGTGCTGCTGTAAATTTAGTTCAGTATCACTTTGACTAAAATTGACTTTGTTAGTAAACTCCAGAGAACTCTGTTTCAACAGAGACCAGGGTCATGTCTGTTACCAAAAGGAGTTGAGTACAGCAAGCCTTTTATTTTTGAGGAGTAATTTTCAGGCTTGGAAACACAAGACGTGGTGCTTGTTGCAGGTCATAAACCAAGACCTGGAGCTGAAAGACACCGAATTGCTCTGGAGAACCTATCCCTTATTCATCATTGTCTTAGTGCAGCTTCAAGATGCTGCTTAGGTGTTGATTTTGTTCCAGAGTTTCTTGAGACTAACACTCATGTGTAATGATTGAGCTGTAATCACGCTGTCTTGCTTCAAAGCGTCGGCATTTGTTCCACACTCCCACTCCTCCACCGCCATTTCTGCCTTATATTCATTCCTTGCTGGAACTTACTTCCCAGAATAGCAGAGGAGCATCTGTGTCCCTGCCCGACTCCAGAGGGGGCTGAGAGTGAGAGTCCGTCTGTCTGCTATCCCTCGGACCGGAGCCCCGGAGGTCTGGGCACTCACTCTGAAGGAATGACAGACATTTGACCTGAGTTCATGACCTGATCCTGTAGCTTTCACTGCCCTTCTGCTTTAGCTTGCCACACCAGAACTTTAATTCTGAGCTGTAATGCTGATAATTTGTGGAGGAAATGATAGATGTGCAGCCCCGTGTCTTTGTTATTCAACAGTATTCATCCTCAGATCCTTTCAGATAGACTGAGGGCGGGGGGGACGCCAGAATTTACTGCCCAGCCTTCTGGAGGTGTTGTGGGTTAAATACAATGAAACATCTGTGAGGGGAGGTGCCATTGTGATAACCCCGATGACACACTTCCACCCACCCACCACCAACAAGCCAGGCTTCTCACTGCTTAGCCTAGTCTAACTGCACATGCATCTTATCCTAAACCAGAGGGTTTCCTTACCCCCAATTTATCCAAATTCAAATTCAATATTGTCTGAAAATGTCCTACCTTACTTGAAAAATACAAGTATGTTCTTTTGTCTCAAGTGTAATCTATTAGTTTAACTAAACTTCTCAAACAGCAGTGGTTAAAGCTCCACATTAATTCAAGTCTATCTAACCGGTCATCGGTTTCTGCCTTAGAAGGTATTAAAAAGATTTTAATTCAATTTACAAGAGTCTTACATATTGTCTCCTGACCGCTGTAGGCGGGAATGTTCATTACAAAATGTTTTATATCCAATGGCAGGCTGTCAGGGGAGATGTTACACACATGTAAACTACAAGTGGGATTGTTCCAACAGTGGATTGGGCTGCAGGAGGCTGTTAAATTCCTTTTTGATCAGACCTGTGGAAAACACTGTCACTACTGCAGCTAGGAAACTAATATCTGCAAATGTGTATTTGAGCCAAAACTTGGATGACCTTGATGATTTATTAACTGTTGGTTTTTTAATCCATCATGCATTTCTTGCCGTTTCTGTGGCAACCTTATAAATCATATCATAGGAATTATTGTTGTACTAGAATGGAAAGTACTGAAAAAATGTGATTGAATTACAACTAATGGTAGACCACATCGTCCCAACTGGTTTTCCATCTTACGTTTGCTAGTATTGTAGAACGAGTATTCAATTTAATTAGGGGTCCAAGCCCGGGGGGGGGGCAGGGAACCGCGCTTACCATGCAACGCGGTTCCCAGATGGAACCCTATTGCTTTCCTAAGGTTTCTTATTCTTCTCCGGCTGAAACTCATACTACAGCCTAAACCGTACAGGGTGGGGGGTTGCTGTTTTCAGGACTGGTCCAGATCCCTGCATCGTAGGATCTACAGATGGACCTGACCATTTTTTTTTTTTAAGATTATTTTTGGGGGCATTTTAGGCCTTTAATTGACAGGATAGATGAAGATATGAAAGGGGAGAGAGAGGGGGAGTGACATGCAGCAAAGGGCCGCAGGCCGGACTCGAACCCTGGCCCGCTGCGTCGAGTAGCAAACCTCTATATATGGGCACCCGCTCTACCAACTGAGCTATCTGGGTGCCCAGACCTGACCACAAGTTATCAAAAACAATTTTGCTACGTTAAACTTACGCATTTCACTACAAAACACATTTTTTAGCTAGCCACAAAACACAAACTTTAGCAGAATTATAATAATCTCAGCCAAATTAATAGGTATTTGAACAAAACTTGGTGTTGTTCGGCGTCCCACTCCAAGGTGCTTTACCAAATTTGGTGAAGTTGGCAAAATTTGCAACATCTCTACTCTCTCTACTGTAGTATGAAATGCCAATCTGAGGCTCTATGCCAGATTTGATGATGATAGGCCTTTAGGTTGCGCTATAATTGAGGTAGAAGCGTTTTAACCTTTTACTCGATGAATGAGAGAATCGCCATTGCAAATCACCACAGACTTTACTGTTTGCACTTTGTGAAATCTCCTGACTATTGCCTTGCCTCGGTCGTTCTTTGGTTTCTGCTTTTGCGTGCTCATCTTTCGCAGGTTCCAAGGAGTCCTAAGGGGAATCGTGCCGGGAAGGCTTGGACCCCGGTCAGAACTGCTTGCAGTTCTAGTTCTATTTGGTATTAAAAATATTTAACTTTGTTAACCGGTAGAAGCCCTGATCTAAATGAAACACTCAAACACCTTTGGACTAAACTTTTCTAGGTGTGTAAACCTGCATAGTGTTTCTTTGCAGAGCTGCTGTGAAGGGATTGTAACACAAAGAAACAAAAATTTGTACAAACAATACTTCACTTTGGAAGATCCCCACTTGATTTGTTAAACTCGACTGCTGAGGCCTGATTTTAGTTCCAGCAAGGTTTAGTCCCGAGGAATGTGGGGTTCTGTTACCTACTCTACAATCAGGATAGTTAGAATCTCACAAAGAACTTTCCAAAATACATTATAAAATTAGCAAGGGGTTGCGCTTGGTTATTTTCTTGGTCAATTGATAGTAATTATTTTTAAATGATTTCCCAGAGCCCACTGCGGCATGTTTAAATTCCATGTTTTATCCGACTGGCAGTCCAAAGCCCAAAGCTATTCAGATTACCGTCACATAACGGAAAGAAAAGCAGCAAAACCTCCATTTGATCAGCTGGAGCCATCTATAGACCGCGCGGTTAATCGACTCATTATTTCAGCTCTAAAGTTGGCAAAGTAAAGAATAAAATCACAGAATAACTGTTTAAAGACAAAGAATTGTGTGTTAACTTTTGGTACTTAACAGATTCTGGTCAGTACTTGCAAGCAGTTATGGAAGCTGAAATGTTATCTTCACCTACGCAATAGAGATCTTGAGATAACTTCTTGTGATAAATATCTTCAGTGCTAACCCACAAGGAGTTTACCTGTAAGGCAAACAGTCATTTAGCCAGTAGTTGTCCCATTTTTCAGTTGTTTCTGAGATGTTTTTTTTTTTCACCTCAAAATTATAACCTTGGTTATCAAAATAACCGTCCCTTCGCTGTTGCTGTGCTGTTGTTTTTGGAGAAACACTTGTCATTGCAGATGTCTGTGAAAGGTCCCCCTTTAGATGACTAAAGTAAATAAATTGGTCACACCCTCCACTTCAACCCGCCAAAGTAAAAATCACCAAATACAACGGGTTACTGATTTAAAATGTTGACTGTTTATGATTCAAAAGGTGAAAAGAAATATCCGAGAGAGAGCCAATACTATTCAGACAAACCGGTCAGATCTGTCATTTAGATTCAGGAAATTGATCTGAAGGCATACAGATATTTTCAATAGAAATTAATAGAGCTGCAATTTTAGGAGACTGTATAAGGGGAAAATCTTTTTTTTTTTTTTTTTTAAATGGCCCACAGCTTAGCTTTTAATCACACATATTGAAGTGAAACATTCTGCAACCTTCAGGTCAGTTACGTAACCAGAACACTTAACCTGATGCTGACGCAACGGCTTTAATTCATATCCTAATAGTCTGTTTTCTCTCTCAACACACAGTCATCATCAATCATATCCAACATCTTGTTAAGTCTTAATTTCAGACTGATGCTCAGTGTTTTGATTTTTGCTGCTCATCACTGTTTAGAAACCATTGCTGTCCTCCGCAGGTGAATGTCTACGTACTGGGAAAAACCTTCCTTGTTCTGTCCAGAGAGCTCTGCATCAACGCCCCGGCTATAGGTACACACTTCACTCATCTTCACCTTGTTCTTCTGGAGTCATTTTAACACTTGTGTTAAGCTTGTTTTAAATTGTGGCCACCATTGTCAAGCCCCATTTGGCAGATGTATTATGTAGAGTAGTAATTGTTCCATAAATGGCATTTAGTCTATATATCATATCATAAATAGTGGGAAAAGATTGCCACAGTTTCCCCAGAGTTAAAAAGGTGACATCTTCAAATGTCCAAAACTCAGAAGTATTGAATTTACAATGACATAACTTTAAAAAAAAAAAAA
>NC_045741.1:4579996-4580745 GCF_008692095.1 Etheostoma spectabile
AAAGCTGTGAATCTTCACATTTATGATGCTAGAACCAGAGAATGCTAGGCATATTTGCTTGATAAATGACTTCCTCCAGGGATTATTTTTCCACTTTCATAATGTTTAGGGGACTTGAATGTCATGGTGATGAAAAGAGACTGTTATGCAAGTCTTCTTGCCACAGCAGATTCACACACACTTGTCTCTCCACAGATATTATACAAAATATTACCCCTTCATACTGTGCTAAATGTTACAGGAACCTGTAAAGCTCTGCAGGCAGAGATAAGTTACTAATTTTAATGTAGGTTTCTGTAGGAAAACTGCACCTTATTGTCTAGGTAAACAAAAATTATGGATAGATCCAATCTTAATTAGCAGATGCCAATAGATGGGGTTAAAAGCGCCAAGAAAAAGCAACGCTACTTTTGTGTGTCTGTGTGAAAGATGGGAAGAACAATCTTCAAAATTAGTCCAGTATTTTCAGCCATTTAACAGCCTGCAATGGAAGGGCAAATGTTCAATGGCAGTTCTTTCCATAATGTTGTCAGACACTTTGAATATTAATCTGAGCCTGTCAGTGGCAAAACAACCACTTTTGTAGACATAAATTGAAGGTGCGCAATTGCCCAATAACTTGCATTGTAGCTTGTTTTGCTGCTGCCAACTGCAGTGATCGCACTTAATATCGGACCAGTTACTTAGACGTAAAAACCTGGGAAAATAGGGTCCAGGCTGAAAAAAAGTTAACCTTTTATTAAAAAAAA
>NC_045741.1:4580755-4586944 GCF_008692095.1 Etheostoma spectabile
AAAAAAAGCTCTTGCTCAGGGGCCCCCATGACTCCTCAGGCCCCTGTACTGGAGGCCTAGTGAGTAATCCATCCATAGCTGCAAAAAACTCCATGTTCTCATAAAAACCCAGGTGTAGTTCACACTGCAGTAACTAGAGGGCACTGCAGTCCCTCAAATCCTCCCTCTCCCAAAATGATGTGACATCTGTAACTTCAATCACATTATAACCTTTATGTTTTATCATCAGGTGTATAAGCATTCTTGTACAGAACACATCTGGTCATCTTTACCAGCGTCAAGCTGTTGACAGTTAAATTGTATTTTACAAAAGACACAATGTTTATGAGGCCGTCCTCAAGTGCAAAACAACTGTTTCTGACAAGATTTCTACTTTTTTTGCATTTAGAATCATAACACTACATAAAGTTTGCTCCTTGTGTAACATTGCTACTTAGACTATAGCAATAACATTGTATATAGACTTGCAATTACACAATTTGAAGCGGTCCCTACTTGATTCAGTTGTGGAGCTGAGATTGATTACATAACCACAAATGACTCTATTAATGTTGTTTCTACAGCAGCCGCAGCCCTTGAACACAGGCAACAGAGCAAATAACGTTAACCCAGTATTTAAATTAAAAAAATAACATTAAATTAAATAAAATATAACAGCTCCTTGACTTTTAAAATAGTCTCTCAAAGAACTAACCAGGCCATTTAATGTGACATTAGTCAAGTGTCTTAATGCTACATTAGGATAAAGCTAGTTATCCATTAGCAGTCCACAGCGGCTCATGCATAGAACACAAGCTCTGGGATCTGTCCTCCCTGTACTCCAGTCCCGTTGGTGCTGTCGGAGGAGCACTGGAATTGAAATGTCACCTTCCCGCACTGCACCTCCGTCATGCCCTCCTGGCCAAAATAGCTCAGTTCGTTCCCATCCAGCACGGCGCTCACCGTGTAAAACGCGTCCTGCTCCACCTGAACAGGGTGCTCGAACCGCACCGGAAACGTACTGCTCGACCCATCTGACACAAACTTTGTCAGGTTCTGCGCCAGGATCACCCCTTGTCTCTTAAGTTCAATTTTGACGCTGTACTCGGCTTTGCTGCCGCTCGACCCGTACAGCCCAAGACCAGCGATAAAGATCCTCTTGTCCACCGCAAACTGAATGCTGTCACAGCGGCCGCGGTAGCGCCACTGGTTGCTCCGGTAGGCCGAGGACTGAAAGCGGTGGCACCTCTGAGGCACTAAACCCTGCCGTGCAGTCAGAGGGAATTCCAGATCAGGCTTTTTAGCCGCAGTGTACCACAGGAACACATTGTGCGTCTCCTCCAGTGTCAAGATATCACATTGCGCCGCCCCGTCAGCAAACTCCTCCAGGCTCATGGACGGGATGCGCACTAAGAAGAGCGCCTTGCCAAGCACAGCTCTTTTGTTGCGGGTGGTGGGCCCCAGGCCCTGTCTCTTGCACTCCGCTGTGGCCCAGTTCATAACAGCATCAAACACCACCACCTCCTTGGTGTTGAGCGTCTCCCTTCGCAGAATGATCTCCAGAGTCTGCAGGTCGATCTCACAGAAGCCCTCGGAGCACAGCGCCAGCTCGGCCTGGGCGTCGATCACCTCCCAGCAGCGCTGCGTCAGCTCGGGCTCCTCGAACAGGCGGCTCTGGGAGAGCAGCACACAGGCGTTCTTGGCCTCCAGGCTTGTTTCCAGGAAGGTGACGCAGGCCTTGGCCAGCGCAGGAACGATGTACTTCTTGGCAGCATACAGGGTGGCCAGCACCGTGTCTGCTTCCAGGTCGACCTCATCACTGTACATGTACCTGGGAGGAAGAAAATAACTTTTTAATCACTGTACATGAGCAGAAGTTTAACTTGGCTGGCATTGCTAGACACAACCTTTTTTTTAATATTGCATTATTAATAAAAACTCTAGGAAGTGCTAATTTCCTCTTGTTTCTAGTATAATTTTCACAAAAAAAACTAATAATTCTTCTTTGTCCCAAAGAGGATTGTATGATGACTTTAAACATCCTACCCCTTTCAGCCTGACATGGAACAGTTTTATGGTGCTGGCTTAGCCAATGCTACCGAATGAGGAACAAAGGCGGAATATTTATAACTACTATTCTGTGTATATTTCCCTCAAAGAAAATTGTCAGGCTGTGCATGAGGGAAGAGAGCACTGGAAAAAGGCAGCAATTACAGAGCCCTGTGCTGCTGTCCCTGCTCTCAGGCGCTCCCAGCATTTTGACATTCGCCTCTGCTTAGCTTTGGATGAGTAATAATATGCTTTGAAGTGACACTGACTGCGCTTGTCATCTCTCCTTCTGGTTGGCTGTGTGAGGGATAGTGAGTGGCTTACTTCAGCAGAATTAGAAAAGCAGCAGGTTCCACATCTGGAATATGGATCTCTGACTCCTCCTCCGCCAGATCGCCATAAAACATGGCACAGAAGACGGAGCTTCCCACAGCCAGCACGTACTGGGGGGGCAGACAGATGCGTCAGACAGATGCGTCAGACACACATGCAACCACAATCACTCTCTCAAGTACAATAAAGGACCAGGAGTGGCTCTTTTTGTAGAGACATACATTACTTCTCTAGATACATTTAACAAATATCGGACATCACTCCATTTAGATCTTTAGGCTTTCTATTGTCTCATAAATCAAAAAACAGTTTTTCCCAACATGTAAAATGGCTTTACCTTGTGTGCTGGAACCTTCTGTGAGTCCCCCAAAGGGCCAACAATGAAGTGGACATCAGCCATCAGCTCATTGTTAAACATCAAGGCATTCCTAAAAGCAGAGCAGGTTGCATGAATGAGCCACAATCAAGGATTGTGTAATATAAAATCCTCCCACATTCTCTTTGCCTAGAGACACTGGTTATTTTCATAGGTTTGGGGAGGATATACAGCAACATAAGTAGGCCCGGGACTAAAGATTACTTAATTGTCAATTAATCTATTGTTGTCAGAGCCTATTGACATTTTGAATTTAGTTTGCTCCAATCAACTGTCCAAAACCCCAAAATACTCAATTTACCATGATCAACCAGAATATATATATATATTCGTCCCTAAATGACTAATCTATTGACCAAAGTGAATGCATATTAATCGACTCGTTATTACAGCTCAGTACAGTAAGACATAGAGCCTGAAATGAATGCTCGTATGCAAATTGAAAAATTAAGGGGAACTAAGTAATGCTGCAGGAATAGTTTAAAAATATACCACCACTCTGCAATTAGGGCTGGTGAGAGTACAGCGACCTTACTGCACTTTTATTACTATCTTAATTACGCCGTGTGTTAGAGTGGCCTGCCGTTACTTCATGATGATCTTAATGCACTTTATAGTGATCCATATTTCCTGACATATCGCTGCAGGCACTTTGAAAGATTTTGCGCGCATACGTCTGATATTTCCATGAGTTTGTGCCCGGTGGTGCGGTCCAGTGTATTCAGGAGTTACCTCTCTCTCAGAGTGGGGTGGCTGCTCTGCCAGCTCGGCGGGTCGACGTTGTTGTTGTTGATGTTCTGCTGGGTGGTCGGGGTCGTCGCCGCGCTGCTGGCCGGGCTCACATGGACCTCCTTGGGCTTCTCGGTGTCCGCTACCGTCGTGCCGTTGGACAGGTTTGGGTTGTTGGTGTTAGCGGCGGGGTACAACTCCGCAGCCATCTTCTCCTCGTCCTCCTCTTTCTGCTGCTGCTGCTGCTTCTTCTTCTTGCTCGTCAGGGACAGGGTCAGGATCTCATAACATACCGGCAGCCTGCCCGGGAGCTTGCCGACCTTCTTGGACTTTTTCAGCGTTTCTGGAAGTAGGAGCAGATAAGTCAAACACCTCATGATCCGGCCATGATGGAGCAACCTGCAGTCTGCCGTTGGCATCAGCACAAGCAAAGAATCTTCTCCGTGTTAATATCCGGTGAACTGAATCACTGCTGGGGTGCTTTCTCAGCGTATAATTCAACGTTTTCTGGGGGAAATTTGGCTCCTACAACGCCGCTTTAAAACGGCATCGACAGCGAAGTTTACACAACAACATCTAAATATCCGTTCGGGCCCGGAGGAGTCAGTTTCCTCCCCCGCTTCCAACTTCGACCACAAGCACTTTTTCTCCGTTTCCTGGCGGTCACCTCATCCTCTCTGGACGGAGAAATGTCCACGAAGCGTCGCTTGTTTTCCCTTTTTCAGCGACTGGGTAATCCGGATAGTCGCAGCTATTAAGTCCTTCCTATTTTCCCACCCCGCCTCTGCCTTAATCCTCACCGATTTTTCTCCCTCTTTCTTCGAACCGACTGTCGACCTACACGAAGACAGCCACGGTGATCCGTTGCTGCCGTTCGTATCCGAGGTAAATAGTCATTTGTCGGGAGTTTTTAAGGTCTGCTCCATTTTTCTGCTTTTTTCCCCCCCTGTCGTGATCTACTCGGACGCCCAGGGCTCGCTGAGGACCAATCAGATCCCCGTACGGTGGTGACGTTAGGAGAGCCGAAGCGCCTCCCCCGGCAGCTCTGCAGACTGCGTCACCGGCTCAACCGCTCCGCCTCTGACCCGCTGATTAGACCCGGTGGAAAGATAAAATAAAAATACCAAAAAGTCTGTTAAATATGACCCTCCGCTACAGCACAGTAATGAGAAGAAATAACCCAGAAACGTAAAACAACCCGTGGTGTACTCTTTTACTCGATTAAAACTAGTATTTGGCTACTACAGTGTAGAAATATCAGTGATGGAGGAGCTATTCAAGCTTTACTACAAGTGCAAAGCGTGCATTAATGAAGTTAAATCAGGAAGTTGTACTTAAAGTATTAAAAGTACTCAATGCAAAAAAAATGTCCTGTTATGCTATTATATCATTGTTATTACTCTGTGTTGATGTAAAAGTGGGATTTTATTGTTGTAGTTGGTTGAGGTGGAACTCATTTGGAACAATTTTGTATAAAACTGCAACTACTTATGATTTCCATTATCGTTTCAGCTGCAAATGTATAAACTTTGGGCATTGGAGTTTTAAAACCAAACCTCAAATTTTATGCGTTTTGTGTGCAGAAATCTTATTTTATAGAGTAACTAAAGTTGTCAGACAAATGTAGTGGAGTAAAAAGTACAATACATGTAGAGAAGAAGTAAAAGTAGGCTCTCAATATATTGATAAAGACCGACAAACAATGCAGTTTAAACGAAACACACTTTGTACAGGCAAGTAGGTATGAACATTAAGTAGAAAAAATCCCAACTTTGGGCTTGCAGGTGTCATGTAGGAATAGATGCAAGTTAATCAGTCTCATGATTGCGTTCAAAATAACAGAACATGGCATTAAACATAGCGTTGA
This sequence comes from Etheostoma spectabile, assembly GCF_008692095.1. Classification (NCBI taxonomy): domain Eukaryota; kingdom Metazoa; phylum Chordata; class Actinopteri; order Perciformes; family Percidae; genus Etheostoma; species Etheostoma spectabile. Next base: position 4,586,089 of record NC_045741.1, read on the forward strand.
CAAGTTTGTGACACATTTTTATAAGATGTCAAAAGATAACACAACTTCAACTGCCAAAATCCAAACTATACTGAAAATGATAACCGCAACACTTTTGTTAGTGCAGAAAAGGCTTATTTCTCTCAAATATTGTACAAATCTGTCTAAATCTGTGTTAGTGAGCACTTCTCCCTTGCTGAGATAATCCATTCACTTTACAGGTGTGCCATATCAAGATCCGGATTAGACAACTAGAGAAATTAAAGAAATAAGCCTTTTGTGTACATAGAAAGTCTTAGATCTTTGAGTTCAGCTCATTAAAAATGGGGGCAAAATAATAATATAATAATTGCGTTAATAATTTTGTTCAGTGTTTATCCATGTGTACTTGTCTGCTTCTGTATACATCATGTATCTAACACTCAGTGATTAGTTAGGTTAGTTAAGAGTACTGCAGCAGTAGGAACTGAAGTTACAGATAGTTGTGGCTTATTTAGTAGCTCAGCTAGAGTTTGGTTTAGATGTTCCTACAAATACTGACCTCCTTCTTTCATAGTAATATTGTTGGGTAATTGCCTCCGAAAATATTTTTCATTGTTGATTGATAATACATCAGTGGTGGAAGAAGTATTCCGGTCCTTTACTTAGGTAAAAGTAAAAAAAACTCTGTTACAAGTCCTGCTTCTAAATGTTACTTGAGTAAAAGTATGTAAGTATAATTATAGGAAAATGTACTTAAAGTATTTAAAGAAACAGTACTCAATGGTGAAATCCTCCCATTTTAGAAAGTGTAACCCCCAATTTCCAGAGGATGCAGAACGGCTGCGGATCCGCTCCGAAACGGCGTCGGAGTAATTAGGTTTCCATTAAAGTCGAT
>NC_045741.1:4586954-4587183 GCF_008692095.1 Etheostoma spectabile
TGTGTACTTCCACTGACTGCTGAAAGGCTGCGTTCCTACTCCGTTCCTGCTCCGGCGATCCCCAGCCCTCCGGAGCAGTTACGCAGAGCTTCTGTTTCTCCCAGATGCCGGAGAGCTCCGCAGCAATTCAGCACACGGCAGATAGTGCAGGACAGGAAGTGGAGCACAGAAACAAATAAAACATCCATTTAATTTTCAGAATAAAATAGATCGTGCTCACTGCGGATCA
>NC_045741.1:4587193-4588052 GCF_008692095.1 Etheostoma spectabile
CACTACACCTTGAAAACACAGCACAGAGTTGTTCCCCTCCACTCCTCTGGATTTAAACAAACTGTTGTTTTTTTGGTTCTATTCTACATGAATTTGCGAGATCTCGTGGGTCCTCGAGACTTCAGCTGTCAATCATGGCCGCAGCCGTTCCGCAACAAATACGGACCTGGTGGGTGTTGACGGACGGCGGAGCACGGAGCCGATCCTCAACCGCTACGCATCCTGTGGAAATTGAGGGTAATGGATCCAAACAGCTGTGTTTAATCGTCTAATCATCTCAGCTGGTCATGTAGGCCATTATGTTATAGGCTAATTTAATTTATATTAAAGCATCATATTTGATAAACTACATGTGTTTTGTCTGCAAAAAGCTTAATTTGGAAAGTAACTAGTAACTAATGCTGTCAGATTAAGGTAGTGGAGTAAAAATACAATATTTCTCTGAAATGTAGAAGTAGGGCAGCAGCTCCAGCAGGGGACCCCAAACCTCCCCTTCCCGAGCCACATTAAACTGCTCCAACTGGGAGATCCCGAGGTGTTCCCAGGCCATGTTGGAAAAATAATCCCTCCACCTAGTCCTGGGTTTTCCCCGAGGTCTCCTCCCAGCTGGACGGGCCTGGAACACCTCCCTAAGGAGGCGCCCAGGAGGCATCCTTACCAGATGCCCAAACCACCTCAACTGGCTCCTTTCGGCGCAAAGGAGCAGCGGCTCTACTCCGAGCTCCTTACGGATGACTGAGCTTCTCACCCTATCTCTAAGGGAGACGCCAGCCCCCCTCCTGAGGAAGCCCATTTCGGCCACTTGTACCCTGGATCTCGTTCTTTGGGTCATGACCCAGCCTTCATGACCATAGGTGAG
>NC_045741.1:4588062-4588577 GCF_008692095.1 Etheostoma spectabile
CGTAAACTGACCAGTAGATTAAGAGCTTTGCCTTCTGGCTCAGGTCTCTTTTTGTCACAACAGAGCGATAAATTGAATGTAATAACACACCCGCTGCGCCGATTCTCCACCCAATCTCCTGCTCCATTGTCACTTCACTCATGAACAAGACCCCAAGGTATTTAAACTCCTTCCCTTGGGGTAAAGACTCATTCCCTACATGGAATAGGCACTCCATCGGTTTCCTGCTGAGAACCATGGCCTCAGATTTAGAGGTGCTGATCCTCATCCCAGCCGCTTCACACTCGACTGCGAACCGATCCAGTGAGAGCTGAAGGTCACAGACCGATGACGGCATCAGGACCACATGATCTGCAAAAAGCAGCGATGAGATCCCCAGCCCACCAAACTACAACCCCTCCCCGCCCCAACTACGCCTCGATATCCTGTCCATAGATATTACAAACAGGATTTGTGGCAAAGCGCAGCCCTGGCGGAGGCCAACCCTCACCTGGAATGAGTCCGACTTACTGCCG
>NC_045741.1:4588599-4595594 GCF_008692095.1 Etheostoma spectabile
TTTGGTCATACAGAGACTGGATGGCCCTGAGAAGGGACCCCCTCACCCCATACTCCCGGAGAATCTCCCATAGTATCTCCCAGGGGACCCGGTCATACGTCTTCAGATCCACATAACGCATGTAGACTGGTTGGGCATACTCCCAGGCTCCCTCCAGGATTCTTGCAAGAGTGAAGCTCTGATCTGAATCTGCATTTTTCCTCTTAAGTTTGAGGTTCGACTGTCGACTGAACCCTCGTTTCCAGCACCTTGGAGTAGACTTTACAAGGGAGGCTGAGAATGTGATACCCATGTAATTGGCACACACCCTCTGGTCCCCCTTTTTGAACAGGGAAACAACCACCCTGGTCTGCCACTCCTTAGTCAACATCCCAGACCTCCATGCAATGTTGAAGAGGCGTGTCAACCAAGACAGGCCCTCCACACCCAGAACTTTCAGCATTTCTGGACGGATCTCCTCAATCCCCGGGGCTTTGCCACTGTGGAGTTGTTCATCTACCTCAGCGACTTCTACCAGGGAAATTGACAACAACCCCCCATCATCCTCCAGCTCTGCCTCTACCATAGAGGGTGTGTTAGCTGGATTTAGGAGTTCCTCAAAGTGCTCCTTCCACCGCTCTATTACCTCCTCCAGTTGAGGTCAACAGTGTCACATCCTTACTGTACACAGATTGGATGATTCCCCGCTTCCCCCTCCTGAGGTGGAGAACGGTTTTCCAGAAGCACCTTGGTGGTCATCACCTCAATAAAACAATAAAAAAAAGGATAGGAAAAAAACAATTTTGCTGCAATACACCCATGTATAGTGGTAAGAATAAATAAGAATGGTTCTTTATCCTTTTGGGAATACTACAAGGCAAACGCATTTTATGAATTCCAAAATCAATACATTTCTTACCCCTATGTGAAACCTTAAGCATGTTTATTTATGTAGCACATTTCAGACAAATCTGATTTATGCTTTACATTTGCATAAAAAACACAAACACAACAGAAAATAACACAATTTCTGAAAAACAGAATACATAAAAATGAGTAAAAAAACAATAGCTTTAGCGCAGATGGAAAAAAATTTAACCTCTTTAAATGACCTTGTGAAAGGTGCTGGCGACCAAAGGTGTTAAGCCTAGATTTAAAAGACTGTAGTTGTACCCAGAAGTCTTTGGTGGTTTTATCTTTGTTATTTATGTGGATAACCTATCAAAGAAATATTTCAAATGTCGTTGGTGGAGTTTGAAAGCCATCAACGTGTGTGGTTGTACCGCTTCTGGTCTTGGACAGCACACTTTTGAAAAAGCGATTTTTTTTATTTTTTTTTAACCAAACTCTCCATTAGAGAAAAAGAAACTCTTAGACCAAGTTCTTCACCTACAGTACCAAAAAAAGTATACATAGCTCCGTGTCCGTTTTTGGAGCTTGTGAGAGACAGGCGTAGCTTCCCCACAGCTGAATGATAACCCTTTTATTGCTATACACATCCCTGCTCCTACATTCGATTGAAAGGAGCAAGTTCACGGCCCTTCTCTGGGGGTGGCCAATGTAATTTTGGGGAATGTGGGGAACAGAAGTAGGCAAGGCAGGTTGAGGGGAAACTGGCTACACGAAAGAGTACACTACAGCCCTCCATCACAGAATGACTCCTGGGCTGTTTGAGCAGCACAGATTGATTATATTTGACAGTGAAAGAGGATTGGAGGTGGATTTTTCTTTTCCTTAAACAGCCTCTTTTTTTCTATGGGGATCCTGGCTGGCCTCACATTTGCAGACTCTTCAGTAAAACTTGGAGCAGTGATGGCAAGCTCTGCACACGTATCATTACATGGTGCAATGGGGGGGGAGAGATCAGTCTGGATCTTATTACCAGCTGGCTCTACCAGCTTTCCACTGGACTGCTCTTTAAATGCAGCCACTGACTTCAAAGCTATTTGACTCTGTTGTCATTGCTGGGGCACGAAACTCTACTTTTGTCTCCTGGCTACAGCAGGAAGACAACTCTTTCTAATTTGACTATTAAAAGGTTTCTAAGCGTTGTAAAATACCATTTTTAGAATCCATCAAAATGTCAAACTGGCCAGCTGCTTGGCAGTTTCATGGCAAAAGCAGGTGGTTTTGATAGCTTTCTTCTCTTCAGCTGTAGTGATTTCCATAAAGTTTACGATATGATACACTGCAAGTTTCTCAGACATTCGAGAAGCGAGAGGCTTGGGATTGGAAGGTTGCCCATCGAATCCTTTCGCCAGCTGTGGAAATCTGGACAGACACACTGAATGAGAAACAGGCTGCTTCAAGGTGGACTTGAGCTAAACGCTAATCTTTAAGTTCTCCAGTGGAGCTAATTAGTAGCCAGCAGTAGGATACTGGTTTTACTGGGAAGCTCACAGGTGCCAGTGGGTTTTTAATCTGTATAAATCACAAGCAGACAAACTGCATTTTCTTTGGTTTGAACCAGAGTGGAAAAAGAGAACTCGGTTGCAATTCTGCTTTTGGTTTGTTTACTGCTCAGACACAAACCAGGGCGTGTAAACAAAAGTCACATGAACACACAAGTAGCCTGTTTATTGGAGTTTTGGTTAAAGTGCCATCCTGAGAGAGATTGGGCAGCAGAGTCTGATATCAGTCCCTGAAACTTAAGCATGCCATGATTTATCCTCTCCAGCTGATCACACATGAAACAAAAGCTGAATGTGATGATTTAGTCCCAGAAAGCATGTTGTGTGCTGCAGTTGCTTCAGTTGTCATCACTCATTCATTCTCTCTCCCTGTATAATGTACTCAATAGTGTCCCCTAAAGTAAAATGACTATAAATCATTAACCATTTGTTTCATCACACTCAGTTGAACTTAACATGTATATGCCATGCACACTGTTATTTCTTTTTATATTTTATGAGGACGCTATATAGTGAATACATTTATCCAGGGTCATTAGGTTAGCACTTCTGCCGCGCAGCAGGAAGGTTCTGGGTTTGAATCCAGGTCGTTCTGGGCCTTTCTGTGTAGAGTTTACATGTTCTCCCCATGTCTGCATGGGTTTCCTCCGGGTGCTCCGGTTTCTTCCCACCATAAAGACATGCATGCTGGGTAACTAGGGCTACATTTGAAAATTAGCCAATTGGCTAACTCTGGCGCATTTACAAAAATGTTGATTAATGTGCATTGACCTAATCAAATAAATAAATAAATAAAAAAAACATAATAATATCCTCTGACAAGTTTGCACAATCCAGAATTTTGTCAATATAAAATGTATTTTCTGGATCTTTGTCGTATTTATGTATTGTTTTTAATGGAAAAAGTCAAAACTTCCCCTTAGATGGACCATAAAGTCAATGTTTCTATAATACAATGGGTTTAATAAAAAGCTCATTTGCCACATCTTGCAGTGTTGCAAGAAATCTTTTAAAATCTTAAACAAGCCATCACTTATTCTCTGACCCATTGCTTTTCTTTCCAGCCAGTATCATTTGATTAAAAAAAGGATTTTGAGATATCCTGCTATTTTACGGAAAACAAAAAAGGTCTAAAACATAACCCCCTAAAGGAGGGGTACCTAAAGGACTATGTGCTCCAGATTCTGAAGGGGTAAATCTGAACATACACTTAAAGGTTAATTACCCTTCTAACAAGATTTTGCGCAAAACTTTCTTTTCTCATAGACAACATTTTAATAAAATTCCTGTCTCCACCAGACCCGTGCCTGTACATTCCCCGCTTCGCCCAGCTGCTAGAATTTGGGGAGAAGAACCACGACGTGTCCATGACAGCCTTGAGGCTGGTGCAGAGGATGAAGAGGGACTGGATGCACACGGGACGAAGGCCGTCGGGACTCTGTGGAGCAGGTAACCCTGACACGAGATGGCCAAAGATGGATGGAGGGTTTGCTGGCAGCGGCCCGGAGGCTCCGAGCAGCAAGTCTGTTTTAAGAGGATTCTTTTCGTTTCAGTCTCTGAATAAAATCGGAGGAGAGAAAGAGATTAACGCTCTGTGCTCTGTTGGCATCGAACACAAAGCGGCCCTTAGGATACTTCCGCCTCAGATACTCAGTGGCCATCGGCGTTTTTAACTCCTGCCTGACACTTCCCATTCTGACCTTACAGTACAACAACTTCACAGTTCTCTAACAGAACGACATAAGTGGATTCCATGACTAGTTTTACTTTGGAACCGGGGATTTTATCAATGGGAAGGAGTCAGTGAAAAGAGGTACAAACAAGAATGAGTGAGAGCTTAGGGGGGAGATCAACAACAAGTTGTTTTTGTGCCCTTTAAACTGCATGAAGTGCAGCGTAAATTTATGGAAAACGTTTAATATCCCAACAAGCAAGCTTGTTAGCTACAGGATTGGAAGTGCAAGATTAGCTATTTACATTCACTTCACCTCTAAAAAGTAGTTTTACTGTGTGTAGAAGATGATGATGATGATGATGTCCATATAGAACATATCAGGGATGGTGTGGCACTGAGTTTCTGCCTCTTTCTGCGTGGGCATAAGGCCCATCAGGCATTGGGCCTTTTAACTGGTTGTTGGCTGTCTGCCAAAGAGGAGTAGGTGGGGGCAACCTGAAAGCACCTGCCTACACTTACCACAGCTGGTCAAGTGTTGGGTTTTCCTGGCCGCCATTGTGAGTTTATGTAAAACAGCTGACCTCAAAGCTTCTCCTCCCTGTGCTGTCTCTCTGCTGGTGTCAACCTGAATCCAGTCGCCTTTGCATTACCAGCTAAGACATCCCGAAATCGAATCACAGGCTTACTTCCTGTTTACAAGCACGGTTTCAATTTTCGTCTTTCTCTGTTTCACTACTGCCTTTCCTGAATAATTAATTTCTTATAAATCATTGATAAGGGTACAGTTGGATGGAAGAAGGAAAAGTTTCTTCCAAATATGATGCAAATATAGCTGCAACGTGTATCTGCATAAAACTTCAAGGACAAAGGAGTCCTGGATGTAAAGTAATTGTTAACACTGCATTGAGAAAGGAAAAGCAGCTTTGAAGTTACGTGGATTCAAGGTAACGGAAGTAACATGTTTGAGGGAGTCGTCAGCAGAGCTAAACAGCGTCACTTGAGTCCTAAAGGCTGTTAGAAGTTTGCATGTAGAAGTGGAAGCATGCATCTATCTTTTAACAGGCTCTTGAGTGAGGCAACTCTAATGACTGTTATATAACTGTTCCCCTTCAAGGCTTGCACTGCAATTCATTGCATAACATTAGTGTTGTTACTCTTTTTGAAAAGTGTGTTCTTGTGTGGGGGTGTACTGTTGGCTCTGCAGGCTCGGGTGCTCCCGTCCTGCAGTCTTCAAGGTGTTCACACAGAGGCAGCTACAAACCAAACATAATATTTAAAGCTGTCAACAGTTTTCTGGAAAAGGCCAAACAAAACTTTTAACATTTCTTTTCAGCGTCTGAAAAGCTTTGCCCATATTGACACTTTTTGTAGCGTTTATTTTGAGACTGTCGTTGAGAAGTCGGTCTTCCTCTTTTTGGGGTTGCTTTGCAGTGTCTGCAGTTCTTGCCAATGCTGGAATAGCAAAGTTTTCTGCAGGGAATCCAATGAATCAGGCTTTCACCATCTGAAGGAAGGTGCACGCGCGTTGTCAATAGATCAGCCCATAGGAACACTCTTACTCTGTAATGACCTGTGATTGGGCAAAGTCTCCCAGTAAATACTAGATCATCTAAAGCAGTATTTATCAACGTGGGGTGGTACCCCCGGGGGGAGGGGGGGGCGCATAATGCACATGTGGGCAACGATGACCTCACGAGATCAAGGCGACCGCAGGTTTGAGACGCAGGCAGCGCAGTTCCTTTAAAATACACAGAAATATCTCTGTTGTGTTTTATTGTGGTTTGAACCATTTAGTTAATTTTTTGGCATAGCATAGTTATAAACAGACATTAAACCTGATTGTTAAATCCGTCACATTGTGTTTTTCTTTGTGTTTTCAGCTCTTCTCGTTGCCGCTCGCATGCACGACTTTTGCCGCACTATCAAAGAAATTGTCAGCGTTGTAAAAGTGTGTGAAAGCACGCTAAGAAAAAGGTGGGTGGCACATATTTTTGGCATGGAGATTTTTTGATTGGATGGCGTTTGATAGTTATGTATGGAGTATGGAAGGAGGTTTTCTTACTCTGGAGTTGTCTTGTTTTTTAATGCTCCATAAGCAAGCAGAAGATTCATTATTTTATTTTATTTACTTTTGTATTTTTTATTTTTGGACTGCCGGTGTCTGAAATTATCTGCCCCCAGTGATCCAATTCTGTTTTTATCCTAATTTGTTTGCAGTGGTGGATTGGTGGTTACTGTACTTTAGTAAATACTTTTACTTTGTTACATTTTGCAGAAATTATCTATACTTTCTACTACACTACATTTCTACAATGTTTCATTTTCTGATCAGGGAAGTCTGCAGGGAAGCCTTCAGCAGCACCTCCTGCACCGGCGGCAGTCCGTCCAGCTCCCAATATTACGATTCCCTCTATGCTCCTTATACTCTGCTTGGTCATATGTGAGGCATCCGTTCACATAGGGTTAACACACAACCTGTATATTTATCTTAAAAACACTCCCGGTCCTCCTCAGCTGGGAAGCCACGGAGCCTACTTGTTGTCAAAGCCTGTGTTCTCGCTAGATAAATGCGTGTAGCATTCACTGTCCTGTGGGAAATAACACAGTCGAGCTTGATGCAGATCACTGATAGATAACCAGAATTGTAAGTCAGAATGTAAACTGGGCAACAGATGGTAAGCACAGTTACGTTAACCTAAAACTAATGTAATTAAAATGCCACAGACCATACTGTTTTTTTAATTCTCAAAATAAAGACATTAAGAGAATAAATTGTGCAAGTACTTTTAATACTTAAAGTACATTTCAAATCAGGTACTTTTTACTTAGGTAGGGATGTCACTGTGGTACTACTACTTTTACTAAAGTAAATGTGTTTCTGGTTATTTATACTTTTACTTAAGTACTGAGATTCAGTACTTCTCCACCAC
>NC_045741.1:4595604-4599656 GCF_008692095.1 Etheostoma spectabile
AAAAAAAAAAAAATTATTATTTTGCCTGTCATCAACCTGCAACTTTTCCTGCGTTAGACTGATAGAGTTTGAGGACACACCCACCAGTCAGCTGACCGTCGAAGAGTTCCTGAAGACCGATCTGGACCAAGAGTGTGACCCGCCCTGCTTTACAGCCGGACTGAGGAAGAAAAAAGTCCATCAGGTATGTATTTTTAACACACATACTATCAGGAAAAACGAGCTAGCATGTGTCATATCAAAAAAATACATGTTTACATCCATGTTTTTGTCTATCAATTTCCCTCTTATATTTTCTTGATTATTACATGCAGCCTGCAGGCTTTCTCCAATAATTAATGAAGGGTATTAACCTCTAAAGTAAAACTGTCAAGGGTCCCCGTTCTCTACGTCCACACACCTAACAGAGAGCCGCTGTAATCGTTTCACCCTGTAGTCACTGTTTGGAAAAGAAAGAAGCTTTTATTCAACTTCTCTCCTATGTCTCCCTCCCTCTAGCTGGAGATCGAGCTGAAGAAGAACATGGATGACGTTGAAGGTATGAATGCAATATCCTTAACCCTTCGTCTGTTTGCCAACATGTCAAAGGCATCTTGACTCTCGGAACACTTGCTTTTTTCTTTTAAAAACGTTTTACAAAAATGAGTCCTCTTAGCTATTCAGGCTAGTTGGACTCCCATTCATTACACTGACAAAGGCCGAGTTTGGTAACACTTTCCTATTGTGGTGGATGTTTCTGCCAGTTGGCTGACCTTGACTAAGTGCACTACAGTGCTGGCTGTGGTCAAAGCGAGAAAAGAAACTAAAATGCACATAGAGGGGAAACAGCTCCCTCTTTTTTACATGATTGAGTTTCAGCACGACATGTAATTAACTGTACTTCATGTTAAAAGTACTTACATGTTATATTGTAATTATAGGAGATATGATTTAAAGAGTTGGCACACAAGACAAGTATCATTTCTTTTGAGGGACATGAGAAAAGTTCCCGCATCTCACTCCCTACTTTTCAGTGTTGCATGTAATGTTGATCCAGGAATGGTTCTGTTTTTCAGATGAAATTCAAGGCTTCCAGGATGAAATAGACTCAGAGCTTCAGAACAATCGACCCAAACTTAGAGGAGTCTACGCCGCCTACGCTAAAGAAGGTACTTAGCAGGAAGTAGTTTGTTGAAGCAAGCCGTCTCCCAGCTTATCTGTCAAACTGTTTTGTTTTGTGGAGTGTGGAAAGACGCCTGCACATTTTTAGTCTTTTTGAAAACTACAATTGAGTAACATGAGATTTGATGTTTCAGTAAAATCAATAAAATGACTATAGCAGCATAACACGACCAGCTGTTGACTCCAGTTGAGTGGGTCGCCAAACATCACCGGGGTAACACACACTGCCATGTTAATATGTGATGGTTGCTCATCCAGCTGCTGTGACGTTTTCAGATCCGGATATGTTTTAATTAGGCACCAGGGCAACGAGAGGACCAAAATTATGATCCCAATTATTTTGTCTGGATCATACATCAATTCAATTCTTAGAAGTTTTTAAAATATTTCGCCGCACGTGGGGCATTTGTTTTGATCAATATCTTGTTTTACTACGGTGGTTCTAAACGGAATGTATTCTACAGTTGAACCTTCACATTTTACAATTTTACATGTTATTTTTGTGTATATCTATCCCTAAGCCATCATTTAACCATCATTTTTGGGTAATTTGGTTACAAAGAAACCCATATTTTCTTAACGGGTCAAATTTGACCCAAGGACAACAGGACGGTTAAATGGATACATTAAACACCACATTAATTTTCAAACCTGTATTGCTATACGTGTCCCTCTCCCAGACGGTGATAAGGACGACGGCAACACCCTCTCCACATCGTCTAAGACAGACCCAGACTGTAAGGAACAAGAGGAGGAAGACGTGCTTCAGGCCGTGGCCAAGCACTTTGGCAAAGACCTGGACGAGCTGACGCTGGAGGCCCTGCTGAAACTGGAGCGGAAGAGACCAGAGGAGGAAGAGGAGAACCAGGAGGAGGATGTCCCGAAGCGAAAAGCCCCGTCGCTGGCGTCCATCCTGGGCCAGATGCCCACAGCAGCCACTCTCGGCCTCCCCGAGTCCATCGGCAAATGCTTTGGAGACGGGAAGGAGAACGGTGAGTGCAGCCTGGCTTTTTCTAGATCTGGTTTTTCAGACTAGAGGCCTCATTTTTAGGCAGGACAATCCCATTTGGTATCACTTTATTTGAACTCAGATGAACTAGACTGAAAGTTTTTCTTGGGTTTTGTCTTTCTTTGTTTTGAGTCCTGATTTTTGGGGATTGGTAATCTCATTTGTTGGCAAAGAAAGCTCTTAAGCTTCTCTCTCATCACTGTTTTTTAGATTTTTCTTAAATGTCATCTGTTTGCGCTTGTTTATACTTCTTCTGCATTTTGACTGTCAACAGTGTAATCCAAGCAGAGGGGGAGGAATGTTGGCTGTATTTAATGCATCTCGACTCCACATACAGTAGTATGTACAGTAATCTGGTGCTTTTATAACATTTCAGGCATTATATTTAATTTAGAAAACGTCTTTCTAAAATCTTTGTTCTGATGGTCTGATTGGGAATGCTGAGGTGATACCGTTCATCCTTTGCTGTGTCTGGTACCTACTGTATCCTCATAATAACCCATAATCAAGTTAAAGAATGCTCTCTCAGGTTTAATTGTCGTAATTAACTCTGCTCCGGGATGAAAATGGCTGATCTGTGTGTGAAATTTGTCATCCCTTATTATGTGTAACCCTTTTTAGTACACCGCAGACAGATAGGGAATGTGTGGGAGACGTTCAGGAGGCGAGGTAGCGGAGTTTCTCAACTCTTGAGGTGGATTTGTGCCAAAATACTGCAAGTTGTTTTGTTTATCTGCAGCACATTCAGCTACGGCTCTCTGGAGAGGTTGTCTGTCACTTGTTTGTGCCGAAGCGAACAATGGCATTTAAACTCAGGTGAAGCAAATTATTGCACCAAGAAAGGAAAAATAACTCTGAACAGCATGCTATGTGACTATAGACTAAAATGAAAATTAAAAAAGACTTGGACTTCATTTAAGCCTTACTTCACTTGGACTTAGGCCTTTGGACTTAAAAGGACTTTCTATCCTTTTCATTATTAATGAAAAGATCCTGTCATAAAAAGCTTGTGCAGCCAATAAAAACTATGTTTTCCTAACAACAGCTATACGTTTAATCTTGTCTGACTGCAGCCAATCACGTTGCACGAGCTGGATGAAGAGCAGGTAAATGACTTGTTTAAAGTTGGTCCCGACTTGGAATTTACTTGTGATGCCACATCAGCGTGACTGCTTGTATTCAGCTTTTTCTTCATGTCTCCTTAGTCAGTCTGTTGCTTAATACTTTCTCTTCCTTATCCTGTCTGTGGCTCTCGGCTCCAAGCCTTCATTAATATATAGTTTCTTCTTTAATGCTTTAGTTCAATGTTTTTCTAAAACCGCTTATCACTGATGTTTTGATCAAACAAACAGCAGGAACGTGTGTGTGTGTGTGTGTGTGTGTGTGTGTGTGTGTGTGTGTGTGTTAAGCTCTATAACACAAGTTATAGAGCTTAAAGAGCTTGAGGAAGAAGTTATATCAGGCTGTGATACACACAATACTTTTTAGTAGATGCATTAATTATTGTTTTTTAGATCTAAAATAATATTTCAACAGACTTATCCTTGCGACCGTTGTTCACATGTTGTGCAGCCAGGTGACTAAAGCTCCAAACATAAGAACAGGCTGAACTTTTCCGCCGCGGTAAACAAACCGTAGGCGTGATCACGCCCTCTGTCAATATGACTTATTAACAGTTGCAAAAATAAAGCAACTACAGGGATCCATCATGCGTTGCCTATAATTACCTAATTATGCGAGTGGGATGTTCTGCCCGGCCTCTATCTGGGTGTGCAGAGGCGGTGATGGATGTGAGGTAATGGTGCCATGCAGCTACATCTGCCTCCATGAGGAAACCTGTGTTTTTATGGCTCTGAGCGGGGGGGGGGGGGGGGGGGGGGGG
>NC_045741.1:4599666-4618861 GCF_008692095.1 Etheostoma spectabile
AGGGGTGGGAGGTGAAGTGTGTTTTGATGGATGGATGTTGTGAGGGAAGGGGCGATGAGGTTATCTAATGTTACAAGAACATCCTGGGACTTAATGGTCACAGGTTTGAGGCCTCTTTGCGTCCATAAATATTGACCTGGGGCTCATGTGAGATCGCGTCAGATCTGATGCTGTACATACTATGTGCAACCCCACCAACACTGAGCCCTACCCTTAACCTCTTTATATTTTTATGATCACTGTCAACTGGATTTCGGCATTTTTGATATTGTGTATATTTTGGATTTACACTCTTTAATATTTGCACTTCTTCCACTTTGTATTGTAACTGCTGTAAAGAAATTTCCCTCGGGATACATAGTTTTTTTTAATCTTTTTTTCTCCACAATTATCCACAAGTTAAGAGCTTTTTCATGAACACTCTCAAACATTAGAAATAATAAGAAATGGAAACTGAGGACAGAGGTGGGGAGAGGAGGGCGATGATGAAAAAAACCAAAGTGCTTGGTCTCTAATTTAAACCTCATTTTACACTGAGTGACTCGTAACAGTGCTCACCGTGAGTTATATTGACTTAAAAAAACCTTAATCTACGTTCATTCATAAGAGCCAACGGCAGTGGGAAACACATCCTGAGCTTAAGAGGGTTTGTAAAATGGATTTTATGACAATCTCATGATTAATGATAATTTTGCTTTTGGGAACGGGTCCCAGTCCTGTCCAAGTGTCCTTTTTAGAAAGACGCTGATCTCTTTTATGTTCTTTATGACACTCCTGTTCCATGGGGAAAATCTGCTTCCCTAAAACATCCATGGCTCAGGTCAAGCCACCCATTAACCTGATGAAAGTGTCCCCCAGTAATGCCACTGACCTCATCTCATCAGGGGAATACACAATTACCAAGCTGCAATGAATCACCGCTTTCTGAAACATAGGCTTAATTGTAAATGTGTCTCCTTTAAAAAAAAAAAAAAAAAGTTGTTGTTTTGGAGTGATGTTAGTTTGAGTCATCTTCTTCAAGTCGACCTATCATGATGGTCATTCCATGTGGCCGTGAATGACAAAATCGGCTCTAAAAGAAGAAGCATGGCTGTGATTAAAGGGTTTAATTGTTGGCTAGTGGGACTCGAGGCTGATCGCACCGTGCTGTGTGATTAGAGGGAAGCTGCGCACTCGTGTCTCTCTCTCTCTCTCTTTCTTTCTTTCTTTCTTTCTTTCTTTCTTTCTTTCTCTCTCGCTCTCTCTCTGTGTGTGTCTGTCTTTTCTTCATTCTGCTTCTGCAGTGTGTGTGTGTGTGTGTGTGTTGGTTCGGTTTTGGTTGGTGTAACAGAATTATGCTGCAGTGTTGTGAGACCATCCTTGACCAATCAAATGCCACACCGAGTGACACTCGTGGGGATTTACTTTTCTGTTTTCCTCACCATTGGCAAACGTTTCTGAACACAATCTGACATCTCATTTGCTGAGAACCAGTGTGTGTACACGTTATCATTTACTTTTACAACTCTGTAATAATTAGAGCACCAGTGGCTGTGTTGCTTCATTTGACCCTTGTCAGTTGATGACTGTAACACACACAAGCCGTAGTCTCTTCATACTGACTAAAGCAGTAATCAGTACACAATAGCCAGCATGGGCCGATCAGGAAAGGAAAAGAAGTACAAACTAAAATGGTGCCATTTAAGAGCGTTAATGTCTATTAATGCTGGGAGATAAAATGAATGCTTACACCAGTTTAATAGTTTAATATTAACATTTTGGGAGAATACACTCTCTTGCTGAGAATTAGTTGAGAAAATTGATACCACTCCCATGTCTGTATGGTAAGTATGAAGCCAGTTAGCTTAGCCTAAAGACAAGAATTGACAAAAAAAGCAA
This sequence comes from Etheostoma spectabile, assembly GCF_008692095.1. NCBI lineage: Eukaryota > Metazoa > Chordata > Actinopteri > Perciformes > Percidae > Etheostoma > Etheostoma spectabile. The sequence continues at coordinate 4,601,545 of NC_045741.1, forward strand.
ATGTTTTTTTGATTAATCATTTGGTCAATAAAATGTCTTTATATGTCTTGTTTTGTCCCAAACTTAACAATATTCAGTTTAATATGATATAAAACAGTGAAAAGCAAGACAATGTTTTTAATGAAAAATTACTTACTTATCAAAATAATTATTTTCCTCATCACTGTTTGCATCCTGATTCTTAAGCAAAGCAATTCTGCATTGAGTTGTCATCTGTAAAAAGCTGTTAGTATAGTTTCCTCTCATGTCGCAGCATCTGAAACACATGCATATTTAAATGTAGCAGCTGTAGTCAAATGTTAAATAAGATTTTGGCTCATAGCTGTGGGTTACCTGTAATGGTTTTTTTACATTTACAATGGTACAAAAATAAAAAATACTTTTGCTATTGTGATATTTTCAGTCACTTCTTATACCTTCACACTTCTGCTTTCCACCATGGATTCAACCATTAAAGTCGCTCAAGTTTTAAAAAAACAAACAAGGTGATAAATTTAACCTGCTTCATATCTGCTGTTGCATTTAAAATTGCCTCCTGGAAACAGCGATTTGTGTCTGTGTTATTGGTCTAATTTTTGATGCTGGTGACATGTAGTGAAAAGGCAAAATCAAATCCTTTTTAAAAGGTTCATTTTCAGGTTCATAATTGTATTTTGAGGTTGTACCAGAATAGGTTTACATAGGTTTAATTTTCAAAAAACACCATATTTTGGTTGTACTGCAGATTAGGCCTGCATGATAAATTGTTATAAAATCGCGATCTCGATTCACCCCTGTTAACGATTTAATTTCTTTTTTTTCTATTTTTTTTTAAATTTTATTTATAGTTCTTGACAGCATATGACATTGATAAATACAGTATGTATTTTTGCTGTACATTTTATCAGAACCCCAATAGACAAAACAATAACTATACAGACAGACAGAACACACGAAAAAAAATAAAAAAATAAAAAAATAAAATAAAAAAATAAATAAATTTAAAATATATATATATATATATATATATATATATATATATATATATATATATAGAGGGAGGTTAGGCCCTGAAACTATTTACAAACAACAGTTTAATCCATCGGCCCATTTACTTCTGGCGGCGCAGGGATACAGTGTGTGCTGCACAAGTGCCATCCTGTTTTTACGAAGTCTTTGTAAAAGGTACCAGGGATGGCGCCAAACCTACATGGTACCTTTCTGTAACGAGGATGTTTATAAACAAATATTCCATTCTGATGATTTCAAATGGAGACACAATCATTAAATGTTAAAAGCTAAAGAGAGGCAAGTCCCTTCCCTTCCTCTGGTTCACCCTGGGCCTTATGTCAGAAAAATATGAACAATAGTGAAATATTATTAAGTGGTTTTCTTAATGAATGTGCCGTGAGTTACTACACATGAAATTATGTGATTAAAAAATTTTCGCAAGTTGAGAAAATTGCAGTTTGTTGCAAGTATAGATAAACAAATTGAAAAGATTGAAAAAGGCCTACACACCCAAATGACGTTACAACTTTTCTAGCTGAAGCTACGATGCTGTGTATTTTGACCGGGTTGTAAACGTTACTCAGAGCACAGTCTTGCTCATTCTCTCTTCCTGGCTGAGAAAAAAATACATGGAGAAACATACGGTCATAGAACGTTCGTTTGCGAGTGGAACATAGCGCGTTACCGGCTGGCTAGCAAGAGGTGACGGCAAGGTAAACTTGATAGTGATGCTACAACCCCAACAATAGAGGAGAATGCCATATTCATAGGCCACAAACATGTGTATATGCAAATATGAGTTCATTAGAAAAAAAAAAAATGTAGCAAAAAAAACTCCTGTTGCTCAACCTCTTATTACTACAAAAATCAAAATCAACCGTTTTGTTTTTATCTGCAGTCCGGATAAACAGCGTTTCCCTTACCTCCTGTGCAGTTAGGCTAAGACGTCGCTGGGTCAGATCGTCAACAAAGAAAAACAGCTCCTGGAGTAGAAGTCTGCCCTGCGCAGTATGAGGCAATAAGGCTCGGTGCCAGCTCTGCCCGGGAAAATAACCAGCGGGTCGAGGCAATAAATAGAGTGCTAGGTTGTCGCTGACACGGGGGGCCGGGCCAGCCCATTAAAAACCTGACCTCCTAACAGACCTTGGAAGCCAGACTGAGCGTACGCCCACTCAACCCCTGCTCCTCCTCCTCCTCACCCTCCCCTGAGCAGGGTTGGAGCGGGGGAGTACTTACATGACATAAGAGCTGGTGGACCATAAGAGTCCTGGAGGCACAATGGATCCCAATAACTTTTTATTATACATACAGCTATGCTCATAAATGCATTGGGTTATTTTTATTATGTATTGTTGTTAACAATTCCCAAACCATACTGTACAGTACTATATATTTGTGTGTGTGTATCACAGCACTGATATATCTTTGAGCCACATGTTAAACTGGTGACGTGTTATTCTTACCATAAACAGTTTATTTTGACATGATCTCACATACACCATCCTGCTGCAACACATACTAGATCTTCAATGTGGACGGCACACCCTAAGTGTAAAATGAGCTTTTCTAAAGGGAGTCTGGCAGCTGCAGATCTTTCGACATGAGGTGGTGGTGGCTCATGGAAACACTCCCGCTTCTGTCCACAGGGGCGCAACATCCAACATAATTAATTAACGCAAGAAATCTCACATTTTGCATAGTGTTACTATTTGTACATGCTCAATATTGCAACCTTCCCCCAACTTTCCATAAAGAAATAATCACTAGGTTTTTGAGATGTTCTAAACAACAGACAGACAAGACTACACCAAGACCTCCGAGTCGGGGTACTAGCCCTGAGCTGTGCTAACGGCTGGGTTTCCATCAAATTGAGCGGAGTTTTAAGGAAAAATCAAAAAATGTGGTTGATTGGATTAAAATGCAAACGGGCAGACTTTTCATTAGCTTGGTTATGTGAATGTATTCAAGAGGACATGACAATATTAGATTATTAAACAAGAATCTGTGGCGTGACATTTTATGCAGTATTATAACAAGGATGGCATTTTAATATTTTAATGAATGAATTTGTCTCCACCTGTGCACCAGGACAACAAATGTCAGGGGCGCCGCTGTGGTTACCTGGTATGTGTGCTCGACCACAGGGGCTCCTGGGCTCCCCTCGCTTTTATTCTTAGTTATGGTCGTTCTAGAGGAGAAGAGGTATCAAAACAAGAAGTAACTCTTACACCTTGGAAGTGCCATTATTAGCAAATTAAGCCTTTTCATTGTTTCATGCAAAACCATGACTTCCAAAATGACCTGGCTATTTTCAGATCTGGTACCTTTTAGTAAGGCGATGTTAAGCTTTTAAGGAAACAAACTATTTGGTTGAGGGCACGCTGGTAAAAGAAACCAACGTTGACTGTTGGTGGAGAGGAGGACCCCATCTTCCTCCTAAAAAGGCTTGACATCGTTTACCCACTCTGTTTACCATACAATGTGTACTGATCAACAAGGAGAGACGTCTAGAGGGTAATAAAAAAAAAATGGAGTTCCTGGTGAGTTTGGGATTAGTCAGAGACTGAGTCTGAGCTGTCATCACAGACATGTATGTTCTTAGCTACCTAGGCTACAATTGCACAGTTTAGAGGGTAACAAGCAGAAATTAGCTTGTGTTTAGTCTGAACACCTAACACTTTGGTTGTTGGCAATTAAACTTTGATCACTGGACTTCAACAAACAAGTAAAGATTTACCGCTGCACTGTGTCCGGAACACATACAAGTAAAATAAAAACTGCTAAACAGTAGCAAAAAAACTGGACTAAAGACGGATTAGCTGACATTACACAAGTTTAGTTTCTATTGTTAGAGCAGCATTTTGTTTTTCAGCTACTCTCTTTGCCATCTGTGACTGCGTCCTCTCAGGCGAATGTTTCTATTGAAAGTGCGGAGCTTTTCAACCAGTGTGCACCAAGTTTCCTATTTTGAATAAATGGCTCTGATCAAAGAGATGTCTTGTTAATTGTCTGTTCGATTCGGGCTATTTTCCAGAGCATGTGTAATTTTACATCACAAGTGTGGGATGAATTAATTATCACACTGAGTGAATCTAAAATGTAACAAATAGAGAGAACTGAATGATGCTTGATGGATAAAGTCTGGTCAGTCGCAGTTCCAGAGAGAATTGGAGATGAGAGCGGTTTAATGTGTCCTAGTTGTCGTACATGAGAATCAAACCGTTGAAAAGTCAGACGACTGCCACGGAATGTTTAGCCAAATGTTGCCTTTGCCACACCGATGAATCAGCACTGTGTTTCTATAGGCACTAAAACCACATGCTCATCTGCATGAAAATATTTAAACTGTCCATGGATGTAAATCTTGCCGGGATCTCGTCTGCTGTTTTACATCATCAGTCTGGGATGTTCAAAGAGCTCCAGCAAACATTTGGGGATGAGAAGTAGTACAGTGTACTTTGTCTGGCAGACCCACCTTCCTTTAACTTTCTACATGTGTTTCTGCTTCCAATATTGATTTTCTATTTTGTGTTTTCAGTCCAAGATATGCAGTCACAAGCACTAACTCAAAGCCAAAATGTCTTACAGTTGCAATGCATTCTGGTTTATTCTAAGCAACTGTGGGTGTTGAAATCCGCATGTACGCCTCTCTTCTAATGGATTTCTGTCTGGACGAAAGGTGGAACGTGGGTGCAAAAGTGGCTTGCTTTGAAAGTTGCAAACAACAGATGGCAAAAAATCTCAGCACAAGGTATATTGAAGGCTGGGGCTTCAAACACATCACACCATCTTCCTCAGATCTCTACAAAATAAAGGATGAACTTTTGATCGCAATTTAAGTCAACTGGACAAAAAGTCCCTGAAAGTTCTTCAAATTTTGACCTCTTCAATGGAATAAATGTCTGGTAAGTAACTATCGCCGAGTGAGATAACACAAGGTGATGAAAACGCAACATACTGTGTTGGTTGTTGGATGGATTGATCAACAGCTCCGCAAGTACTTAGTTCAATATGTATGTATGTAAATATGTATCGCTCCTTAAGCAGGTGGCACTTCGCATGGTAGTCTCTGCCTTGTGTATGCATGTGTGTGTGAATGAGTCAATGCTGGCTTCTGTTGTAAGCAATTTGAGGGTCGCTAAGACTAGAAAAAGTAAATGCAGTCCCAGTACCATTACCTCTTCAACTCACCTAAACAATACTAAAATGCAGTGAAATTAATTACTTCATTACTACCATCCTAAGTATTAGGAGCAGTGAACATATCGTACATACAGCATTCGGGGAGCATCTTGGGCTTCACTGTGTGTGAAGCGGCATGCTGGTTGTTCCGTTCTCTGCTAGAGTAGTGAGTGAAAAGGTTTACTATAGCCAACAAGAAAGAAGAAACGAGATAGCAACTGACTGACGTCACGCAGACACATTGTTTGGATCTCTGGAAGTAAAATCCATCAAACTGCCATTACCAATTACCGCAATGTGTCGCATGAGAAGGAAACAGATCTTCAAGACTACTTTAAAATGTTCAGAAAAAAATGAAAATGACGCGGGACAATCTCCACTTCATCGCTGATGAAGACAAAGCTCCAGAAGAAGGCTGTTTCAAGGGTGACACTAAATCATCTTAAAACTTGAAAGAATGTCAATTTCAGGATAAGAAACCTTCAGCATGGAAATCCACTTGATTCCATCTTGAGTCACTGCCTTGCTCAAGGGCTCCTCAAGTAGCGTGCACAGGATGGCAGTGTGGGGAACCAAACTGGATCTTAAGCTTCAATCTGCTTCATTCATTAAATTTTATTTATAGTATCATTATAACAAGAGTTATCTCAAGACACTATACAGATAGACCACACTCCAGAATTACAAGGACCCAACAGTTCTAGTAGTTTCCTCCAGAGCAAGCAACAGGTGCGACAATGGCGAGGAAAACTTCCTTTTAGCAGAAACCTCGGTCAGACCAGGCTCTTGGTAGGGGGTGTCTGACGGGGCGGTTGGGGTTAGAATGAAGAGTGGTAATACAAAAAATAGTTATAACTTCTCTGAGCTAAGTCTTCTGCTGCTGCCTCCAGAGAGGACTGAGGACTGTCAAACTGATCCGTTTTTCCTATGTCAATCATCGTTTTAACTACCCAAATAACATGATTGATTCCACACAACGCTCTTTGCCAAGTACAAATCTCTACTTTCATTAATTTTGGGCTTGCTTATTCAATTTTATAGCATTGTAAAACAATTGAAGTGTTTTTGAAATAGTATTGAGTAAAAGTTGACAATTCCAGTCTGATTATCCATCAATATACATTCCTTTAAATTTGAGTCTAAATAATTCCTATTTCTGCTCTTAACTTAGGTATAATTTATTAAAACGAGGTTTATGGCCATAAATTCAATAACTGTAAAACTAAAGTTAAAAAGTTAGGGTTAAGTAGTGTTGAAAATGTCAAAAAAACATGAAAAAGACGGGACAAAAACGTAAGAAAAGTTAAAAATATCGATAAAAGCGTCAACAAAAGTGTAATTTCCCATTTCTGACGGAAGACAACACAAGGATTGACACATTAACGCTGATGGAGATGGAAATCAGAGACCGCTACCTGCGTCTCCCGCTCTTCTTCGCTCTGAGACGAGAGCCACTTTGACTGGAGACTGAATGCAATTTGAATTGACCCAAGCGTGCAGAAATGGATCCTTTCACAAACATAAAAGATATTTATTCATTGATGGATATGGGAGCAGTGCTCAGATCTATAGTTCTTTGTGTGGATCCTTCCAGCAGTGTACTGTACCTTGAGATCCACTGGGTAAGTTTTAAAACCAAAACTTCTCCATGCATCATGGATACATCAAAGACCTGAAATGTATCATCGTGATACTGGGCTTTGACTCTTGCTCTCATACTGGTTGGTTGAACGGTGACAGAAAGTGGATTCATGTTTCTGGTTAGAGCAGCTGAGCGCCTGTCCTAGTTTAGTAACATTATTTATTTACACTATTTCTGTACTGGATGCAAAGATACTACTTCAATAGGATGCATTGCTATGGACTATGTTTTCACGTGAGTGCAACAAGAACTTTCTTACGCTCAAACCCAGGATTAATGGCAGTCCTACGACATGTTTACATTTGATAGCCTCCTGAAACAGAGAACAATGCATCGTACATGACCCGCCTATTTTAAATCATATCTGCACAATAGGGGTTGAATTATTGATTTAATTTGTGCCGCAAGAGAGTGAAGGCGGGCAGGTAACTTCTATTTCACCCTGTTACCTTCTTTCATTCACTGTCTTTTCCAACTTGCTTCAGTGTCTCCACCACCAACAATCTCCACCAGCAGCAGAAACAGACACAAGCAGCCCAGCTGACCAATCGCAGCTCTGCAGTCTCCACGCTGCAGTTCCATAACAAGCATCTGACACGTAGTTAGGTTCAGATTACTTTATTGTACCCGTAAGTAGATTGGTTTGCAGTGACGTTTGAACACAAAACCTCAAAAGTCTGTGGTGTCAAAGTTAAGTCCACTCCCAATTTTTCAGTGGTATAGAATATAAGTAAGACATAAACATGGCTCTTAGGTTGCTGGATTTCATCCTAAAACAGCACCACTGGATCTTTGTTCAGTAACTATAAACTAGACATTGCAAGTCTGTGAGATTCTAAACCTACTGTGAGTCCCTGACTTGTGTGGGAGGCCTGATAAACCCCCGGTCCTGCTGCGTAAGGAGGGAAGGAGGGAGGGAAGAGGGGGGAGGAGGTTAAGCTGTAAAGCTGTGACGCAACAGCCGGGGGCGAGCGCTTTCTTGCCTTCCCTGCCTACTAAACGGTAGCTGTCATCTCCGTCGCAGGCTGGCGGCGGCAGACGAGACAGCTTCGTTTTCCCTCCGGGACAGAAGACGCAATCATCTCCAATCAGAGCGGCTGCTGTGCGGGCCCGCTGCAGCCATCTCTCCAGAGAGACTGGCTGCTAACTGCTGCTCTAACACAGACACCACCACTACAGTTCACGCACACACACAGTCAAGCCTCTCTCTCTCTTCTCGCTCTCTCTCTCTTCTCTCTCTCTATCTTCTCTCTCTCGTTCTTCGCCTCTCTCGCTCTCTCTCGCTCTCTCTCGCTCTCTCTCGCTCTCTTCGCTCTCTCAACACACACCTGCTGAGTAGCATAGCTTGTACTGTCTCACGAGAACCGTATGATGGCCGTCCACAGAAGCGCCTGAGCAGGCAAAATAAACATCCATTTGTTCTTCTTCGGGTTTGTGTTTGTACATTGGCGTCAGCTCCTGGCGATGTCACCGCCTGTCGCTCCGCCATCCCACCAAGGTTGTGTTCCATCCGGCCATATTCCAGCTCTACTGTACCGCCCCAGGCACTGTAAACGCCCCACCCCCCTCCCTCCTCCTCCCTCCCTCCCTCCCACACCACACACACGCACCACACACACGCGGCCTGCCCAGCTGTCCCAGCAGCTGAGAGGAAATGATACATTTGTGAATGGATTGGCTGCATCAATGAGTAATAAGTCCTTAACAATTAAAGGGGCAACACAGAATTTTAAAGAAGATGGCCACAGGTTTCAAACTGCTGGATGAAAATAAATCTCAATCAATATTTATCTGACAGGTGCTGGGATCAGTCTTTTCAAATCCCATCCACCACACACACACAAAAAAACTAGACTTTGAGGATAACCACTGACATGACACATAAAAGTAACTACAGGTTAACTCCCACCTCGACCCTCATGTGGAGGAATAATTATGAATTTGGAAATTAATCTCATTTGTTTCCTTGCTGAGAGTTAACTGATATTGTCTTAGATTTAGGATATTGAAATGGCCTTAGTTGTCTTTTCCTTGATATACAGGCTGCATACTGTAAAGTAATGCATTTTGTGACTATATTTGCCTTAAGCACTTAATTAACCATTAATGATTATTCATCACAAATATCTGTTGTAACCCTACAATATCATCGCAATTAAGATACAGTGTATTTTAAAAAATTGTGATATTTAATTTTCTCCATATTAACAACTCTAGTAACATCAGAGATGGCAAAAGTACTCACTTTCCGTACTTAAGTAGAAGTAACGATAAATGGTGTTAAAAATACTCCGGTAAAGTGGAAGTACTGATTAAACTTCTTTACTCAGTAAAAGTAACAAAGTAAAGCTTGGAAATTTACTTAAGTATAAAAGTAGCCTTGCGAAAGCTACCTGGAGCACACAAATGTTACTAGAGAGAAGCTGAGGAACTTCAGTGGACATGGAGGACATGTCTTTATATGGCAAGGGCTACATTTTAAATGGATGTCTGCCAACAGGCCTAACACATACATATATGATTATTATGACAGAGACTGGGACTCCAGGTTAATAAGATTCTGCATATTAGCAAGATATTCACAGATCCAGTTTTAATTTTAATATTTCCCCTAACATAAAAATGAATCTACATTAAGTGTGTGCTCATATGGCTTCTGGAAATAAAATAAGATTAAAATATGAATGACTAAACAGACATTAATGAAGAAGTTCCCCAGCACATTGGCCAGAGTCTTCTTGATGCCTACTGTCTCAAACATCCTCTCAGATAAGGCTGAGGATGATGGGAATGTCTTGCCGTTTCTTCATATCAATCATGTCGCCCTCCATACTACTATGTGCCAACGTTAGCACCATCCATACTACTATATGTTAACGTTAGCGCCATCTATACTACTATGTGCTAACGTTAGCGCCTCAAGCCTCAATGATTTGCGATTAATAATGCAGAGTGCTGAATCGTTGATTTGAATGCAACATACAGTAGATATATTCCATCCATTTAGATTGAATATGGTATTGAAGACGTAAACAATAATAGGATAACTCCAGTGAAATGATGTGAAAGTTGAGGACTAGATTAGGACTGGATTAAAAGCTGATTCTGGTTTCCAACTTGGCCCCAGGTGTGTCTCTGTTAAAAGACGGACACACTATAGAGTAAGTGCATCCACTTGTCAATTGAACTACGTATCTGAAGTTGGTAAAAAAAAAAAAACTCATGCGAATAAAGCTGGGATGCTTCATTAAGACCAACGTGCAAACTAGCTAACATGTGAAGACCACACCAAAACACTAGCTAACTTACTTTAAGTGAAGAACTATAGACCAAAACAGGCTTAAGTGAACTGACAACATGAGCTATACGACTTAACGTTCTCAAAGAACCCCACACACATATCAGCTGGTTATCCTCCGAACAGCTAGTCTCTTTCTTTCTCTCACTTTTTTCTCTGTGTGGCGCGCGGTGTGAGGCGCGTGTCCGCGCTATTGTCCGATGACAACCTCTTGTAAAACTAAGTAACGAGCCAATTTTGTAAAATGTAAGGAGTAGAAAGTACCGATATTTGTGTTAAATCTAAGGAGTAGAAGTAAAAAGTCGCCACAAAAAAAATAGTAAAGTAAAATATCAGAAAAATCTACTTGAGTACAGTAACAAAGTATTGTCTTCGTACTTCCATCTTGAGGAACATACAGATTATTTAATATCCTAAACTGAAAAGGACAAATATAGAGACATGTTAATGGTGTTAAGCTTTTTCAACAACTCCCTGCTTCATTTTGCGTCATTTGGTCACAAACTCGCGGTCTCAACACTTATCTCCATCCGAGCGAGAAAGATTTAAACATAGAATGAGGTGAGATAGTTCACCTTTCCTCCAGTGCAGTTTCTTTGCCTGAGGAAAGTCTCAAAATGAATCTTAACATAATTAATAAGAAGAAAGCAGATTGTTGAACTTCAGTGTAGAATTGTTAACAGCCAGAGTTGGAGACGCTGGTGGCTGCTGGGATTAAACCAGTGAGCTGCTGGTTGGGAGGGGCCTCTTCTCTATTAACTTCCCAAAAGACAACACAAATAAGCATTTAGATCTTTTTTTAGTGTGCTTATACTATAGCACAGGATGAAACTTTGAATTTCTTTTATCCTGAACGACTCCTCTGTGGAACAGAGAGAGATGGACAGATGCTGCTCATTTAAAAGACTATAATTGACTCTGCAGAGCTGCTGTCAGAGTGCAGATCTGTCAGGAGCTTCTCCCAGCCCGAACGGCTGCGAGCTACAACTCACTGCTGCAACTGCCGTAAGTGAGGAGGCTGGATGGTAGAAAAGGTTTTAGGCAAACAGGTCCTTGTCTGGGGAGCACTGACTGCTTCCTAAACGCAGCCTAACACCTGTAAAAGGGCCAGAAAAAACGGGGCGTGAAACCAAGTTAGGTCCTAAAATGAAATGGATTTTTCAAAGCATAAAAGGCCCGGCTGAAAACGAGTTTCAAAGACTTCAAACGGCCCTTATCCCACGTTTTCAGGCAATAAAAACGGCAGAGTGGTTGACAAGAGCTGGGAGCTGTGCTCACTGGGTAGTTAAGGTCAGGGCAAACGTCATTGATTGAACTAAGTGCTCCGCTGAAAAACGGTGCCTCAATCAATGCTGCCCCTAATGGGTGGGCAGAGGCCCCAAAGACTACGACTAAGACCAATGTGACAAAGTCAGCGGAAGGTGCTGTAATCACGCTCCTTCTGTCAGCAGACTGCTCTCAGTCTCTTCTGGGGCACAAGTTAATGAAAATGCCATACTACCGATGAGAGAGTGGGTACAACAGGGTGAGCAATAGAGAGTTTAACTACGGATGAACAGGATTTCCAAAGTGGATGCACAGTTCATAATCTAAAAAAAGGGACAGTTCACTCCAAAATACATATTTGTCCTCTTGCCTGTAGAGCTATTTATCAGTCTAGATAGTATTGGTGAGTTACCCAGTGTTAGATATATTGGCAGTACATCAGACAGAGTCTGCCTTCTCTCAATATAATGGAAGTAGATGGCGCTGCTTGCGGTGCTCAAAGCGCCAATAAACACACTTGAGAAACTCAAACAGCAAGTGTCTCTTCCAGAAACCATGACCTGATTACTCAAGATATATAAGAGACCTGGCTGGGGCAGTTTCCTTTAGAAACATTTTCCTTGTCCGAATTACACCCACCAAAAAACGGATCTGTACATCTGCAATGTTTGCTACATCTGAGTGATGGCCGCTGGAACAAAGCTGTTCTTATAAACTATAAAAAGACTAAACTCCACCCTGAAACTCACTGTGAGAGAGCGGGAGTCGACAACTGTGTGTACACAGGGACGCTGGGTAACATTTAACCATTTGACTAGTGTGTTCTGGTACTTTCTCCTGTGAATTAATGAAGACATTTGAAGCTGTTTAATTCGAGCATGTGATACAGCCTTAGTCGTGTTTTGTATTAAAGCAATATTTTGACATCTGGGGAAAATAGTTACCTTCTGCAGAAAGTTAGATGAGGAGACTGATACCAATTCATTTATTAAAGATGTCAAATCACAAGAGGTCCTGTTTTTAAGGTTAACTGCTGGAATTATCTTTGAGTCTCTGCTGGATGATTTGGGTCACACAAACTGTGATAATCATGAAAGTACCACTTGCTTTTTCAAATCGGGGTATTTGGGGGAGGGGGGGTGAAAATCAATAAAAACTATACCAAATAATCACCTTGGATGTATCCATATTCCCAAACTATGTTTGCACTTTTTCACTTCATCCAGTGCCCTGCCCTCTACTAACAATGTCCACAAATCCTACTCAGCACATACGCCACAACTCCAACAACTACAGATCAAAGGCTCAGCCCTAATGACAAGGAACTCTGTCCACTTAACATTCAAAGATTGAGCCCCCCCCCGCCCTTCCCATACCCACCACAATAGCTGTAAGAAATGAACCAGACCAGGACAGCCTGATCCACAGAACCTCCATCTGCATCCAGCTCGGTGTAACCAGCCTCCAAACAAAAAAAAATAGCAGGGAAAACACTCGCAGTGGAGACGGAGATACTTAAACTAACACACCAACCCGCGCACGTGGTCACACACAACTACATTGAGGGTACTAGAACACGTGTTCGTTTCCGAACACAATGATGACACAGAAAATACCAAACATCGGAAGACAGCAACTTGCAAAAATTGTCCATTTCAACGGTACAGGAATTCAATGAAGAAGGGACTTTTCCCTTTCCGTTATTGTGTATACATCTTTTTTGTGCATGTTATAGGTTTACAAAGGAAACACTGTTCACAAACTCCTTCAAACAGCTCTGTTGTAGTCCACGCCTTACTTCAGAGACAATGCTTATTACTTGTAACACATGTTAATGCTCGCCTAGCTGCTAGCAAGGCAAGCCCTATACTCTGCCCTGACTGGCTAGTAGTCTTACCTAGCTACGTCAGGGCCTCATACTCTGCTTTGACTGGCTAGTAGTCCTTACAGCTAATGTCAGGGCCCTCATACTCTGCTCCTGACTGGCTAGTAGTCCTTACATAGTACTGTCAGGGCCCTCATACTCGGCTTCTGACGGCTGTAGTCCTTACCTAGGTACGTCAGGGCCCTCATACTCTGCTTCTGACTGGCTAGTAGTCCTTACCTAAGTACTTTCAGGGCAGCCTATACTCTGCTTCTGACTGGCTAGTCCTTACCTAGTACTGTCAGGGTCTCATACTCTGCTTCTGACTGGCTAGTAGTCCTTACCTATGTACTGTCAGGGCCCTCATAACTCTGCTTCTGACTGGCTAGTAGTCTTACCTAGGTACTGTCAGGGGCGCCCTCATACTCTGCTTCTGATGGCTATAGTCTTACCTAGGTACTGTCAGGGCGCGCTCATATCTCTGCTCCTGACTGGCTAGTAGTCCTTACCTAGCTACTGTGCATGTGCGACTCAACAAAGATGAAACAAAAGTGGGAGCCTCATAATTTGGGATGCAGTCGGCTCATAAATAAATTAAGAGACAAAGGAGTAAGTAATTTTTTTTTTTTTAAAGTTACTTAAAAATTAAATCGTTAGCGATGGTTCTTATTTAATACCCCATTTATCCGGCGAATGTGTACGCCCCTAATGGGACGATCACTCATTTTTATTGATTTACTTAATTCACTTCCCCAGGTGGACAGTCATCATTGATACTTGGGGAGAGATGAATACAGTTATGGATCCTGTACTAGATCGCTCCTCAACAAAGCATTTTTCAACATCGAGTCCACACAGGTTTTAAAGTCGTTTTTCCAGTCATATGGAGCTGTGGATATCTGGCGTTTTCTTAACCCCACAACTAGACAATATCCTTTTTTCAACGGTACATCAAACCTATTCGCGTATTGATTACTTTTTTGTTGATAAAAAAATTCTTCATAGGGTAAGGCATGTAACTATGCAGCATAGTTGTGTCTGATCATAGCCCACTCATTTACAACTCGAATTTGGATGAACCCATATATATGCCTGGAGGCTCAACCCTCTTCTATTATCTGACAAGCGTTGTGATTACATCTCTAAACAAATTGATCTATTTCTGGAAACTAGTCACTCCCAATGTGACGTATAGCACTGTCTGGGAGAGTTTAAAAGCTTTTCTTCGAGGTCATATTATCTATTGTTCCCATGCAAAAGAAGGAGGAAAAAAAAGCATAGCTGCATGATCGCCCTAATAGCGCAGTTGGCAGCCAACATTCTAGAAATCCTTCACCGGACCAATATAAACAGAGAATGATGTTGCAAACCGAATTCAATCTGATTTCAACTCACATGCTGAGCGTAGATCCACAACTCAGGAGATTGTGGTATGAGCATGGGGAAAAAATCATCAAATTTTAGCACATCAGTTAGTAAATCAGAAGCTGCGCACCCATCAGAACGCAGATGGTCGGTTTCACTCTCAGAAGATAAATGAGAGCTTCCACTATTTTATTAGGACTATCAGTCAGAATCCTACATTCGCCGGAGTCGTTTGACATTTTTTTTTGTAAACGCCTGTTCAACCTTAAATCCATCATTAAAGACCAATTGGATGCGTGCATTTCCGTTGAAGAAATTATTCTGCAATTGGCTCAATGCAATCGGGGAAGTCACCGGGGCGGAGGCTTCCCAATAGAATTTTTAAAACTTTAAGGATAGTCTAGCCCCTTTGATGCGGGGAGATGTTTATAGAGTCCCTCAATACTGGAAGCCTACCATACATATAGACAGGCAACAGTATCACTGCTTTCTAAACCAAACAAGGATCCTTTAACTGTGTTCGTCTTATGGCTATATCATTGTTAAATGTGGATTTTAAAATATTGTCTAAATTGCTTGCTATTCGCTGGAGCGCATTTACCATCAACTGATAGCCCCTGATCAAACTGGATTCATTAGGGACAGGTACGGCTTTCAAATTGCGTCGTTTTTAAACATATTACATACACAATCTACGGCGACTCCAGAAATAGCTCTGTCGCTTGATGCCGAGAAGGCGTTTGACAGGGTGGAATGGGACTACTTATTTTATATTCTCAATAAATTGGTTTTGGGCCTAAATTTATCATGGGTTCATACTTCACTCTCATTGGGCTCGGGTAAAACTAATTCTCTTTATTCTCCTACTTTCCACTCCATCGCGGGTAACTAGACAGGGATGCCCCTATCCCTTCTTTTCGCTCTATCAATTGAGCCCTTAGCTATTAAACTAAGAGCAGAAAATATGTTAAAGGCACTGTAGATCTGGCCTTGAGCAAAGCTCTCATATATTGCTGATGACCTCGCTGCTATGTATCTGATCCACTCAGCTCTCTACCTTATGCCTTCACAATTTTTGACGACTTGGTAGTATATCAGGCTATAAGTTAAATATACACAAAAGTGAATGCTTAAGATTAACCGAGCAACAAACATTTCTTTCAATAATTTTAACTTAAAGTAGAACTGATATGTACCTATTGGGAGTAAATGTACCCCTTCTTATAAATTACTTTATGAAAAAAACTTTGCCCCACTTCTTGAAAAACAAAAACCGACTTGGGGCGATGGAACAATTGCCACTGTCACTGATTGGTGTTGTTAATTCTGTAAAATGAATATTTTGCCTAAGTTCTATACTTATTCCAATGCGTTCCACTTTACTTACCAAAAAAATTTTTTGCAGCTCTGGACAAACTTATTGCAACGTTTATTTGGAATGGTAAGTCGGCACGTATACGTAAAGATTTTATGCAAAGACTTAGGCCTTCAGGTGGACTTGCCTTGCCATGTTTTCAACTTTATTATTGGGCAGCGAACATACGCACTATGCTCCACTGGCTAGGTGACCTATCTTTGGAAGCACCTTCTTGGGTTCATATGGAGGCATCTGGCTGTGGAAAGTCCTCTCTACCAGCTTTGTTAAGCTCAGCCCTTCCTTTAGAGTTGCAAACTTATAAATCCAATCCTTTGCTCTAAGACTCTCTCAGAATTTGGATACTATGCAGGAAAAGGTTTGGCTTACATACTATATCGAGAAATGCCCCTTTGTGCTCAAACCACATGTTCCCACCTTCGATGGATGATTTAGCTTTTAAGATTTAGAGTAATAATGGACTACGAACTTTTAGATTGTTCGGTGGATGTTTTGCATCATTCTTACAGTTGAGTGAACAGTTTAAGAGACCTCGGACCCTTTTTTCCGTTATTTGCAAATACGCCATTTTACAGTCATAGATACAGCACTTTTCCTACCTTACCAAGAAACAATTTTGGATAGCATTGGATATTAATATCACAAGAAAGGGGTAATTAAAGAAATTTACAGTTATTGCTGGATTTACAATCTCCATCTCTTCCATTATAAAATCACACTGGGAAAAAGATTTGGCGATGAACATCTCAGCTGATCTTTGGGACTGTATGTTGCATAGGTACACCGTCCTCTATCTGTGCCAGGCATGGGCTTCTACAAGTCAAGGTTCTTCACCGTTTATATTTCCAAGAAAAAATTAGCTAAGTTCTATCAGATAGTGATCCAATGTGTAATCGCTGCAAAGTAGAAATTGGGCTCACTTATTCATACTTTTTGGACATGCCCTACTCTGAAAAACTATTGACGGTCTATATCAAGACACTTCTGAGGCATATAAAATCGAACTTGCTCCCCGCTTTGATTGCACTCTTGGGGTGATACCTCCAGGCATTTCTATTGTTAAACGCTATTCAAATGCTGTTGCTTTTGCCTCTACTCGCGGAAGTTTATACTTGTGAACTGGAAAAGAGAAACTCCACTACTCATGATCAGTGGATTGTGACCTTATGGGTTTACACAGGAAAAAATGAGAAGTACACTAATTGGCTCATGACAAATTTGACAAATCTTGGCAGCCATTCTGAAATATATGGAAGCTTTCAAAATGAGTACCATGCCATAGTTAGGTACGCCGGCCATGACTCTCATGTAATTATGTGACTGCCGTACTCTAGT
>NC_045741.1:4618886-4635060 GCF_008692095.1 Etheostoma spectabile
CAAGATTTGTCAAATTTAGTCAATGAGCCAATTAGTGTACTTCTCATTTTTTCCATGTGTAGAAACCTCATAAGGTCAGCAATCCACTGATCATGAGTAGGTGGAGTTTCTCTTTTCCAGTTCACAAGTATTAAACGTCGCGCGAGTAGAGGCAAAAGCAACAGCATTTGAATAGCGTTTAACAATAGAAATGCCTGGAGGTATCACCCAAAGCAGTGCAATCAAAGCCGAGGGAGCAAGTGCGATTTTATAGCCTCAGAAAGTGTCTTGAATATAGCCGTCCAATAGTTTTTAGAGTAGGGCATGTCCAAAAAGTATGAATAAGTGAGCCAATTTCTACTTTGCAGCGATTACACATTGGATCACTATCTGGATAGAACTTAGCTAATTTTCTTTGGAAATATAAACGGTGAAGAACCTTGACTTGTAGAAGCCATGCCTGGCACAGATAGAGGACGAGTGTACATATGCACATACAGTCCAAAGACAGTGCAGATGTTCATCGCCAAATCTTTTTCCCAGTGTGATTTTATAATGGAGAGAGATGGAGATTGTAAATCCAGCAATAAACTGTAAATTTCTTTAATTACCCCTTTCTTGTGAATATTAATATCCAAAATGCTATCCAAAATTGTTTTCTCTGGTAAGGTAGGAAAAGTGCTGTATCTAATGACTGTAAAATGGCGTATTTGCAAATAACGGAAAAAATGCGTCCGAGGTCTCTTAAACTGTTCACTCAACTGTAAGAATGATGCAAAAACTCCACCGATAAACAGATCTTTAAAAGTTCGTAGTCCATTATTACTCTAAATCTTAAAAGCTAAATCATCCATCGAAGGTGGGAACATGTGGTTTGAGCACAAAGGGGCATTTCTCGATATAGTATGTAAGCCAAACCTTTTCCTGCATAGTATCCAAATTCTGAGAGAGTCTTAGAGCAAAGGATTGGATTTATAAGTTTGCAACTCTAAAGGAAGGGCTGAGCTTAACAAAGCTGGTGAGGGAGGTTAGGCCCTGAAACTATTTACAAACAACAGTTAAATCATCGGCCCATTTACTTCTGGTGCGGCGCAGTGGTACAGTGTGTGCTGCACAAGTGCCATCTGTTTTTTACGAAGTCTTTGTAAAAGGTACATGGGATGGCGCCAAACCTACATGTACCTTTCTGTAACGAGGATGTTTATAAACAAATATTCCATTCTGATGATTTCAAATGGAGACACAATCATTAAATGTTAAAAGTCTAAAGAGAGGCAAGTCCCTTCCCTTCCTCTGGGTCACCCTGGGCCTTATGTCAGAAAAATATGAACAATAGTGAAATATTATTAAGTGGTTTTTCTTAATGAATGTGCCGTGAGTTACTACACATGAAATTATGTGATTTAAAAAATTTTCGCAAGTTGAGAAAATTGCAGTTTGTTGCAAGTATAAGATAAACAAATTGAAAAGATTGAAAAAGGCCTACACACCCAAAGTGACGTTACAACTTTTCTAGCTGAAGCTACGATGTCTGGTGTATTTGTGACCGGGTTGTAAGTTACTCATGAGCAACAGGTCTTGCTCATTCTCTCTTCCTGGCTGAGAAAAAAATACATGGGATAACATACGGTCATAGAACGTTACGTTTGCGAGTGGAACATAGCGCGTTACCGGCTGGCTAGCAAGAAGGTGACGGCAAGGTAAACGTTGATAGTGAGCTACAACCCCAACAATAGAGGAGAATGCATGATTCATAGGCCCACAAACATGTGTATATGCAATATGAGTTCATTAGAAAAAAAAAAATGTAGCAAAAAAACTCCTGTTTGCTCAACCTCTTATTACTACAAAAATCAAAAATCAACCTTTTGTTTTTATCTGCAGTCCGGATAAACAGCGTTTCCCTTACCTCCTGTGCATTTAGGCTAAGACGTCGCTGGGTCAGATCGTCAACAACAAAAACAGCTCCTGGAGTAGAAGTCTGCCCTGCAGCAGTATGAGGCAATAAGGCTCGGTGCCAGCTCTGCCCGAGAGAAATAACCAGCGGGCGAGGCAATAAATAGAGTGCTAGGTTGTCGCTGACACGGGGGGCCGGGCCAGCCCATTAAAAACCTGACCTCCACAGACCTTGGAAGCCAGACTGAGCGTACGCCCACATCAACCCTGCTCCTCCTCCTCCTCACCCTCCCCTGAGCGGGTGGGAGCGGGGGAGTACTATACATGACATAAGAGCTGGGGACCATAAAGTCCTGGAGGCACAATGATCCCAATAACTTTTTATTGATACATACAGCTATGCTCATAAATGCATTGGGTTATTTTATTATGTATTGTTGTTAACAATTCCCAAACCATACTGTACATGTACTAATATATTTGTGTGTGTGTATACAGCAGCTGATATATCTTTGAGCCACACTGTTAAACTGGTGACGTGTTATTCTGTACCATAAACAGTTTATTTTGACATGATCTCACATACACCATCCTGCTGCAACACATACTAATCTTCAATGTGGACGTGCACACCCTACGTGTAAAATGAGCTTTTCTAAAGGGAGTCTGCAGCTGCAGATCTTTTCGACATGAGGTGGTGGTGCTCATGGAAACACTCCCGCTTCTGTCCCAGGGGCGCAACATCAACATAATTAATTAACGCAAGAAATCTCACATGTTGCATAGTGGTTATATTGTACATGCTCAATATTGCAACCTTCCACCAACTTTCCATAAAGAAAATAATCACTAGGTTTTTGAGATGTTCTAATAACAACAGACAGACAAGACTACACCAAACTCCGAGTCGGGGTACTAGCCCTGAGCTGTGCTAACGGCTGGGTTTCCATCCAAATGAGCGGAGTTTTAAGGAAAAATCAAAAAAATGTGGTTGATTGGATTAAAATGCAAACGGGCAGACTTTTCATTAGCTTGGTTATGTGAATGTATTCAAGAGGACATGACAATATTAGATTATTAAACAAGAATCTGTGGCGTGACATTTTATTGCAGTATTATAACAAGATGGCATTTTAATATTTTAATGAATGAATTGTCTCCACCTGTGCACACAGACAACAAATGTCAGGGGCGCCGCTGTGGTTACCTGGTATGTGTGCTCGACCACAGGGGCTCCTGGGCTCCCCTGCTTTTTATTTCTTAGTTATGGTCGTTCTAGAGGGAAGAGGTATCAAAACAAGAAGTAACTCTTACCACCTTGGACAGTGCCATTATTAGCAAATTAGCCTTTTCATTGTTTCATGCAAAACACATGACTTCCAAAATGACCCTGGCTATTTTCAGATCTGGTACCTTTTAGTAAGGCGATGTTAGCTTTTAAGGAAACAAACTATTTGGTTGAGGGCACGCTGGTAAAAGAAACCAACGTGACTGTTGGTGGAGAGGAGGACCCCAATCTTCCTCCTAAAAAGGCTTGACATCGGTTACCCCTCTGTTTACCATACAATGGTACTGATCAACAAGGAGAGACGTCTAGAGGGATAATAAAAAAAAAATGGAGTTCCTGGTGAGTTTGGGATAGTCAGAGACTGAGTCTGAGCTGTCATCACAGACATCTGTATTTTTAGCTATCCTAGGCTAACAATTGCACAGTTTAAGGAGTGGTAACAAGCAGAAATTAGCTTTGTGTTTAGTCTGAACACCTAACACCTTTGGTGTTGCAATTAAACTTTGATCACTGGGACTTCCAACAAACAAGTAAAGATTTCCGCTGCACTGTGTCCGGAACACATACAAGTAAAATAAAAACTGCTAAACAGTAGCAAAAAAACTGGACTAAAGACGGATTAGCTGACATTACACAAGTTTAGTTTCTATTGTTAGAGCAGCATTTTGTTTTTCAGCTACTCTCTTTGCCATCTGTGACTGCGTCCTCTCAGGCGAATGTTTCTATTGAAAGTGCGGAGCTTTTCAACAGTGTGCACCAAGTTTCCTATTTTGAATAAATGGCTCTGATCAAAGAGATGTCTTGTTAATTGTCTGTTCGATTCGGGCTATTTTCCAGAGCATGTGTAATTTTACATCACAAGTGTGGGATGAATTAATTATCACACTGAGTGAATCTAAAATGTAACAAATAGAGAGAACTGAATGATGCTTGATGGATAAAGTCTGGTCAGTCGCAGTTCCAGAGAGAATTGGAGATGAGAGCGGTTTAATGTGTCCTAGTTGTCGTACATGAGAATCAAACCGTTGAAAAGTCAGACGACTGCCACGGAATGTTTAGCCAAATGTTGCCTTTGCCACACCGATGAATCAGCACTGTGTTTCTATAGGCACTAAAACCACATGCTCATCTGCATGAAAATATTTAAACTGTCCATGGATGTAAATCTTGCCGGGATCTCGCTGCTGTTTTACATCATCAGTCTGGGATGTTCAAAGAGCTCCAGCAAACATTTGGGGATGAGAAGTAGACAGTGTACTTTGTCTGGCAGACCCACCTTCCTTTAACTTTCTACATGTGTTTCTGCTTCCAATATTGATTTTCTATTTTGTGTTTTCAGTCCAAGATATGCAGTCACAAGCACTAACTCAAAGCCAAAATGTCTTACAGTTGCAATGCATTCTGGTTTATTCTAAGCAACTGTGGGTGTTGAAATCCGCATGTACGCCTCTCTTCTAATGGATTTCTGTCTGGACGAAGGTGGAACGTGGGTGCAAAAGTGGCTTGCTTTGAAAGTTGCAAACAACAGATGGCAAAAAATCTCAGCACAAGGTATATTGAAGGCTGGGGCTTCAAACACACACACCATCTTCCTCAGATCTCTACAAAATAAAGGATGAACTTTTGATCGCAATTTAAGTCAACTGGACAAAAAGTCCCTGAAAGTTCTTCAAATTTTGACCTCTTCAATGGAATAAATGTCTGGTAAGTAACTATCGCCGAGTGAGATAACACAAGGTGATGAAAACGCAACATACTGTGTTGGTTGTTGGATGGATTGATCAACAGCTCACGCAAGTACTTAGTTCAATATGTATGTATGTAAATATGTATCGCTCCTTAAGCAGGTGGCACTTCGCATGGTAGTCTCTGCCTTGTGTATGATGTGTGTGTGAATGAGTCAATGCTGGCTTCTGTTGTAAGCAATTTGAGGGTCGCTAAGACTAGAAAAAGTAAATGCAGTCCCAGTACCATTACCTCTTCAACTCACCTAAACAATACTAAAATGCAGTGAAATTAATTACTTCATTACTACCATCCTAAGTATTAGGAGCAGTGAACATATCGTACATACAGCATTCGGGGAGCATCTTGGGCTTCACTGTGTGTGAAGCGGCATGCTGGTTGTTCCGTTCTTGCTAGAGTAGTGAGTGAAAAGGTTTACTATAGCCAACAAGAAAGAAGAAACGAGATAGCAACTGACTGACGTCACGCAGACACATTGTTTGGATCTCTGGAAGTAAAATCCATCAAACTGCCATTACCAATACCGCAATGTGTCGCATGAGAAGGAAACAGATCTTCAAGACTACTTTAAAATGTTCAGAAAAAAATGAAAATGACGCGGGACAATCTCCACTTCATCGCTGATGAAGACAAAGCTCCAGAAGAAGGCTGTTTCAAGGGTGACACTAAATCATCTTAAAACTTGAAAGAATGTCAATTTCAGGATAAGAAACCTTCAGCATGGAAATCCACTTGATTCCATCTTGAGTCACTGCCTTGCTCAAGGGCTCCTCAAGTAGCGTGCACAGGATGGCAGTGTGGGGAACCAAACTGGATCTTAAGCTTCAATCTGCTTCATTCATTAAATTTTATTTATAGTATCATTATAACAAGAGTTATCTCAAGACACTATACAGATAGACCACACTCCAGAATTACAAGGACCCAACAGTTCTAGTAGTTTCCTCCAGAGCAAGCAACAGGTGCGACAATGGCGAGGAAAACTTCCTTTTAGCAGAAACCTCGGTCAGACCAGGCTCTTGGTAGGGGGTGTCTGACGGGGCGGTTGGGGTTAGAATGAAGAGTGGTAATACAAAAAATAGTTATAATTCTCTGAGCTAAGTCTTCTGCTGCTGCCTCCAGAGAGGACTGAGGACTGTCAAACTGATCCGTTTTTCCTATGTCAATCATCGTTTTAACTACCCAAATAACATGATTGATTCCACACAACGCTCTTTGCCAAGTACAAATCTCTACTTTCATTAATTTTGGGCTTGCTTATTCAATTTTATAGCATTGTAAAACAATTGAAGTGTTTTTGAAATAGTATTGAGTAAAAGTTGACATATTCCAGTCTGATTATCCATCAATATACATTCCTTTAAATTTGAGTCTAAATAATTCCTATTTCTGCTCTTAACTTAGGTATAATTTATTAAAACGAGGTTTATGGCCATAAATTCAATAACTGTAAAACTAAAGTTAAAAAGTTAGGGTTAAGTAGTGTTGAAAATGTCAAAAAAACATGAAAAAGACGGGACAAAAACGTAAGAAAAGTTAAAAATATCGATAAAAGCGTCAACAAAAGTGTAATTTCCCATTTCTGACGGAAGACAACACAAGGATTGACACATTAACGCTGATGGAGATGGAAATCAGAGACCGCTACCTGCGTCTCCGCTCTTCTTCGCTCTGAGACGAGAGTCCACTTTGACTGGAGACTGAATGCAATTTGAATTGACCCAAGCGTGCAGAAATGGATCCTTTCACAAACATAAAAGATATTTATTCATTGATGGATATGGGAGCAGTGCTCAGATCTATAGTTCTTTGTGTGGATCCTTCCAGCAGTGTACTGTACCTTGATGATCCACTGGGTAAGTTTTAAAACCAAAACTTCTCCATGCATCATGGATACATCAAAGACTGAAATGTATCATCGTGATACTGGGCTTTGACTCTTGCTCTCATACTGGTTGGTTGAACGGTGACAGAAAGTGGATTCATGTTTCTGGTTAGAGCAGCTGAGCGTCTGTCCTAGTTTAGTAACATTATTTATTTACACTATTTCTGTACTGGATGCAAAGATACTACTTCAATAGGATGCATTGCTATGGACTATGTTTTCACGTGAGTGCAACAAGAACTTTCTTACGCTCAAACCCAGGATTAATGGCAGTCCTACGACATGTTTACATTTGATAGCCTCCTGAAACAGAGAACAATGCATCGTACATGACCCGCCTATTTTAAATCATATCTGCACAATAGGGGTTGAATTATTGATTTAATTTGTGCCGCAAGAGAGTGAAGGCGGGCAGGTAACTTCTATTTCACCCTGTTACCTTCTTTCATTCACTGTCTTTTTCCAACTTGCTTCAGTGTCTCCACCACCAACAATCTCCACCAGCAGCAGAAACAGACACAAGCAGCCCAGCTGACCAATCGCAGCTCTGCAGTCTCCACGCTGCAGTTCCATAACAAGCATCTGACACGTAGTTAGGTTCAGATTACTTTATTGTACCCGTAAGTAGATTTGGTTTGCAGTGACGTTTGAACACAAAACCTCAAAAGTCTGTGGTGTCAAAGTTAAGTCCACTCCCAATTTTTCAGTGGTATAGGAATATAAGTAAGACATAAACATGGCTCTTAGGTTGCTGGATTTCATCCTAAAACAGCACCACTGGATCTTTGTTCAGTAACTATAAACTAGACATTGCAAGTCTGTGAGATTCTAAACCTACTGTGAGTCCCTGACTTGTGTGGGAGGCCTGATAAACCCCCGGTCCTGCTGCGTAAGGAGGGAAGGAGGGAGGGAAGAGGGGGGAGGAGGTTAAGCTGTAAAGCTGTGACGCAACAGCCGGGGGCGAGCGCTTTCTTGCCTTCCCTGCCTACTAAACGGTAGCTGTCATCTCCGTCGCAGGCTGGCGGCGGCAGACGAGACAGCTTCGTTTTCCCTCCGGGACAGAAGACGCAATCATCTCCAATCAGAGCGGCTGCTGTGCGGGCCCGCTGCAGCCATCTCTCCAGAGAGACTGGCTGCTAACTGCTGCTCTAACACAGACACCACCACTACAGTTCACGCACACACACAGTCAAGCCTCTCTCTCTCTTCTCGCTCTCTCTCTCTTCTCTCTCTCTATCTTCTCTCTCTCGTTCTTCGCTCTCTCTCGCTCTCTCTCGCTCTCTCTCGCTCTCTCTCGCTCTCTCTCGCTCTCTCAACACACACCTGCTGAGTAGCATAGCTTGTACTGTCTCACGGAGAACGTATGATTGGCCGTCCACAGAAGCGCGGAGCAGGCAAAATAAACATCCATTTGTTCTTCTTCGGTTTGTGCTTTGTACATTGCGTCAGCTCCTGGCGATGTCACCGCCTGTCGCTCCGCCTCCCACCAGAGGTTGTGTCTCATCCGGCCATATTCACAGCTCTACTGTACCGCCCCAGGCACGTAAACGCCCCACCCCCCTCCCTCCTCCTCCCTCCCTCCCTCCCACACCACACACACGCACACACACACACGCGGCCTGCCCAGCTGTCCCAGCAGCTGAGAGGAAATGAATACATTTGTGAATGGATTGGCTGCATCAATGAGTAATAAGTCCTTAACAATTAAAGGGGCAACACAGAATTTTAAAGAAGATGGCCACAGGTTTCAAACTGCTGGATGAAAATAAATCTCAATCAATATTTATCTGACAGGTGCTGGGATCAGTCTTTTCAAATCCCATCCACCCACACACACAACAAACAACTAGACTTTGAGGATAACCACTGACATGACACATAAAAGTAACTACAGGTTAACTCCCACCTCGACCCTCATGTGGAGGAATAATTATGAATTTGGAAATTAATCTCATTTGTTTCCTTGCTGAGAGTTACTCGATATTGTCTTAGATTTAGGATATTGAAACTGGCCTTAGTTGTCTTTTCCTGATATACAGGCTGCATACTGTAAAGTATGCATTTTGTGACTATATTTGCCTTAAGAGCACTTAATTAACCATTAATGATTATTCATCACAAATATCTGTTGTAACCCTACAATATCATCGCAATTAAGATAATGATTTTAAAAAATTGTGATATTAATTTTCTCCATATTAACAACTCTAGTAACATCAGAGATGGCAAAAGTACTCACTTTCCGTATTAAGTAGAAGTAACGATATATGGTGTTAAAAATACTCCGGTAAAAGTGGAAGTACTGATTAAACTTCTTTACTCAAGTAAAGTAACAAAGTAAAGCTTGGAAATTTACTTAAGTATAAAAGTAGCCTTGCGAAAGCTACCTGGAGCACACAAATGTTACTAGAGAGAAGCTGAGGACTTCAGTGGACATGGAGGACATGTCTTTATATGGCAAGGGCTACATTTTAAATGGATGTCTGCCAACAGGCCTAACACATACATATATGATTATTATGACAGAGACTGGGACTCCAGGTTAATAAGATTCTGCGAATATTAGCAAGATATTCAAGATCCAGTTTTAATTTTACATATTTCCCAACATAAAAATGAATCTACATTAATGTTGTGCTCATATGGCTTCTGGAAATAAAATAAGATTAAAATATGAATGACTAAACAGACATTAATGAAGAAGTTCCCC
The DNA here is from genome assembly GCF_008692095.1 of Etheostoma spectabile. Taxonomy (NCBI): domain Eukaryota; kingdom Metazoa; phylum Chordata; class Actinopteri; order Perciformes; family Percidae; genus Etheostoma; species Etheostoma spectabile. Next base: position 4,628,391 of record NC_045741.1, read on the forward strand.
AGCACATTGGCCAGAGTCCTTCTTGATGCCTACTGTCTCAAACATCCTCTCAGATAAGGCTGAGGATGATGGGAATGTCTTGCCGTTTCTTCATATCAATCATGTCGCCCTCCATACTACTATGTGCCAACGTTAGCACCATCCATACTACTATATGTTAACGTTAGCGCCATCTATACTACTATGTGCTAACGTTAGCGCCATCAAGCCTCAATGATTTGCGATTAATAATGCAGAGTGCTGAATCGGTTGATTGAATGCAACATACAGTAGTATATATCCCATCCATTTAGATTGAATATGGTATTGAAGACGTAACAATAATAGGATAACTCCAGTGAAATGATGTGAAAGTTGAGGACTAGATTAGGACTGGATTAAAGCTGATTCTGGTTTCCACTTGGCCCCAGGTGTGTCTCTGTTAAAAGACGGACACACTATAGATAAGTGCATCCACTTGTCAATTGAACTACAGTATCTGAAGTTGGTAAAAAAAAAAAACTCATGCGAATAAAGCTGGTGATGCTTCATTAAGACAACGTGCAAACTAGCTAACCATGTGAAGACACACCAAAACCACTAGCTAAACTTACTTTAAGTGAAGAACTATAGACCAAAAACAGGCTTAAGTGAACTGACAACATGAGCTATACGACTTAACGTTCTCAAAGAACCCCACACACATATCAGCTGGTTATCCTCCGAACAGCTAGTCTCCTTTCTTTCTCTCACTTTTTTCTCTGTGTGGCGCGCGGTGTGAGGCGCGTGTCCGCGCCTATTGTCCTGACAACTCTTGTAAAACTAAGTAACGAGCCAATTTTGTAAATGTAAGGAGTAGAAAGTACCGATATTTGTGTTAAAATCTAAGGAGTAGAAGTAAAAAGTCGCCACAAAAAAAATAGTAAAGTAAAATATCAGAAAAATCTACTTGAGTACAGTAACAAAGTATTGTCTTCGTACTTCCATCTTGAGAACAACAGATATTTAATATCTAAACTGAAAAGGACAAATATAGAGACATGTTAATGGTGTTAAGCTTTTTCAACAACTCCCTGCTTCATTTTGCGTCATTGGTCACAAACTCGCGGTCTCACACTTATCTCCATCCGAGCGAGAAAGATTTAAACATAGAATGAGGTGAGATAGTTCACCTTTCCTCCAGTGCAGTTCTTTGCCTGAGGAATGTCTCAAAATGAATCTTAACATAATAATAAGAAGAAAGCAGATTGTTGACTTCAGTGTAGAATTGTTAACAGCCAGAGTTGGAGACGCTGGTGGCTGCTGGGATAAACCAGTGAGCTGCTGGTTGGGAGGGGCCTCTCTCTATTAACTTCCCAAAGACAACACAAATAAGCATTAGATCTTTTTTTAGTGTGCTTATACTATAGCACAGGATGAAACTTTGAATTTCTTTTATCCTGAACGACTCCTTGTGGACAAGAGAGAGATGGACAGATGCTGCTCATTTAAAAGACTATAATTGACTCTGCAGAGCTGCTGTCAGAGTGCAGATCTGTCAGGAGCTTCTCCCAGCCCGAAGGCTGCGAGCTACAACTCACTGCTGCAACGCCGTAAGTGAGGAGGCTGGATGGTAGAAAAGGTTTTAGGCAAACAGGTCCTTGTCTGGGGAGCAACTGACTGCTTCCCTAAACGCAGCCTAACACCTGTAAAAGGCCAGAAAAACGGGGCGTGAAACCAGTTAGGTCCTAAAATGAAATGGATTTTTCAAAGCATAAAAAGGCCCGGCTGAAAACGAGTTTCAAAGACTTCAAACGGCCCTTATCCCACGTTTTCAGGCAATAAAAACGGCAGAGTGGTTGACAAGAGCTGGGAGCTGTGCTCACTGGGTAAGTTAAGGTCAGGGCAAACGTCATTGATTGAACTAAGTGCTCCGCTGAAAAAACGGTGCCTCAATCAATGCTGCCCCTAATGGGTGGGCAGACCCCAAAGACTACGACTAAGACCAATGTGACAAAGTCAGCGGAAGGTGCTGTAATCACGCTCCTTCTGTCAGCAGACTGCTCTCAGTCTCTTCGTGGGGCACAAGTTAATGAAAATGCCATACTACCGATGAGAGAGTGGGTACAACAGGGTGAGCAATAGAGAGTTTAACTACGGATGAACAGGATTTCCAAAGTGGTATGCACAGTTCATATCTAAAAAAAAGGGACAGTTCACTCCAAAATACATATTTGTCCTCTTGCCTGTAGAGCTATTTATCAGTCTAGATAGTATTGGTGAGTTACCAGTGTTAGATATATTGGCAGTACATCAGACAGAGTCTGCCTTCTCTCAATATAATGGAAGTAGATGGCGCTGCTTGCGGTGCTCAAAGCGCCAATAAACACACTTGAGAAACTCAACAGCAAGTTCTCTTCCAGAACCATGACCTGATTACTCAAGATATATAAGAGACCTGCTGGGGCAGTTTCCTTTAGAAACATTTCCTTTGTCCGAATTACACCCACCAAAAAACGGATCTGTACATCTTCAATGTTTGCTACATCTGAGTGATGGCCGTGGAACAAAGCTGTTCTTATAAACTATAAAAGACTAAACTCCACCCTGAAACTCACTGTGAGAGAGCGGGAGTCGACAACTGTGTGTACACAGGGACGCTGGGTAACATTTAACCATTTGACTAGTGTGTTCTGGTACTTTCTCCTGTGAATTAATGAAAGACATTTGAAGCTGTTTAATCGAGCATGTGATACAGCCTTAGTCAGTGTTTTGTATTAAAGCAATATTTTGACATTGGGGAAAATAGTTACCTTCTGCAGAAAGTTAGATGAGGAGGACTGATACCAATTATTTATTAAAGATGTCAAATCCAAGAGGTCCTGTTTTTAAGGTAACTGCTGGAATTATCTTTGAGTCTCTGCTGGATGATTGGGTCACACAAACTGTGATAATCAGTGAAAGTACCACTTGGCTTTTTCAAATCGGGGTATTTGGGGGAGGGGGGGTGAAAATCAATAAAACTATACCAAATAATCACCTTGGATGTATCCATATTCCCAAACTATGTTTGCACTTTTCACTTCATCCAGTGCCCTGCCCTCTACTAACAATGTCCACAAATCCTACTCAGCACATACGCCACAACTCCAACAACTACAGATCAAAGGCTCAGCCCTAATGACAAGGAAACTCTGTCCACTTAACATTCAAAGATTGAGCCCCCCCCCGCCCTTCCCATACCCACCACAAAGCTGTAAGAAATGAACCAGACCAGGAACAGCCTGATCCACAGAACCTCCATCTGCATCCAGTCGGTGTAACCAGCCTCCAAACAAAAAAAAATAGCAGGGAAAACACTCGCAGTGGAGACGGAGATACTTAAACTAACACCAACCCCGCTCGTGGTCACACACAACTACATTGAGGGTACTAGACACACGTGTTCGTTTCCGAACACAATGATGACACAGAAAATACCAAACATCGGAAGACAGCAACTTGCAAAAAATTGTCCATTTCAACGGTCACAGGAATTCAATGAAGAAGGGACTTTTCCCTTCCGTTATTGTGTTATACATCTTTTTTGTGCATGTTATAGGTTTACAAAGGAAACACTGTTCACAAACTCTTCAAACAGCTCTGTTGTAGTCACGCCTTTACTTCAGAGACAATGCTTATTACTTGTAACACATGTTAATGCCGCCTAGCTGCTAGCAAGGCACAGCCCTATACTCTGCCCTGACTGGCTAGTAGTCCTTACCTAGCTACGTCAGGGCCTCATACTCTGCTTCTGACTGGCTAGTAGTCCTTACTAGCTAATGTCAGGGCCCTCATACTCTGCTCCTGACTGGCTAGTAGTCCTTACATAGTACTGTCAGGGCCCTCATACTCGGCTTCTGACGGCTGTAGTCCTACCTAGGTACGTCAGGGCCCTCATACTCTGCTTCTGACTGGCTAGTATCCTTACCTAAGTACTTCAGGGCAAGCCTCATACTCTGCTTCTGACTGGCTAGTCCTTACCGTAGTACTGTCAGGGTCTCATACTCTGCTTCTGACTGGCTAGTAGTCCTTACCTATGTACTGTCAGGGCCCTCATAACTCTGCTTCTGACTGGCTAGTAGTCTTACCTAGGTGTCAGGGGCGCCCTCATACTCTGCTTCTGAGGCTATAGCTACCTAGGTACTGTCAGGGCGCGCCCTCTATCTCTGCTCCTGACTGGCTAGTAGTCCTTACCTAGCTACTGTGCATGTGCGACTCCAACAAAGATGAAACAAAAGTGGGGAGCCTCATAATTTGGGATGCAGTCGGTCATAAAAATTAGAGAGCAAAGAGTAAGTAATTTTTTTTTTTTTAAAGTTACTTAAAAATTAAATCGTTAGCGATGGTTCCTTATTTAATACCCCATTTATCCTGGCGAATGTGTACGCCCCTAATGGGACGATCACTCATTTTTATTGATTTACTTAATTCACTTCCCCAGGTGGACAGTCATCATTGATACTTGGGAGAATGAATACAGTTATGATCCTGTACTAGATCGCTCCTCAACAAAGCATTTTTTCAACATCGAGTCCACACAGGTTTTAAAGTCGTTTTTCCAGTCATATGGAGCTGTGGATATCTGGCGTTTTCTTAACCCCACAACTAGACAATATCTTTTTTCAACGGTACATCAAACCTATTCGCGTATTGATTACTTTTTTGTGATAAAAAAATTCTTCATAGGGTAAGGCATGTAACTATAGCAGCATAGTGTGTCTGATCATAGCCCACTCATTTACAACTCGAATTTGGATGAACCCATATATATGGCCTGGAGGCTCAACCCTCTTCATTATCTGACAAGCGTTGTGATTACATCTCTAAACAAATTGATCTATTTCTGGAAACTAGTCACTCCCAATGTGACGTATAGCACTGTCTGGGAGAGTTTAAAGGCTTTCTCGAGGTCATATATATCTATTGTTCCCATGCAAAAGAAGGAGGAAAAAAAAAAGCATAGCTGCATGATCGCCCTAATAGCGCAGTTGGCAGCCAACATTCTAGAAATCCTTCACCGGACCAATATAAACAGAGAATGATGTGCAAACGAATTCAATCTGATTTCAACTCCACATGCTGAGCGTAGATCCACAACTCAGGAGATTGTGGTATGAGCATGGGGAAAAAAATCATCAAATTTTAGCACATCAGTTAGTAAATCAGAAGCTGCGCACCCATCAGAACGCAGATGGTCGGTTCTCACTCTCAGAAGATAAATGAGAGTTCCACTATTTTATTAGGACTATCAGTCAGAATCCTACATTCGCCGGAGTCGTTGACATTTTTTTTTTTGATAAACGGCCTGTTCAACCTTAAATCCATCATAAAGACCAATTGGATGCGTGCATTCCGTTGAAGAAATTATTCTGCAATTGGCTCAATGCAATCGGGGAAGTCACCGGGGCGGAGGCTTCCCAATAGAATTTTTTAAAACTTTAAGGATAGTCAGGCCCCTTTGATGCGGGAGGATGTTTATAGAGTCCCTCAATACTGGAAGCCTACCATACATATAGACAGGCAACAGTATCACTGCTTTCTAAACCAAACAAGGATCCTTTAACTGTGTTCGTCTTATGGCTATATCATTGTTAAATGTGGATTTTAAAATATTGTCTAAATTGCTTGCTATTCGCTGGAGCAGCATTTACCATCAATGATAGCCCCTGATCAACTGGATTCATTAGGGACAGGTACGGCTTTCAAATTGCGTCGTTTTTAAACATATTACATACACAATCTACGGCGACTCCAGAAATAGCTCTGTCGCTTGATGCCGAGAAGGCGTTTGACAGGGTGGATGGGACTACTTATTTTATATTCTCAATAAATTGGTTTTGGGCCTAAATTTATCTTATGGGTTCAATACTTACACTCTCATTGGGGCTCGGGTTAAAACTAATTCTCTTTATTTCCTACTTTCCACTCCATCGCGGGTAACTAGACAGGGATGCCCCTATCCCTTCTTTTCGCTCTATCAATTGAAGCCCTTAGCTATTAAACTAAGAGCAGAAAAATATGTTAAAGGCCCTGTAGATCTGGCCTTGAGCAAAGCTCTCATATATTGCTGATGACCTCTGCTATATGTATCTGATCCACTCAGCTCTCTACCTTATGCCTTCACAATTTTGACGACTTTGGTAGTATATCAGGCTATAAGTTAAATTACACAAAAGTGAATGCTTAAGATTAACCCGAGCAACAAACATTTCTTTCAATAATTTTAACTTTAAAGTAGAAACTGATATGTACCTATTGGGAGTAAATGTACCCTTCTTATAAATTACTTTATGAAAAAAACTTTGCCCCACTTCTGAAAAAACAAAAACCGACTTGGGCGAGGAACAATTGCCACTGTCACTGATTGGTGTGTTAATTCTGTAAAATGAATATTTTGCCTAAGTTCTATACTATTTCCAATGCGTTCCACTTACTTACCAAAAAATTTTTTGCAGCTCTGGACAAAATTATTGCAACGTTTATTTGGATGGTAAGTCGGCACGTATACGTAAAGATTTTATGCAAAGATAGGCCTTCAGGTGGACTTGCCTTGCCATGTTTTCAACTTTATGTATTGGGCAGCGAACATACGCACTATGCTCCACTGGCTAGGGCCTATCTTGGAAGCACTTCTTGGGTTATATGGAGGCTGGTGTGGAAAGTCCTCTCT
>NC_045741.1:4635085-4635270 GCF_008692095.1 Etheostoma spectabile
CAAATAGGTTACATAATCAGTTCTAACTTTAAAGTTAAAATTATTGAAAGAAATGTTTGTTGCTTCGGGGTTAATCTTAAGCAATTCACTTTTGTGTATATTTAACTTATAGCCTGATATACTACCAAAGTCGTCAAAAATTGTGAAGGCATAAGGTAGAGAGCTGAGTGGATCAGATACATATA
>NC_045741.1:4635545-4635649 GCF_008692095.1 Etheostoma spectabile
CAAATTTATTGAGAATATAAAATAAGTAGTCCCATTCCACCCTGTCAAACGCCTTCTCGGCATCAAGCGACAGAGCTATTTCTGGAGTCGCCGTAGATTGTGTA
>NC_045741.1:4635659-4637923 GCF_008692095.1 Etheostoma spectabile
TTAAAAAACGACGCAAGTTGAAGAAGCCGTACCTGTCCCTAATGAATCCAGTTTGATCAGGGGCTATCAGTGATGGTAAATGCTGCTCCAGGCGAATAGCAAGCAATTTAGACAATATTTTAAAATCCACATTTAACAATGATATAGGCCGGACGCATGATCTACACTCCTAGAAGATTGTGGTATGACTGGGGAAAATCATCTAAATTTGTAAGCACATCATTACGTCAAATCAGAAGCTGCGCACTTATCCACTCAAAACGCAGTATGGTCGTTTACTACTAACCTCGGAAGATAAATGAGAGCTTTCCTCATTTTTATTTGGACGCTTATCAGTCAAATCCTTACAGTTCTGCCGAGAGTCGTTTTTGTACATTTTTTTTAGATAAACGCTGTTCGCAACCTGTAAATCATCTTAAAGACCAATTGGATGCGTGCCTTCCGTTGAGAGATTACGGTTCGTGCATTCGGCTCAATGCAGTCGGGGAAGTCCGGTCGCCGGATGGCTTCCCATAGAATTTTTTAAAACTTTTAAGGATATTCTATCCCCTTTGAATTCGGGAGATGTTTAAGTAGAGTCCGTCAATACACTGAACGGCCGTCCAGGCTACAGAATTAAACGACAGGCGAACAGGTATCACTGTACTGATCGTAACCAAACAGGATCCTTTAACTTTGTTCCTTCTATCGGCGCTAAGTAGTACAGTTGGTTGACAAAAAAAAAAATGTGGATTTTAAAATATGTCTAAATTGCTGTGCGGAATCAGAATCGCGGACAGCGAAGTTACCGCGTCACTGAGTACAGCGCCCTGATCAAGGGAACGGATTGCAGCAATACAGGAAGAAGATACGTGCTTAGTTTCGACATTGTGTCGTTAATTGTGTACAGAACGATATGTACATACACAAAAACTAGACGGGCAGACTAAAGGGAATCGGCGAGAGAGATTAAAAGTGTGCTGAGAAGAGGGGGAGGGTACCTTGGATGCAGAAAAGGAGTCGGTGAACAGGTAATTAATGGGACTGACAAACATAAGATATTTTTATTCTCAATAACAATTATTTGGATTTGTGGGCGCTGAAAATTTTTACAATCTTATGGGTGTAATCAATTCCTTTGAGCACCCGGAAGATCTGCCATTAAAGCAAAATTACGGGATGCAAAAACGGAGTTCTGCTGATTATTGAACTCCTGTGACATTGCACTCCACAAGCGGTACATAGAAAGAAAAAAAGAAGAAGCAGGGTATGCCGGCGGCTGGCACCACCTTCTTTTCGTTCTATCAATTGAGCCCTTAGCTATTAAACTAAGAGCAGAAAATATGGGGTGTAAAGGCATCTTAGGATGTGGCCTTGAGCATCAAGCTCTAATTTGCTGATGACCTCCGTGCTAATGTTATCTGATTCCACGCAGCCTCTCTACCTTATGCCTTCCACTTTTGACGACTTGGTAGATTTCAGGCCACTATATGTAAATATACACAAAAGTGAATTGCTTAAGATTAACCCCGAAGCAACAAATTTCTTTCAATAATTTTAACTTTAAAGTTAGAACTGATTTGTAACCTATTGGGAGAAATGTAACCCATTCTTATAATTACTTAATGAAAAAACTGGCCCCACTTCTTGAAAAACAAAAACCGACTTGGCGAGGAACATTTGCCACTGTCACTGATTGGTCGTGTTAATTCTGTAAATGAATAGTTTTGCCTAAGTTTCTATACTATTCCAATGCTTCCACTTTACTTACCAAAAAAATTTTTTGCAGCTCTGGACAAACTTTTGCAACGTTTATTTGGAATGGTAAGTCGGACGATATCGTAAAGATTTTATGCAAAGACTTAGGCCTTCAGGTGGACTTCCTTGCCTGCTGTTTCAACTTTATTATTGGGCAGCGAACATACCACTATGCTCACTGGCTAGTGACCTATCTTGGAAGCACCTTCTTGGGTTATATGGAGGCATCTGGCTGTGAAAGAGTCCTCTACCAGCTTTGTTAAGCTCAGCCCTCCTTAGAGTTGCAAACATAAATCCAATCCTTGCTCTAAGACTCTCTCAGAATTTGGATACTAATGCAGGAAAAGGTTTGGCTTACATACTATATCAGAAATGCCCTTTGTGCTCAAACACAGGTCCCACCTTCGATGGATGATTTAGCTTTAAGATTTGAGTAATAATGGACTTACGAACCTTTTAAAGTGTTATCGGTGGAGTTTTTGCATCATTCTTACAGTTGAGTGAACATTTATAAGATACCTCGACGC
>NC_045741.1:4637948-4638074 GCF_008692095.1 Etheostoma spectabile
AGCATGTTGAGTTGAAATCAGATTGAATTCGGTTTGCAACATCATTCTCTGTTTATATTGGTCCGGTGAAGGATTTCTAGAATGTTGGCTGTCCAACTGCGCTATTAGGGCGATCAGTTCAGCTAT
>NC_045741.1:4638084-4638213 GCF_008692095.1 Etheostoma spectabile
CTCCTTCTTTTGTCATGGGAACAATAAGATATAATATGACCTCGAAGAAAAGCTTTTAAACTCTCCCAGACAGTGCTATACGTCACATTGGGAGTGACATTAGTTTCCAGAAATAGATCAATTTGTTTA
>NC_045741.1:4638238-4641350 GCF_008692095.1 Etheostoma spectabile
CAGATAATAGAAGAGGGTTGAGCCTCCAGGCATATATATGGGGTTCATCCGGAAATTCGAGTTGTAAAATGAGTGGGCTATGATCAGACACAACTATGCTGCTATAGTTACATGCCTTAACCCTATGAAGAAGTTTTTAATCATACAAAAAAGTAATCAATACGCGAATAGGTTTGATGTACCGTTGAAAAAAGGAATATTGTCTAGTTGTGGGGTTAAGAAAACGCCAGATATCCACAGCTCCATATGACTGGAAAAACGACTTTAACCTGTGTGGATTCGATGTTGAAAAATGCTTGTTGGGAGGCGATTATGTACAGGATCCATAACTGTATCATATCTCCCCCAAGTATCAATGATGACTGTCCACCTGGGGAAGAATTAAGTAATCAATAAAAATGAGTGATCCATCCAAAGTAGGGGCGTACACATTCGCCAGGATAAATGGGGTATTAAATAATGAACCAATCGCTAACGATTTAATTTTTAAGTAACTTTAAAAAAAAAAAAATTACTTAATGACTTTGATTCTCTTAATTTTATGAGCCGACTGCATCCCAAATTATGAGGCATCCCACTTTTGTTTCATCTTTGTTGGGAGTCGCACATGCACAGTAGCTAGGTAAGGACTACTAGCCAGTCAGGAGCAGAGTATGAGGGCGCGCCCTGACAGTACCTAGGTAAGGACTACTAGCCAGTCAGAGCCCCTCATCCTCTGCTTCTGACTGGCTAGTAGTCCTTCCTAGCTAATGTCAGGGCCCTCATACTCTGCTCCTGACTGGCTAGTAGTCCTTACTAGGTATGTCAGGGCCCTCATACTCTGCTTCTGACTGGCTAGTAGTCCTTCCTAGGTACTGTCAGGCCCTCATACTCTGCTTCTGACTGGCTAGTAGTCCTTACCAAGTACTGTCAGGCACGCCTCATACTCTGCTTCTGACTGGCTAGTAGTCCTTACCTAGTACTGTCAGGGTCCTCATACTCTGCTTCTGACTGGCTAGTAGTCCTTACCTATGTACTGTCAGGCCCTCATACTCTGCTTCTGACTGGCTAGTAGTCCTTACCTAGGTACGTCGGGCGCCCTCATACTCTGCTTCTGACTGGCTAGTAGTCCTTACCTAGGTACTGTCAGGGCGCGCCCTCATACTCTGCTCCTGACTGGCTAGTAGTCCTTACCTAGCTACTGTGCATGTGCGACTCCCAACAAAGATGAAACAAAAGTGGGATGCCTCATAATTGGGATGCAGTCGTCTCTAAAATTAAGAATCAAGTCATTAAGTAATTTTTTTTTTTTTAAAGTTACTTAAAAATTAAATCGTTAGCGATTGGTTCATTATTTAATACCCCATTTATCCTGGCGAATGTGTACGCCCCTAATTGGGACGATCACTCATTTTTATTGATTTACTTAATTCACTTCCCCAGGTGGACAGTCATCATTTGATACTTTGGGAGATATGAATACAGTTATGGATCCTGTACTAATCGCTCCTCACACAAAGCATTTTTCAACATCGAAGTCCACACAGGTTTTAAAGTCGTTTTTCCAGTCATATGGAGCTGTGGATATCTGGCGTTTTCTTAACCCCACAACTAACAATATTCCTTTTTTTCAACGGTACATCAACCTATTCGCGTATTGATTACTTTTTTTGTTGTAAAAAATCTTCATAGGGTTAAGGCATGTAACTATAGCAGCATAGTTGTGTCTGATCATAGCCCACTCATTTTACAACTCGAATTTCCGGATGAACCCCATATATATGCCTGGAGGCTCAACCCTCTTCTATTATCTGACAATGCGTTTGTAGATTACATCTCTAAACAAATTGATCTATTTCTGGAAACTAATGTCACTCCCAATGTGACGTATAGCACTGTCTGGGAGAGTTTAAAAGCTTTTCTTCGAGGTCATATTATATCTTATTGTTCCCATGACAAAAGAAGGAGGAAAAAACGCATAGCTGAACTGATCGCCCTAATAGCGCAGTTGGACAGCCAACATTCTAGAAATCCTTCACCGGACCAATATAAACAGAGAATGATGTTGCAAACCGAATTCAATCTGATTTCAACTCAACATGCTGAGCGTATGATCCACAACTCTAGGAGATTGTGGTATGAGCATGGGGAAAAAATCATCTAAAATTTTAGCACATCAGTTACGTAAATCAGAAGCTGCGCACCCATCAGAACGCAAGATGGTCGTGTTACTACTAACTCTCAGAAGATAAATGAGAGCTTCCACTCATTTTATTTAGGACTTATCAGTCAGAATCCTTACATTCGCCGGAGTCGTTTGACATTTTTTTTGATAAACTGCCTGTTCCAACCTTAAATCCATCATTTAAAGACCAATTGGATGCGTGCATTTCCGTTGAAGAAATTACTTCTGCAATTGGCTCAATGCAATCGGGGAAGTCACCGGGGCCGGATGGCTTCCCAATAGAATTTTTTAAAACTTTTAAGGATAGTCTAGCCCCTTTGATGCGGGAGATGTTTATAGAGTCCCTCAATACTGGAAGCCTTCCACATACATTACGACAGGCAACAGTATCACTGCTTCTTAAACCAAACAAGGATCCTTTAACTTGTTCGTCTTATCGGCCTATATCATTGTTAAATGTGGATTTTAAAATATTGTCTAAATTGCTTGCTATTCGCCTGGAGCAGCATTTACCATCACTGATAGCCCCTGATCAAACTGGATTCATTAGGGACAGGTACGGCTTCTTCAACTTGCGTCGTTTTTTAAACATATTACATACACAATCTACGGCGACTCCAGAAATAGCTCTGTCGCTTGATGCCGAGAAGGCGTTTGACAGGGTGGAATGGGACTACTTATTTTATATTCTCAATAAATTTGGTTTTGGGCCTAAATTTATCTTATGGGTTCAATACTTCCTCCCTCTCCATTGGCTCGGGTAAAAACAATTCTCTTATTCTCCTTACTTTCCACTCCATCGCGGTACTAGACAGGGATGCCCCTATCACCCTTCTTTTCGCTCAATCAATTGAGCCCTTAGCTATAACTAAGAGCAGAAAATATGTTTAAAGGCATCTGTAGATCTGGCCTTGAGCATAAGCTCTCATTATATGCTGATGACCCGAG
>NC_045741.1:4641375-4641962 GCF_008692095.1 Etheostoma spectabile
CTGACAGTAGCTAGGTAAGGACTACTAGCCAGTCAGGAGCAGAGTATGAGGGCGTGCCTTGCTAGCAGCTAGGCGAGCATTATAACATGTGTTACAAGTAATAAGCATTTGTCTCTGAAGTAAAGGCTGGACTACAACAGAGCTGTTTGAAGGAGTTTGTGAACAGTGTTTCCTTTGTAAACCTATAACATGCACAAAAAAGATGTATAACACAATAACGGAAAGGGAAAAGTCCCTTCTTCAGTTGAATTCCTGTGACCGTTGAAATGGACAATTTATGTGCAAGTTGCGTGTCTTCCGATGTTTGGTATTTTCTGTGTCATCATTGTGTTCGGAAACGAACACGTGTCTGATTACCCTCAATGTAGTGTGTGTGACCACTGCGCGGGTTGGTGTGTTAGTTTAAGTATCTCCGTCTCCACTGCGAGTGTTTTCCCTGCCTATTTGTTTTTGTTTGGAGGCTGGTTACACCGAGCTGGATGCAGATGGAGGTTCTGTGGATTCAGGCTGGTCCTGGTCTGGTTCAGTTCTTACAGCTAATTGTGGTGGGTATGGGAAGGGCGGGGGGGGGGCTCAATCTTTGAAGT
>NC_045741.1:4641972-4644286 GCF_008692095.1 Etheostoma spectabile
TGGACAGAGTTCCTTGTCATTAGGGCTGAGCCTTTGATCTGTAGTTGTTGGAGTTGGTGCGTATGTGCGTGAGTAGGATTTGTGGACATTGTTAGTAGAGGGCAGGGCACTGGATGAAGTGAAAAAGTGCAAACATAGTTTGGAATATGGATACATCCAAGGTGATTATTTTTGTATAGTTTTTATTGATTTTCACCCCCCCTCCCCCCAAAATACCCCGATTTGAAAAAGCCAAGTGGTGACTTTCAACTGATTATCACAGTTTGTGTGACCCAATCATCCAGCAGAAGACTCAAAGATAATTCCAGCAGTTAACCTTAAAAACAAGGACCTCTTGTGATATTGACATCTTTAATAAATGAGATTGGTATCAGTCTCCTCATCTAACTTTCTGCAGAGAGGTAACTATATTTCCCCAGATGTCAAAATATTGCTTTAATACAAAAACACTGACTAAGGCTGTATCACATGCTCAGAATTAAACAGCTTCAAATGTCTTCATTAATTCACAGGAGAAAGTACCAGAACACACTAGTCAAATGGTTAAATGGTTAACCCAGCGTCCCTGTGTACACACAGTTGTCGACTCCCGCTCTCTGCACAGTGAGTTTCAGGGTGGAGTTTAGTCTTTTTATAGTTTATAAGAACAGCTTTGTTCCAGCGGCCATCACTCAGATGTAGCAACATTGAACAGATGTACAGATCCGTTTTTTGGTGGGTGTAATTCGGGACAAGGAAAATGTTTCTAAAGGAAACTGCCCACAGCCAGGTCTCTTATAATATCTTGAGTAATCAGGTCATGGTTTCTGGAAGAGACATTGCTGTTGAGTTTCTCAAGTGTGTTTTATTGGCGCTTTGAGCACCGCAAGCCGAGCGCCATCTACTTCCATTATATTGGAGAGAAGGCAGACTCTGTCTGATGTACTGCCAATATATCTAACACTGGGTAACTCACACAATACTATCTAGACTGATAAATAGCTCTACAGGCAAGAGGACAAATATGTATTTTTGGAGTGAACTGTCCCTTTTTTAAGGATTATATGAACTGTGCATCCACTTTGGAAATCCTGTTCATCCGTAGTTAAACTCTTCTATTGCTCACCCTGTTGTACCCCACTCTCTCATCGGAGTAATGGCATTTTCATTAACTTGTGCCACCAGAAGAGAAACTGAGAGCAGTCTGCTGACAGAAGGAGCGTGATTACAGCACCTTCCGCATGACTTTGTCACATTGGTCTATAGTCGTAGTCTTTGGGGAGCTCTGCCCCACACCATTAGGGGCAGCATTGATTGAGGCACCGTTTTTCAGCGGAGCACTTAGTTCAATCAATGACGTTTGCCCTGACCTTAACTACCCCAGTGAGCACAGCTCCCCAGCTCTTGTCAAACCACTCTGCCGTTTTTATTGCCTGAAAACGTCTGGGAATAGGGCCGTTTGAAGTCTTTGAAACTCGATTTCAGCCGGGCCTTTTTATGCTTTGAAAAATCCATTTCATTTTTAGGACCTAACTTGGTTTCACGCCCCGTTTTTCTGGCCCTTTTACAGGTGTTAGGCTGCGTTTAGGGAAGCAGTCAGTGCTCCCCAGACAAGGACCTGTTGTCCTAAAACCTTTTCTACCATCCAGCCTCCTCACTTACGGCAGTTGCAGCAGTGAGTTGTAGCTCGCAGCCGTTCGGGGCGTGGAGAAGCTCCTGACAGATCTGCACTCTGACAGCAGCTCTGCAGAGTCAATTATAGTCTTTTAAATGAGCAGCATCTGTCTCATCTCTCTCTCTGTCCACAGAGGAGTCGTTCAGGGATAAAAGAAAATTCAAAGTTTCATCCTGTGCTATAGTATAAGCACACTAGAAAAAAGATCTAAATGCTTATTTGTGTTGTCTTTTGGGAAGTTAATAAGGAGAGAGGCAGCCCTCCCAACCAGCAGCTCACTGGTTTGATCCCAGCAGCCACCAGCGTCTCCAACTCTGGCTGTTAACAATTCTACACTGAAGTTCAACAATCTGCTTTCTTCTTATTTAATTATGTTAAGATTCATTTTGAGACATTTCCTCAGGCAAAGGAAACTGCACTGGAGGAAAGGTGAACTATCTCACCTCATTCTATGATTTAAATCTTTCTCGCTCGGATGGAGAGTAAGTGTTGAAGACGGCGGAGTTTGTGACCAAATGACGCAAAATGAAGCAGGGAGTTGTTGAAAAAGCTTAACACCATTAAACATGTCTCTATAATTGTCCTCTTTCAGTTTAAGGGATATTAAATAATCTGTATGTTACTCAGAGATGGGAAGTAACGAAGTACAAATACTTTGTT
>NC_045741.1:4644296-4644399 GCF_008692095.1 Etheostoma spectabile
AGTAGATTTTTCTGATATTTTTACTTTACTATTTTTTTGTGGCGACTTTTTACTTCTACTCCTTAGATTTTAACACAAATATCGGTACTTTCTACTCCTTACA
>NC_045741.1:4644409-4645415 GCF_008692095.1 Etheostoma spectabile
TTGGCTCGTTACTTTAGTTTTTACAAGAGGTTGTCATCGGACAATAGCGCGGACACGCGCCTCACACCGCGCGCCACACAGAGAAAAAAGTGAGAGAAATGAAAAGGAGACTAGCTGTTCGGAGGATAACCAGCTGAGATTGTGTGTGTGGGTCTTTGAGAACTGTAAGTCGTATAGCTCATGTTGTCAGTTCACTTAAGCCTGTTTTTGGTCTATAGTTCTTCACATTTAAAGTAAGTTAGCTAGTGGTTTTGGTGTGGTCTTCACATGTTAGCTAGTTTGCACGTTGGTCTTAATGAAGCATCACCAGCTTTATTCGCATGAGTTTTTTTTTTTTACCAACTTCAGATACTGTAGTTCAATTGACAAGTGGATGCAAACTTAGCTCTAAGTAGTGTCCGTCTGTTTTAACAGACACACCTGGGGCCAAGTTGGAAACCAGAATCAGCTTTAATCCAGTCCTAATCTAGTCCTCAACTTTCACATCATTTCACTGGAGTTATCCTTATTATTGTTTACGTCTTCAATACCATATTCAATCTAAATGGATGGGAATATATCTACTGTATGTTGCATTACAAATCAACAGATTCAGCACTCTGCATTCATTAATCGCAAATCATTGAGGCTTGATGGCGCTAACGTTAGCACATAGTAGTATAGATGGCGCTAACGTTAACATATAGTAGTATGGATGGTGCTAACGTTGGCACATAGTAGTATGGAGGGCGACATGATTGATAATGAAGAAAACGGCAAGACATTCCCATCATCCTCAGCCTTATCTGAGAGAGATGTTTGAGACAGTAGGCATCAAGAAGGACTCCTGGCCAATGTGCTGGGGAACTTCTTCATTAATGTCTGTTTAGTCATTCATATTTTAATCCTTTATTTTATTTCCAGAAGCCATATGAGCACACACATTAATGTAGATTCATTTTTATGTTAGGGGGAAAGATTAAAATTAAAACTGGATCTGTGAATATCTTGCTAATAAGTCAGAATC
>NC_045741.1:4645425-4646755 GCF_008692095.1 Etheostoma spectabile
TTAACCTGGAGTCCCAGTCTCTGTCATAATAATCATATATGTTATGTGTTAGGCCTGTTGGCAGACATCCATTTAAAATGTAGCCCTTGCCATATAAAGACATGTCCTCCATGTCCACTGAAGTTCCTCAGCTTCTCTCTAGTAACATTTGTGTGCTCCAGGTAGCTTTCGCAAGGCTACTTTTATACTTTAAGTAAATTTCCAAGCTTGTACTTTGTTACTTTTACTTGAGTAAAGAAGTTTAATCAGTACTTCCACTTTTACCGGAGTATTTTTTAACACAAGTATCTGTACTTCTACTTAAGTACGGAAAGTGAGTACTTTTGCCATCTCTGATGTTACTAGAGTTGTTAATATGGAGAAAATTAAATATCACAATATTTTTAAATACATGTATCTTAATTGCGATGATATTGTAGGGTTACACAGATATTTGTGATGAATAATCATTAATGGGAGTATAATTAAGTGGCTTAAGGCAAATAATAGTCACAAAAATGCATTACTTTACAGTAATGCAGCCTGTATATCAAGGAAAAGACAACTAAGGCCATTTTCAATATCCTAAATCTAAGACAATATCTAGTTAACTCTCAGCAAGGAAACAAATGAGATTAATTTCCAAATTCATAATTATTCCTCCAACATGAGGGTCGAGGTGGGAGTTAGACCTGTAGTTACTTTTATGTGTCATGTCAGTGGTTATCCTCAAAAGTCTAGTTGTTTGTGTGTGTGTGTGGTGGATGGGATTTGAAAGACATGAATCCCAGCACCTGTCAGATAAATATTTGATTGAGATTTATTTTTCAATCCACAGCAGTTTGAAACCTGTGGCCATCTTCTTTAAAATTCAAGTGTGTTGCCCCTTTAATTGTTAATGACTTATTACTCATTGATGCAGCCAATCCATTCACAAATGTATTCATTTCCTCTCAGCTGCTGGGACAGCTGGGCAGGCGCGTGTGTGTGTGTGCGTGTGTGTGTGTGTGGAGGGAGGGAGGGAGGGAGGGAGGGAGGGGGGTGCGTTTACAGTGCCTGGGGCGGTACAGTAGAGCTTGATGGACATATGGCCGGATGGACACAACCTCTGGGTGGGATGGCGGAGCGACAGGCGGTGACATCGCCAGGAGACGGACGTCAATGATACAAAGCACAAACACCAGAAGAAGAACAAATGGATGTTTATTGCCTGCTCAGGCCGCTCTCTGTGGACGGCCAATCATACGGTCTCCGTGAGACAGTACAAGCTATGCTACCTCAGCAGGTGTGTGTGTGAGAGAGCGAGAGAGAGCGAGAGAGAGCGAGAGAGAGCGAGAGAGAGCGAGAGAGA
>NC_045741.1:4646765-4655809 GCF_008692095.1 Etheostoma spectabile
GCGAGAGAGAGCGAGAGAGAGAGAGAGAGAGAGAGAGAGAGCGAGAGAGAGAGAGACGCTGACTGTGTGTGTGCGTGTAACTGACTGTGTGTGTGTCTGTGTTAGAGCAGCAGTTAGCAGCCAGTCTCTCTGGAGAGATGGCTGCAGCGGGCCGTCACAGCAGCCGGCTCTGATTGGAGATGATGTGCGTCTTCTGGCCCGAGGAGGGAAAACGAAGCTGTCTCGTCTGCCGCCGCCAGCCTGACGGGAGATGACAGCTACCGTTTAGTAGGCAGGGAAAGGCAAGAAAGCGCTCGCCCCCCGGCTGTTGCGTCACAGCAGATTTTACAGCTTAACCTCCTCCCCCCTCTTCCCTCTCCTCCTTCCCTCCTTACGCAGCAGGACCGGGGGTTTTATCAGGCCTCCCACACAAGTCAGGGACTCATAACAGTAGGTTTAGAATCTCACAGACTTGCAATGTCTAGTTTATAGTTACTGAACAAAGATCCAGTGGTGCTGTTTTAGGATGAAATCCAGCAACCTAAAATGAGCCATGTTTATGTCTTACTTATATTCCTATACCACTGAAAAATTGGGAGTGGACTTAACTTTGACACCACAGACTTTTGAGGTTTTGTGTTCAAACGTCACTGCAAACCAAATCTACTTACGGGTACAAATAAAGTAATCTGAACCTAACTACGTGTCAGATGCTGTGGTTATGGAAATGCAGCGTGGAGACTGCAAGAGCTGCGATTGGTCAGCCTGGGCTGCTTGTGTTCTGTTTCTGCTGCTGGTGGAGATTGTTGGTGGTGGAGAAAACATGAAGCAAGTTGGAGAAAGACAGTGAATGAAAGAAGGTAAACAGGGTGAAATAGAAGTTACCTGGCCCGCCTTCACTCTGCGGCACAAATTAGATCAAATAATTCAAACCCCTTATTGTGCAGAATATGATTTAAAATAGGCGGGTCATGTAAGATGCATTTGTCTACTGTTTCAGGAGTGCTATCAAAATGTAAACCATGTCGTAGGACTGCCATTAATCCCTTGTGTTGAGCGTAAGAAAGTTCTTGTTGCACTCACGGTGAAAACATAGTCACATAGCAATGCATCCTATTGAAGTAGTATCTTTGCATCCAGTACAGAAATAGTGTAAATAAATAATGTTACTAAACTAAGGACAGGCGCTCAGCTGCTCTAATCCAGAAACAATGAAATCCACTTTCTGTCAACCGTTCAACCAACCAGTATGAGAGCAAGAGTCAAAGCCCGAGTATCACGATGATACATTTCAGGTCTTTGATGTATCCATGATGCATGGAGAAGTTTTGGTTTTAAAAACTTACCCAAGTGGATCATCAAGGTACAGTACACTGCTGGAAGGATCCACACAAAGAACTAATAGAGTCTGAGCACTGCATCTCCATATCCAGGTCTGAAATAAATATCTTTTATGTTTTGAAAGGATCCCATTTCTGCACGCTTGGGTCAATTCAAATTGCATTCAAGTCTCCAGTCAAAGTGGACTCTCGCTCAGAGCTGAAAGAAGAGCGGAGACGCAGGTAGCGTCTCTGATTTCCATCTCCATCAGCGTTAATGTGTCAATCCTTGTGTTGTCTTCCCGTCAGAAATGGAAATTAACACTTTTGTTGACGCGTTTTATCGATATTTTTAACTTTTTCTTACGTTTTTGTCCCGTCTTTTTCAATGTTTTTTTGACATTTTCAACACTACGTAACCCTAACTTTTTAACTTTAGTTTTACAGTTATTTGAATTTATGGCCAATAAACCTCGTTTATAATAAATTATACCTAATGTTAAGAGCAGAAATTAGGAATTATTTAGACTCAAATTTAAAGGAATGTATATTGATGGATAATCAGACTGGAATATGTCAACTTTTACTCAATACTATTTCAAAAACACTTCAATTTGTTTTACAATGCTATAAAATTGAATAAGACAGCCCAAAATTAATGAAAGTAGAGATTTGTACTTGGCAAAGAGCGTTGTGTGGAATCAATCATGTTATTTTGGGTAGTTAAAACGATGATTGACATAGGAAAACGGATCAGTTTGACAGTCCTCAGTCCTCTCTGGAGGCAGCAGCAGGAAGACTTAAGCTCAGAGAAGTTAATAACTATTTTTGTTATTACCACTCTTCATTCTAACCCCAACCGGCCCGTCAGACACCGCCTACCAAGAGCCTGGGTCTGACCGAGGTTTCTGCCTAAAAGGAAGTTTTTCCTCGCCATTGTCGCACTGTTGCTTGCTCTGGAGGAAACTACTAGAACTGTTGGGTCCTTGTAAATTCTGGAGTGTGGTCTATCTGTATAGTGTCTTGAGATAACTCTTGTTATGAATTGATACTATAAATAAAATTGAATTGAATAGAAGCAGATTGAAGCTTAAGGATCCCAGGTTTGGTTCCCCACACTGCCATCCTGTGCAGCTACTTGTGAGGAGCCCTTGAGCAAGGCAGTGACTCAAGATGGAATTCAAGTGGATTTCATGCTGAAGGTTCTTTATCCTGAAATTGACATTCTTTCAAGTTTTAAGATGATTTAGTGTCACCCTTGGAAACAGCCTTCTTCTGGAGCTTTTGTCTTCATCAGCGGATGAAGTGGAGATTGTCCCGCTGTCATTTTCATTTTTTTCTGAACATTTTAAAGTTAGTCTTGAAGATCTGTTTCCTTCTCATTGGCGACACATTGCGGTAATTGGTAATGGCAGGTTTGATGGATTTTACTTCCCAGAGATCCAAACAATGTGGTCTGCGTGACGTCAGTCAGTTGCTATCTCGTTTCTTTCTTCGTTGGCTATAGTAACCTTTTCACTCACTACGCTAGCAGAGAACGGAACAACCAGCATGCCGCTTCACACACAGTGAAGCCCAAGATGCTCCCCGAATGCTGTATGTACGATAACTGTTCACTGCTCCTAATACTTAGGATGGTAGTAATGGAAGTAATTAAATTTCACTGCATTTTAGTATTGTTTAGGTGAGTTGAAGAGTAAATGGTACTTGGACTGCATTTACTTTTTCTAGTCTTAGCGACCACTCAAATTGCTTTACAACAGAAGCCAGCATTGACTCATTCACACACACATGCATACACAGAGGCAGAGACTACCATGCGAAGTGCCACCTGCTTATCAGGAGCGATACATATTTACATACATACATATTGAACTAAGTACTGCGTGAGCTGTTGATCAATCCATCCACAACAACCAACACAGTATGTTGCGTTTTCATCACCTTTGTGTTATCTCACTCGGCGATAGTTACTTAACAGACATTTATTCCATTGAAGAGGTCAAAATTTGAAGAACTTTCAGGGACTTTTTGTCCATGTTGACTTAAAAATTGCGATCAAAAGTTCATCCTTTATTTTGTAGAGATCTGAGGAAGATGGTGTGATGTGATTTGAAGCCCCAGACCTTCTAATATACCTTGTGCTGAGATTTTTTGCCATCTGTTGTTTGCAACATTTCAAAGCAAGCCACTTTGCACCCACGTTCCACCTTCGTCCAGACAGAAATCCATTAGAGAAGAGGCGTACATGCGGATTTCAACACCCACAGTTGCTTAGAATAAACCAGAATGCATTGCAACTGTAAGACATTTTGTGCTTTGAGTTAGTGCTTGTGACTGCATATTCTTGACTGAAAACCAAAAATAGAAAATCAATATTGGAAGCAGAAACACATGTAGAAAGTTAAAGGAAGGTGGGTCTGCCAGACAAAGTACACTGCTACTTCTCATCCCCAAATGTTTGCTGGAGCTCTTTGAACATCCCAGACTGATGATGTAGAACAGCAGACGGAGATCCGCGGGCAGATTTACATCCATGGACAGTTTGTAAATATTTTCATGCAGATGAGCATGTGGTTTTAGTGCCTATAAGAAACACAGTGCTGATTCATCGGTGTGGCAAAGGCAACATTTGGCTAAACATTCCTGTGGCAGTCGTCTGACATTTCAAACGTTTGATTCTCATGTACGACAATAGACACATTAAACCGCTCTCATTCTCCACATTCTTCCTCTGGACTGCTGACTGACCAGACTTTATCCATCAAAGCATCATTCAGTTCATCTCTTATTATTGTTACATTTTAGATTCACTCAGTGCTGATAATTAATTCATCCCACACTTGTGATGTAAAAATTACACACTGCTCTGGAAAAATAGCCCGAATATCGAAGCAAGACAAATTAACAAGACATCTCTTTGATCAGAGCCATTTATTCAAAATATGGAAAACTTGGTGCACACTGTTGAAAAGCTCCGTCACTTTCAATAGAAACATTCGCCTGAGAGGACGCAGTCACAGATGGCAAAGAGAGGTAGCTGAAAAACAAAATGGCTGCTCATAACAATAGAAACTAAACTTGTGTAATGTCAGCTAATCCGGTCTTTAGTCCAGTTTTTTTGCTACTGTTTAGAGCAGTTTTTATTTTACTTGTATGTGTTCCGGACAACAGTGCAGCGTAAATCTTTACTTGTTTGTTGGAATGTTCCCAGTGATCAAAGTTTAATTGCCAACTAACCAAAAGGTTTAAGGTGTTCAGACTAAACACAAAGCTAATTTCTGCTTTGTTACTCACTTAACTGTGCAATTGTTAGCCTAGGATAGCTAAGAACATACAGATGTCTGTGATGACAGCTCAGACTCAGTCTCTGACTAATCCCAGAACTCACCAGGAACTCCATTTTTTTTTTATTATTACCCTCTAGACGTCTCTCCTTGTTGTATCAGTACACATTGTAGTGGTAAACAGAGTGGGTAAACAGATGTCCAAGCCTTTTTAGGGAGAAGATTGGGGTCTCCTCTCCTACCAACAGTCAACGTTGGTTTCTTTTACAGCGTGACCTCAACCAAATAGTTTGTTTCCTTAAAAGCTTAACATCGCCTTTACTAAAAAGGTACCAGATCTGAAAATAGCCAGGGTCATTTTGGAAGTCATGTTTCTGCATGAATACAATGAGAAAAGGCTTAAATATTTGCTAATAATGTGCACTTGGCCAAGGTGGAAGAGTTACTTCTTGTTTTGATACCTCTTCTCCTCTAGAACGACCATAAACTAAAGAATAAAAAGAGCAGGGGAGCCCAGGAGCCCCTGTGGTCGAGCACACATACCAGGTAACCACAGCGGCCCCTGACATTTGTTCCATGTGTGCACAGTGGAGACAAATTCATTCATTAAAATATTATAAATGCCATCCTTGTTATAATACTGCAATAAAAATGTCACGCCACAGATTCTTGTTTAATAATCTAATATTGTCATGTCCTCTTGAATACATTCACATAACCCAAGCTAATGAAAAAGTCATGCCCAGTTTGCATTTTAATCCAATCAACCACATTTTTTGATTTTTCCTTAAAACTCCGCTCATTTGGATGGAAACCCAGCCGTTAGCACAGCTCAGAGGGCTAGTACCCCGACTCGGAGGTTATGGTTAGTGTCTTGTCTGTCTGTTTATTAGAACATCTCAAAACCTAGTGATTATTTTCTTTATGGAAAGTTGGTGGAAGGTTGCAAATATTGAGCATGTACAAATAGGTAACACTATGCAAAATGTGAGATTTCTTGCGTTAAATTAATTATGTTGATGTTGGCGCCCCTGTGGACAGAAGCGGGAGTGTTTCCATGAGCACCACCACCTCAGGTCGAAAAGATCTGCAGCTGCCAGACTCCCTTTAGAAAAGCTCATTTTACACTTAGGGTGTGACAGTCCACATTTGAAGATCTAGTATGTGTTGCAGCAGGATGGTGTATGTGAGATCATGTCAAAATAAACTGTTTATGGTAATGAAGGAACACGTCAGCCAGTTTAACAGTGTGGCTCAGGAAGAAGATATATCAGGCTGTGATACACACACACAATAATTATTAGTACATGTACAGTATGGTTTGGGAATTTGTTAACAACAATACATAATAAAAAGTAACCCAATGCATTTATGAGCATAGCTGTATGTATCATAGATCAAAATTATTGGGATCCATTGTGCCTCCAGGACTCTTATGGTCCACCAGCTCTTATGTGCATGTAAGTATCTCCCCGCTCCCCACCCTGCTCCGAGGGGAGGGTGAGGAGGAGGAGGAGCAGGTGGTTGAGTGGGCGTACGCTCAGTCTGGCTTCTCCAAGGTCTGGGAGGTCAGGTTTTAATGGGCTGGCCCGGCCCGCCCGTGTCAGCGACAACCTAGCACTCTATTTATTGCCTCGACCGGCTGGTTATTTCTCCGGGGCAGAGCTGGCACCGAGCCTTATTGCCTCATACTGCTGCAGGGCAGGACTTCTACTCCAGGAGCTGTTTTTGTTGTGTTGACGATCTGACCCAGCGACGTCTTAGCCTAAATGCAACAGGAGGTAGAGGGAAACGCGGATTTATCCGGACTGCAGATAAAAACAAAGGTTGATTTGATTTTTGTAGAATAAAGGGTTGAGCAAACAGGAGTTTTTTTGCTACATTTTTTTTTTTCTAATGAACTCATATTTGCATATTACACATGTTTTGGCCTATGATATGGCATCTCTTCCTCTATTGTTGGGGTTGTAGCATCACTATCAAAGTTTACCTTGCCGTCACCTTGCTTGCTAGCCAGCCGGTAAACGCGACTATGTTCCACTCGCAAACGTAACGTTCTATGACCTGATATGTTATCCAGTGTATTTTTTTCTCAGCCAGGAAGAGAGAATGAGCAAGACCTGTTGCTCATGTGAGTAACGTTACAACCCGGTACAAAATACACAAGCATCGTAGCTTCAGCTAGAAAAAGTTGTAACGTCACTTTTGGGTGTGTAGGCCTTTTTCAATCTTTTCAATTTGTTATAATCTTATACTTGCAACAAACTGCAATTTTCTCAACTTGCGAAAAATTTTTTTAAATCAACATAATTTCATGTGTAGTAACTCACGGCACAATTCAATTAAGAAAAAACACTTATATAATATTTCACTATTGTTCATATTTTTCTGACATAAGGCCCCAGGGTGACCCAGAGGAAGGGGAGGGACTTTGCCTCTCTTTAGCTTTTAACATTTAATGATTGTGGTCTCCATTTGAAATCATCAGAAATGGAATATTTGGTTTATTTAAACATCCTCGTTACAGAAAGGTACATGTAGGTTTGGCGCCATCCAATGTGTACCTTTTACAAAGACCTTCGTTAAAAACAGATGGCATCTGGCAGCACACACTGTAGCCCACTGCGCCGCACAGAAGTACTGGGCAGATGGATTAACTGTTGTTTGTCAAATAGTTCCAGGGCCTAACTCCCTCTTAATCCACAAATTGTTGTTTTGTATGCAGATTAGGCAAACAAGATTAGTGTTTGTTAGTCAGCTTCAGAAGTTTTTAGCTTTTTTCTCTGTTTCCAGTCTTTGTGCTAACCCAAGCACCACCCGTTCAAGCTCCATACTTAACTTAAATAAGCATGTTTCCCAAAATGTCAAAGCATACCTTTCAAACGACATTGTTTTCAGCTCTGATAACTTGAGACCTTTTTGTTATTGTTGCTTTTTGTACACTAACAAGTTAATCAGAAATGAGCAATTTGCAGCTATCGGTTTTTATAACTCATTTTCAGAGCTTTTTTTTTTTGTAAAACACCACAGTGCTTTTCACCTATCAGATTTAAAACATGGTGTACAAAAAAATGCATGCATTAAGGAGCCAGCATTTTGCAAAGGTAATATTTCATTCATTTTATCCCTCTGAAGCGATTGCATTGCAGCCGGTGATTTCCCTTTACCTTCAACAGTCACCATCCCATCTCAAAGACAGAATCCTGACAAATTGAAATGTCTACCTTGAAGTGTACCGCTCCTCCCTGCAGCCATGTGGCCGAGCTTGCTGCAGGTCGGGGGGGGGGTGGGAGGCGGGAGAGGATCAGGATTGTTGCTGACATCAAGAGCTGTAAGTCTGGATAATGTGGGCTCCTTTTTTGAAGTGTGGATGATAGCTGATCCTGCAGCACTGGGGCAACACAGGCCCATTCATCCTCCAGATCACACACACTCACACACACGCTCTTTGTTTTTTGGGAGGGAGGGACGGGACAGGACAGGAGATGTGGAGGAGTCTTTTTAATTTAGCCAGGATGGCTTTTTTCATTTTTATTCCTCCTCTCGTCATTCCTTTCTGTCTTCTCCTCAGGTCCCAAATGAAACACGGGTCAGGATTATAAGGAGATCAGTGAGCCTCCCTTTCTCTTCCATCTTTTTTGTCTCAACCTTTCTCCTCCTCCTTTTTGTATTAACCTTTCCTCTCAATGTCTTTCCTAACGTCCTCTGTCTTTTCTCTCTGCCTCCTTTGTCTCTCCTCTCACTCAGCTGCTCTCTGCTCATTCCTCCATGTCTTCCCTCCTGCTGCTCTCCTCCATCAGTCTCTCTCTGTCTCCTACCTACCTCATTCTTTCTCTCTTAATATTTGCTGCTCAGCCTCTCTTTGTCTTTCTCTGCCTACTTCTCTAATTCTTTCACCCCTACTATGCTGTTGCTGTTTTCTCTGGATCTCTTTGGTATTGTCTTCTGCAGTCTTACAATTTTCCTTTCTATCTCTTAAAAGGACAAAGTTGGCAATATTGTGTTTTTCTTATTGTCCCATGAAAAGACCAAAACCTGCCGTCTTTATAGCCTGACGATGTGATTTTGACTTCACTTTTTCATATCCAACTAAATTCTAAGAGTTTATTTGTTTTTGTTATGAAAAGTTAAGGTTAGACACTCCAGGTTTACATGCACTGGTCAATGTTGAGATTTTGAGCTGTTTTGCTTCAATAACATCCAAAATACACATTATTTATGTAGGTATTTACTTTGGCTCTTTGCATCTGTAGATTTAAATTCACCAAAGTTAGCATAAGATAATGCCTTAATTGCATGTTTAAACATAATTTTGTAAAACCTGTGATACAAAAAATGTTAATGTAATCTTAATGTAAGTAATCAACTGGTTAAGTTTCATCTATTAGTTTTACCCAATACACTAGTAGTAGTAGTAGTAGTAGTAGTAGTAGTAGTAGTAGTAGTAGTAGTAGTAGTA
>NC_045741.1:4655822-4659930 GCF_008692095.1 Etheostoma spectabile
TGGTGGTGGTGGTGGTGGTGGTGGTGGTAGTGGTGGTGGTGGTTTCCAATCTTTTAAAGGCTGTTTTTTCTACAAAAAAACTATAGTGACCAGCTGATTAAAGACTTACTTCTAAAAAAGAAAAGTATGCGTCTTTAAAAAGTTGTTAAGATTAACGTGTTCGGCAACCAATGGGCTTGAAGCTGAGAGCCCTAGACAGGAAGTCAGAACGTTCTGAGAGACAGACCAACACATTGTTGGTTTTGTTCATTATCTTTTAATATCTCTGTATCTTTTATTCTTGCTCTCCCTCCCCCCTCTGGCTCTTTAAAATCTCTTGTTCTCTCCCTCCCTCGCTGCCTTCAAAAGGCAGTCTCCTACACCTGTTTGCGTTCGTTCCCGCAAGGCACATTTCCTCTCTTTCTTTGTGTTTTCTTCTTTGGCGTTGGAGAGCCTCGGCGGTGAAGCATCTTATTCTCCTGACCACATCAGACAGGCCTGCCGCTGCCTGGGACACAGTGAGGTGTGGGAGTCGAGGGAGGAGGGGGGGCGGTAAGTGCGGGCTCAGGTTGCCTGTCTGCGAGGACCGAGAGAAAACAGGGCGATAGAGTTAACACCTTGAGGGTATGGCGACGACGCAGACTGCTGCCGCGGCGCCGTCCTCTTTTTGTTACCCAATTTCTTGTCAGGCCGGCAGTAATTTGACTTGGCATCTTCTCAGACTGCTGCTGAACACCATGTGAACAAATACCAGTATACACTATCCAAGTGTCCTCGGGCCAGATACTGAACTCCGAATTGCTCCCGATGATGCACCATTGGTGTGTGAATGTTTGATGCGCAGGCGCCACCTTGCATGGCAGTCCCAGTGTGTGTTTGAAAGGTACCTGTACTATGTAAAATCACTTTGAGTAGTCATGTAGTGTGTGTATAGCGTCCATGTTTTGCCAACATTTTGCTTCCACGTCTTAACTTCATATATTATGAGTCAGGATGTAAACTGAAACTTGACTGGTTGGCAGACGCATACGACTTTAAGGCGCTAATGCTAGTTTGTAATTTGGATGAACTGGCCCTTTAAGTCCTGTGATAAAATTACATCAATTTCTGATCATTTAAAGCTGTCAAGTCTGTTAAAACAGATGAATATATTCATGATTAATAGTCCAGATCTCCATCCAGATCTCCATCAGAATGATAATTTAAGCAGCCACCTTTTCCCTCCTTTCTCGCTCCTTCTCTGTTTTGAAATGTTTTATTCCCACGCGGGCACTCTCTTGGCGTATGGATCCTTCCCTCCTCCTCCCTCAGTATGAGGTTGGAGGCGTGTCCCAGAAGGATTTACTGTTGGAAAGCAGAAGGTCCTCGGACAAGGAAAAAAGATGTTTGGAGAATCCTGTTTTTTTTTGTTTCTTTCTTTCTGTTTTGATATGCAGGCCGAGCTGTATCTCTGCTGCCAAACGGCCTCGGGCTTCATCTGTCAGCCTGGACAGCAAGAGGAAGCTGGTTTCTCACTGTGGACGAGGTCAAGGAGTGGGCTAGGCGTTCCCCTTCAGGATTTAGACGTTTTGTGAAATTGCTGCTAAATCTTGGCCACTTTCTGGCCACTAATGCGATGATGTAATCCACTTGTTCTTATTCAGAGTGACGCAAAGTGTCTGTGGCCTTCTGCTGCCTCCACTGATCTAATGAAGGCCAGACGGCTACAGATGTTTCGGTTTTAAGGACACGTCTCATTTAGTGCAGCTTTTGCCTGTCGTCTACTGTTTGTGTAGCATGAAATGACCACCATGTCACTGCGGCCATTTTCTTTTCTAAAAGGTACATTTGCTATGTTGTTGGACAGTGTTATCCACAGTTAAAAATCTGTCTCCAGAACTTAAAATAGGATGGAAATATGTTGTGGTGTCTAGTGTCTCTTCAGCTTTTGTCAGGTTTTCCTTGTGTTCATCATCAAGGACATTCAAGGACTTGTCTGTCAAACTCTGTACTTTTAGAGATTTTGCTTTTTTTTTTTTTGGACTTGTTAAAAGGATAGTTCAGACATTTGTTCAGTGTGGTTGCATGAGCTATTCCCTATTAACATCTGAACTGTCCCTTTTAATGAATTTAATTTGCGGGGATTCTCTTCACGAAAAAATACCTTTTAACGATGGTGGTCATTTGTGGTTTTTCACAAACATTTTTTCTAAGAAAAGTGTAGACGGTGTCTTAAACTTTACTTATTTTTTAAGCACATATTTCTTGATGTAAATTATAACTCGTTGGTTGTTGACTCTCTTTTAGGCAAAGTTTTAAACACTGATGTACTGAGAAGTTTGGCATGTTTATATTTCATACATTCATAAACAAAACTATTAGAAAATAGTGTAGTTTAATATCAGCGCCAAAACTCAGACATCTTTCCTAGCTCTGGAAAAAACTAAAATGTGTATAAACTGTCTCGGGGCCTAGCTGTGTCCCTGACAGCCTGGCTTTAATTCTGGACCGGGACCTTTTGTCTCCTGGGCTGTCAACTCTCTACATTCGCAATAAAAAGACAAAAATGCAGTGAACAAAATAACTCTTCCGGTCTCATATTTCAACCTAACCTTCCTGGCCGTCAATACAAAATCCTGATGCTGAGGTCTGCAGATTGTTCTGCACGCTCACCAAGAACAATTCTTTCCTGGGTTTGATCAAATTAGCGAGTGTAGATATATCAAAGCCAGGCTGAATAATAACTGGGTGATGCTCCCTCCCTCCTCCTCTCTGCGGGGTTGGACCGGCGTTATCAGCTCCCCGTCTCTTTGCCTCTCTGCCTCCCGGAGCTGCCAATCTCTCCCAGGGCTTGTCTCCATCTTATCTCCCCCTCGCATTTCACAGAGAGAAGCTCTGAGAGGGCTGGGCCGGGCAGATAGCGACTGACCTGTCTCTTCCCTCGGCAGCGCTTTCTTTTTTTTAAGGAAGCCGCAATCTGCAAACTCAAATGGCTGACTAGATTATCCCCCCACTCACCTCCTCAGCTGTGGGAGAACACACCCTTTACTGTCTGAGGATGGGTGTATTCCTGTCTGTGCACCTGGCTCTCCTTAATGAAGCGGGAATGCCGCCTGGGGACTCAGGTGGCACGTCTTTTGAAGCTGCTGCCCTGTTGGGAGTTTGAACTCGAGGAAGGAGGGGCCCCCTGTGAACGTGTCAAAGGCAGAAAGCTGACAGAAGTTAAACGGCTCCCGTAAACCTGCCGCTTGCTGCCTCTTTAAAACATTTCTCTCCATCTCTACTCCTTTGATTGACTTGTCTGATGTCTGCAGGCAGCCAGAGAAGAGTTTCACTTTGTTCCAAAACCGTTAATCAAGGTGGAGGATCTTTTGGAGTGAAAGCTGTTGAATTTCCACTGATGGTTTTCTTCTACTGTCTAAGCCTGCACGCATTCCCTCCCTTTATTTCCTTTTATCAAAGTCGATCACATTTTCTCTGAACCCTTCTCTTCCAAAATGGAACTATATTCACACCTGGGGATTTCAAAACCCCTTCTTTCTTTTATCAGCGCATTAAAAATGTCTGTTGTTTCACTCTTGCAATCAGCTCCATCACAAAGAGACACAGGGAAAAGCGGGAGACTTGGGCATCGCAGCATGAAAAATGCAAATTGCCGTTTCAGCATGTTTCAAAATAAAGCACGATGCAATCTAGGAAGCGTATCGTAATTGGAAAGAAAGTGTGTTTAAGGTAGATCCGCTTAGACGCCAGTTAAGCCTATTAAGGTCTTATCAGAAGTCCCAATGCTGTTTTATTTGCTGATTAACCCCGGATGGAAGATGCTCCACGAGAAAGAGATGCAGCAGGCCGATGCGGTTTCCTGTTGAACCCCTCTGGGATGCTCAAGCTGCCGTGAAAACGTGTCTTACAGCAAATTGTCTAAAGTGTGTCTGTTATTTGTTTGTGTGACAGATGGGGCTGCTGACAGTGGGGAGCTGGACCTGAGTGGGATAGATGACCGTGAGATAGAGCTGGTAGGTACCTGCTGCTTAATAACATACAACTGGAGCACTGAAGTTTAACAATTACATAAAGAAATCAGAATGATTACTATTGAACAAAAACTCCCTTTCCTGAAGATGCCTTAACCCTTGTATTGTCTTCACTT
>NC_045741.1:4659940-4660033 GCF_008692095.1 Etheostoma spectabile
CTCGTATCCCTCGGGTCAAATTGACCGGTGACTTATTTGGGGTTTTAAAAACAATTCCGAAATAAAATTTTACTTCATAATCTATTAACAAAT
>NC_045741.1:4660043-4669310 GCF_008692095.1 Etheostoma spectabile
TCTCAATTTCAAACAATTGAGATAACATATGTTTAGGGAATGCAATTGGCCTCTACTGGAACACAATTCAAAATTTTTGTCATAAGGTTATAAATCATGTTAAAAATACACAATGGAAAAAAATAAGTGGTCATATCCAGAATAATTTTCTGAATTAAGTCATGAATACACGTTTATCACAGAAAGTAAATTAAGGCCGTTGAGTTGCAGGTAGAAAAAATGTAACTTGTACCATTTTTCTTCTTGTAAAAATGTGATGGGGTTAATATGTCCCTTGGTTTTGAACTCTTTTTGTTCTGAATTTACAATGTTAATGTTGGAGTTTTGGGTTTGTTAGTAGGATATTGCAAAACAATAAAACTGATTCAGTGAAACTTTGGT
This sequence comes from Etheostoma spectabile, assembly GCF_008692095.1. NCBI lineage: Eukaryota > Metazoa > Chordata > Actinopteri > Perciformes > Percidae > Etheostoma > Etheostoma spectabile. Next base: position 4,660,425 of record NC_045741.1, read on the forward strand.
TGAAGGTTTCATCATGCTTTTTGATGCCCATACAACATTGGGAAAGGAATTCTTCAACATTTCTGCTCCTCTCCCAAACTCTCTATCAAAAGAGCACATTTCAAAACGCAAATTAAAATCAACATCATAATCAATTATAAAATCTAATTGAATGGGGAACAAAAGACTAACTTAATCAGAATACAATTAAATGAAACCGCAATCTTCGGATGCACGTCTGCTACTGTGTTTTTCATGTTGATTGAACTCCTTTAGATATTTTATAATTAAAGTTTAGAAGATTGTGGTGCCTCTTGGGGTTTTTCAAATTTAACAAATAGGGCTACAGGACTGTGACTCTTTCCTTTCTTATTGTTAGCCGTTTTCAAAGTTTTAGGCATTTATTCCTATGTTACAAATTACAATAGTATTTGTAATATACTGTTTATGATTATTATTCAAGCATCATGACTGTCCTACATTGGCTTCTAAGAAAAACATTTCTACAAAGTCTCACTCTGTCAATCTGACACTACCCTTGAACAAACTCAAGTCATTGCTGAGATCACTAAAAAGAAATCTGTTGATGAGATGGAGAAACAAACCAACAAGTTAACCAAACTAAGAGAAAACAAAAGTAGTACTCTCCGTTGCCAGTAGAGATGGTCCGATACAATTTTTTGCTTCCCGATACTGATTCTGATATCTGAACATGTGTATTGGCCAATACCGAGTACTGATCCAATACCAGTGAGTCATATATTTTATGTTTTAACAGCTGTGTACTACTCTCCCTGTATGGATATGATATGATTGCTAGGTATTTTTGTTGTTGGTCTGGCTCAGGTTATGTTCTTTGTGAAACATGAACAAACAATGAACACCACAGAAGTTTATTTTATCATCCAGTTTGACACTCGGTTACAGAAAAAAACATAAATAAACTACTTTTAATGTAGACTTTCTTTAGGGCTTTATTATGTGGTATTGGATCGGTGCATACACTCCAGTACTTTCCAATACCAGAGGTTTAGGTAGTATCGGAGGCGATACCGATACTAGTATCGGAACATCTCTAGTTGCAAACATCCATCAAAGTGTACATGATATGACATTTTTTAGCTTGTCTGGATCAACTGTTGGCTTTTGAGAATAGAGCGTTACTGTAACCAACAGGCGAGGTGGCTAAGGCTTCCACTCAAATTAGTTAACAGAAGGATCCTTTCCAAGTGTCATCAGCCCACAGTGGTTTACAGTGCCTGTCAATTTGAATAAACAGAATTGAAGTACTCCCACTGCATATTTAAGTATCTTTAAACTTAAGTACAAAACTTTGAGCATGTTTTGCAATGTTGCCCTTTCATAAGTGGTGTTTAGTGACCCTCAGCTTTGTCGGATTTACACCAGAGTGTCAGCTGATCGCTGTGTGTGTCCATGGAGGAGACATTTGTCTGCTCAGTTCAAAATAAAACTAAACATTAACATATTGAATATATACAGTTATAGGTCAGTTATACACAGTGGAAAGAAGGCTAGGAATTATTATTTTTTTTTAGGATGAGTTTTTTTATTTATATAGGACAGCTGAAGACATGAAAGGGGAGAGAGAAGGAATGACATGCAGAAAAGGGCCGCAGGGTGCAGTTGACCCTGGAGATGCTAATTTGAGGAGTATACTTCTATATATGGTGAGCTACCCAGGTGCCCAGGCAGCTTAATTCAATTTCAATTCAATTTTATTTATATAGCGCTAAATCACAACAGCAGTTATCTCATTGCGGTTTTCATAAAAGAACAGTTCTAGACTGCACTCTGTGATGTTTTTTCCAGAAACCCAACAGTTCCCACCAAGAGCAAGCATTAGGCGACAGAGGCAAGGAAAAACTGAAAGGCTGAAACCTCGAGCAGAACCATGGCTCAGGGTGGGCTGTCATCTGCCTCGACCGGTTGTGGGTAAGAGAGGGAGAGAGAGAGAGAGACACACAGAGAGAGAGAGAGAGAGAGAGAGAGACATGGATAATTGTAGCAGAGGGTGTCGAGCAGGAACATGGAGGCAGCAGGGGGGTGTCCCTTAATCACTAAATGCTGCCTCTATAGGGTCCATATAAAGCTTTAAGATGGTACCTAAAACCAACATAACTGAAAGGGCTTTAAGTTTTTAAAGAACCACAGGAAACCAATTTCCACCTACACCACACCAACTGAAAAAACCTTTAGCTTTTCTCGCTGCAAAAAAACCCATTAAAAGCTGTCTGAAAGGCGTGGTGTGGATCAGTCTCTGAATGCATGTTGTTGGTGGGGAGGGGTGGGGGGCGCAACAAGCCAGAGACAAATCCTGGCAGAGAAGGTGGAAGAAGAGAGAAAATCCCACAAGAGTTAAGAAGCAAAAAACAAACAAAAAAAAAATCACAAAAACTGAGCATCTGTCCTCCTGTCGCAGGTGATTATTCTGGGCGACAGGAGAAGAGCCGCCTCATCATTATGGAGTGAAGCCACCGTCTTGTGCCAGAAAAACTAAACAAAAAGCGAGTGGCTTTGACCCAGTGGCAGAGGAGGAACGGCTGGTGTTGCATCAGACACGAGCAAACACTCTGCATCCATCGCGCCTTCATCAACCAGCATCTGCTGTTTGCATTGAGGATTATTAACTGAGGGACTGAGGAAACATAATTAAATATGGATTCATGTAAGTTAGGTGTTGTATAAGGAGTGTGGCGGTGGTTTACATTACAGTAACGGTGGGTAACAAGTGGAGAGCACAAAGTTATTACTAATTAAATTCAGAAGTATTAAACATGATAGGCAGGAATGGAAAAGGACCACTTAAAAGATGCTAATACAACAGCTGTTATTTGATGAGTATGTGTTTACTCAACATCCATCGCAGCTCCTAACATGCGCACAATATGGAGGGACTTGGACATTAGATCTGATGCTAACAAAGAGAAATAGACAAACAGCTTGAATGAATATTTGTTTTTTTTAAGTGGATATCAGACTATGCAGTTGAGTAAATAGTACAAACTTGAACTGTAGTAGTAGGTGGGGTTTTGTGGACTCGAGGACGTGGTGCAAAAAGAACCCTAGGGCGAGATTACTCCAACCAATAAATTTATATAAAGTACAAGTAGTCAGAAAAGTGTAGTACTTGGGTAAATGTACTTAGCTACTTAAAAGGGGCTACTAAATATCTCTAAAGTTATATACAAGTTCATTTTCCTCTTTAAGAATGAATTCATGTGATGGTGGTTTAATAGTTCTTGTTTATTGTCCATTTTCTTAGTTATTTAATGGTATTAAATACATTAAATTGTATCTATTTGATCTAAAATGAGCTGATTGATTGATAGACAGTTATTACCTAAAGAATACCCGCGGATGATTGGAAATTTCCTACTGCAGCAGATGTAGATAGTCAGTGGTGCAACTAATCCTTTTGTCTATAAATGTCAAACAATAATGCTAAGACGTCCAAAACAAGACTTGGAGCCAAAACTGCTGGATTTGTTAAACAGACAGTCCAAAACCCAAAGACATTCAATTTACAACATAAAACACAGAAAAGCAGTAAATCTTCACATTGGAGACACTGGAACCAAATTATTCTATCCCTAATGTTTATGAAATGGCAATAACAGTCTATCAAAATGGATGTAAACCTTCTGTCATCAAACAATCAATGTACCATATCTCAGTACACATCAATGCAAGGCTAATATTGCCACACACCTGTGATTTTCTGTCAGTGTCCCCAGGACTCTGAACGGATTGTCCCCTTTGACTTCCGTTGCAACTTCCTGCATTTCAGAAAATTCGTGAAAACTAAGAAATGGTGTGAACCTGTTTGTGTGCTGGAAATATATCAGTCGGGATTGTACAGTGTCAATGATCAGTCGGATCATCTGCACAATGGTTCATGTTATGATCCGGTTTTTGGAGTTAACCTAGACCAACGAATATACTTTGTGGTTATTCTAAGAGGACCGGGTACAGACACCTGATGATTCACTGCTCACAAGTATAAAACATGCCGTCCACCAACCTTTTTCCCAGGGTGCTGAGCGGCGTGCTGAGGCTGAGTGGGAGCCCGTGCGGGCTGGCGGTTGCGTCCCGTCAGCTTGGTGGCAGAGCGCTCTTTTTCGGGTCTCGGCCTGGCGAGCCGGGCTAGCGCCGGTTGATGTAGAGGTCCTCAGGACGTCGTAGTTAATCTTGTTGGAGATCTTCTTCTGCTCCAGCATCTTCTCGATGGGCCGTCCGCGGTGTTGGCTCGGATTGGGGGGTGCCTCTTATGGGTCCTCTGCGCTGTCAGAGGGAAAAAGTCCAAAGTACAAAACAGCGGGTATAAAAGAACAACTTCTGTCATAATGAGTAGTCAATCTAACTTTACTAATTTTACTTTAATTCCACTCAGAAGATGAGGGTCAAAGGCTATCTGGCAATGTTTGTTCCTATTAGACCAATTAGGTCGCATATGAAAAGGAATTGCGAGAGGAACATCATTGCCAAATGCACAGCTGAACACATTCTGTAATCAGCCATTTATCTCAATTAGGACGCCATATTGGGGTTCTCACCCAGCTTCAGTTATTCAACATCACCTTGACCTCACTACACATTATGGCTACAGATCAGCAGAGATTCTCTTCACTGGAACCAATAACTTTTAAACACATTTCACAATGACAAGGGTTTAAATCTCACAAGTTATGTACACATCGACTTCAGGGCCCCCCACAAACAGCCGCTATCAACTCACGATGTGAAATGTTAAAGCCACAAAGTATGCTTGCTTTGTCATGCACACACACATATAAGAATGTCTCTGTTTATTCATTTATTCACTCATTGTCAGTGAAATGACAGAGCGTGGCTGCTTGGATCGGCGTGTCAGGAGGTTGCATGTCTCATTAGATCTCTGTTCCACTGCAGTTGAGCCAGCTAGTTGAAACCAGTGAACAGATGTTGGCTCTAACAAAGGGTCTGTGCCAAAACCAGTAACGGGACATGAGAGGCTGCCTGTCTGTTTTAGTCTGATCATCTGTCTGTCTCACTCGCATCTGTCTCACAGTGTCACTATGACTATATACAGTTGTGTGCCGTCCAACATCACTAACCTCATAAATCATTTTGGTAGAAGTGATATTTTTACGTGGCAAAGAATTAACTAGTAAGTGTTGTAGAGTCATAGAAAACCAACAGACCCAACAGTCATGCTGTCATTCTGTGGAATTGAATCTATAATTAAAAGGGGCATGTTCAAAATAATAGCAGTGTTGTGTCAATTAGTGAGGTGATTGATTCTGTGAAGAAACAGGTGGTCATTATGCCCATATTTAAGGAAGGAAGGAAGCAATGTTGTGCATACTGGTTATAGTGCATTTCACTCTGAAATACTCAGCAAAATGGGTGGTTCACAGTGCTCCGGGAACAGCGGACTTTGATTAAAAAGTTGATTGGAGAGAGGAAACATATAAAGAGTGCAGAAAATGATAGGCTGCTCAGCCAAAATGATTTCAAATGCCTTGAAATGGAATCTGAAACTGAACGATGTGGGGAAAAAAGGGTCAGCGACCATTAAATGGATGGAAGAATAGGCAAAATGGAAAAGGCTCAACCAAGATCAGCTCCAGGAAAATCAAAGAAGACTTAAAGTTGCATACGATTCAAGTCACTGGTGCTTGCTACAATGCAGCTAAAGGCTAAGGCCCATCCCACACCAGGACATGGTCCGATCATACACCCCAGCCATCCACAACCTGCTGCTGCCAACACGGCTGCTACCTCCACCTCTGCCCTGCTACTCAACACAATCTCCACGGTTTGCTGTCTGGCTCCACCACAGTGAAACCAGCTCCCCGCTGACTAGATACCCAACCTGTCTTCCTTCCCAGACCGAGACCTCACAGCTCTTGGCCCATTAAATGATTGATAAAGAAAAGCAAAAAAACTTGTTGATTTTATTTATTTACTTTTTAAATGTGGCATTTTAAGCAGTTTACTGGTTGGGAAATTATCTATCAAAACTCTAAAAAAAAGGATAGGTAAGTGCTCCTTTGTGGGTTGAGGAAACTCTTCTCAAGCTTAAGATAACTAAACAATTTAAAAGCTAAAAACACAGCTTATTTTAGGGCTGCATGTTGACCTTTTTGGAGGTCGATTGCTTTCCAAGGACTGGTTCACTGGTTTTGATTAAGGAATCCAACGAGTACACTAAGAATGTCTTTAGTTGAGGACTGTCCTGTGAGACATAATGGTTATATGAAGGCGTAGGATAGGTGACAGACACCTTACATCTGACTGGTGCATTCTCTGCGACAACTGTGTTTGGCTCGGTTTGCTCAAATGTTTGAGACCGCCTGTGAGTGTTGACCATCGCTCGTCGTGCTTCCTGTCTTTGCCAAGCTCCGACAAGCGGCCCTTTCTTATCTCATAGTGTTTAAGGCCGCATGCTGTTACCTCTTTTTCTTTGTAGATCCCGAGCTCTTTTCCTTCGCTATCTTTGCTTCCTTTTCTGAAAGCAGAAAACAAGAAACAGTCTGAACATACAAACTGAGATAACATCAATATGACACAGTGAGAGATCACAGCAGGACGCCGATAGGTTCAGTTGGACGTTTAAATAGTTCAACTGACAAAAAACTATGTGTGGAAGGTACGTTTTGGGACAACTGAGCCACTGCAAGAAATAAAAGTTAAATTCGCATTGAAACAACCAGCACAGAAATGTTGTACTGTGAACGTACCTCTCTGCTCTTTGAGGTAGTCAGAGTTTTCTGCCATCCACAGCGCCGTCTTCACTTTGATTTCTTTGTCACTCAGCAGATACTGCAGAGAGGCAGTAAAGAAGAACCTATTGAACAAAAAGGCTGGTATTTCGTGTGTGTAGGTCAAATGCTTTATCTCTTAACTAAGCTGTAGCCAGGCTGACGGAAGGTCACAGCTGTATTGAGTATTCACATGCTCTTAGTAGTAACGACTTTATGAGATTCTTCAATGATAAAATTATAAACTATTAGAAAAAAAATTGACCAAGACCTCCCTTTAACTGGCACTGACTTATCTCTAAACTCAGGAACCTTAGAAACAGCTGTAAAACCAGATGTATGTTTAGACCGCTTTGCTTTACTTGATCTTCATCAATTTAATTCAATTATTTCTTCATCTAAGCCATCAACCTGCCTCTTAGACCCCATCCCGACTAGGCTACTTAAAGAAGTTTTACCCTTAGTCAACACTTCTCTACTAGATATAACCAATTTGTCTTTATTAACAGGCTATGTACCACAGCACTTTAAAGTTGCTGTAATAAAACCTCTTCTGAAAAAGCCCAACCTTGATCCAGATGTTTTAGCCAACTATAGACCTATATCCAATCTTCCATTTCTCTCTAAGATTCATGAGAAAGCAGTCGTCAAACAGCTGTGTGACTTTCTGCATAACAACAGCTTATTTGAGGATTTTCAGTCAGGATTTAGAGTTCATCATAGCACAGACACAGCACTTGTGAAAGTTACTAATGATCTCCTAATTGCATCAGACAAAGGACTTATCTCTGTACTTGTGTATTAGTCTTAGTGCTGCATTTGATACCATTGACCATCATATCTTATTACAGAGATTGGAACATTTAATTGGCATTAAAAGAACTGCTCTAAGTGGTTTAAGTCTATTATCAAATCGATCTCAGTTTGTACATGGTAACGATGAATCCTCCATGCACAACAAAGTTAGTCAGGAGTCCCACAAGGATCTGTGCTCGGTCCAATCCTGTTCACTTTATACATGCTTCCTTTAGGTAATATTATCAGCAAAAAACTCCATAAACTTTCAATGTTATGCAGATGATACTCAATATCCATCGATCAAGCCGGATGAAACTAACTAGTTAGCTAAACTTCCAATATGCTTCAGGATATTAAAATCTGGATGGCCTGGAATTTTCTATGTTAAACTCAGATAAAACCGAAGTTATTGTTCTGGGGCCCAAGCACCTCCGTGACACATTATCCAAAGAGATAGTTACTCTGGATGGCATCACCCTGGCCTCCAGCACCACTGTGAGGAATCTTGGAGTTATCTTTGATCAGGAAATGTCCTTTAATTGATCAGTAAATGTCCTTTAATTAAGCAAATTTCAAGGATTGCCTTTTTTCCCCCACGTAATATTGCAAAAAAACAGGAATATCTTGTCTAAAAATGATGCAGAAAAACTAGTCCATGCATTTGTTACTTCTAGGCTGGATTACTGCAATTCTTTTCTATCAGGCTTCTTGAAAAAGTCCATAAAGACACTTCAGCTGATCCAGAATGCTGCAGCACGTGTTCTGACAGGAACCAGGAAAAGAGATCACATCCCTCCTGTTTTAGCTTCTCTGCATTGGCTTCCTGTAAAATCAATAGAATTTAAAATCCTTCTTCTCACCTACACAGCTCTTCATTGTCAGGCACCATCTTCTCTAAAAGAGATAGTACCTTACAACCTACGAGAGCACTACGCTCCCAGAATGCAGGGTAGTGTGTTCACGTGTCTCCAAAAGTAGAACGGGAGCCAGAGCGTTCAGCTATCAGGCTCTCTCGTGGAAACAGGTTCCAGTTTGGGTTCAGGAGGCAGACACGTCTCAACATTTAAGGTAGGCTTAAGACTTTTCTCTTTGATAAAGCTTATAGTTAGGGCTGGCTCAGGAGAGTCCTGAACCATCCCTTAGTTACGCGCTATAGGCTTAGACTGCTGGGGGACTTCCATGATGCACTGAGCACCTCTCTTCCTCCTCTCCATCTGTATGAACCTCATTCCATTAATGCATGTTACTAACTGCTTCTTCCCCTCCAGAGTCTTGTGCTCTCCGTCCCTCCCTCCTATCACTTCTGCAGGGGTTTCTGGCTCTGGATCTGTGGGTTGGGGAGTCA
>NC_045741.1:4669335-4669663 GCF_008692095.1 Etheostoma spectabile
GGAAGAAGTCGAGTTAGTAACATGCATTAATGGAATGAGGTTGCATACAGATGGAGAGGAGGAAGAGAGGTGCTCAGTGCATCATGGGAAGTCCCCCAGCAGTCTAAGCCTATAGCGGCGTAACTAAGGGATGGTTCAGGACTCTCCTGAGCCAGCCTCAACGAGAAAAGTCTTAAGCCTACTCTTAAATGTTGAGACGGTGTCTGCCTCCTGAACCCCAACTGAACTGGTTCCACAGGAGAGGAGCCTGATAGCTGAACGCTCTGGCTCCCGTTCTACTTTTGGAGACACTAGGAACCACAAGTAACCCTGCATTCTGGGAGCGTAG
>NC_045741.1:4669673-4669932 GCF_008692095.1 Etheostoma spectabile
GGGTTGTAAGGTACTATGAGCTCTTTTAGAGAAGATGGTGCCTGACAATGAAGAGCTTTGTAGGTGAGAAGAAGGATTTTAAATTCTCTTTATTTTACAGGAAGCGGCAAATGCGAAAGCTAAAACGGAGGGATGTGATCCTCTTTTCCTGGTTCCTGTCAGAACACGTGCTGCAGCATTCTGGATCAGCTGAAGTGTCTTTATGGACTTTTTCAAGAAGCCTGATAGAAAAGAATTGCAGTAATCCAGCCTAGAAGTA
>NC_045741.1:4669942-4670113 GCF_008692095.1 Etheostoma spectabile
GGACTAGTTTTTCTGCATCATTTTTAGACAAGATATTCCTGTTTTTTTGCAATATTACGTGGGGGAAAAAAGGCAATCCTTGAAATTTGCTTAATTAAAGGACATTTACTGATCAATTAAAGGACATTTCCTGATCAAAGATAACTCCAAGATTCCTCACAGTGGTGCTGG
>NC_045741.1:4670123-4670666 GCF_008692095.1 Etheostoma spectabile
TGCTTGGGCCCCAGAACAATAACTTCGGTTTTATCTGAGTTTAACATTAGAAAATTCCAGGCCATCCAGATTTTAATATCCTGAAGGCATATTGGAAGTTTAGCTAACTAGTTAGTTTCATCCGGCTTGATCGATGGATATAATTGAGTATCATCTGCATAACATTGAAAGTTTATGGAGTGTTTGCTGATAATATTACCTAAAGGAAGCATGTATAAAGTGAACAGGATTGGACCGAGCACAGATCCTTGTGGGACTCCATGACTAACTTTGTTGTGCATGGAGGATTCATCGTTAACATGTACAAACTGAGATCGATTTGATAAATAAGACTTAAACCAGCTTAGAGCAGTTCTTTTAATGCCAATTAAATGTTCCAATCTCTGTAATAAGATATGATGGTCAATGGTATCAAATGCAGCACTAAGATCTAATAACACAAGTACAGAGATAAGTCCTTTGTCTGATGCAATTAGGAGATCATTAGTAACTTTCACAAGTGCTGTGTCTGTGCTATGATGAACTCTAAATCCTGACTGAAAA
>NC_045741.1:4670676-4671029 GCF_008692095.1 Etheostoma spectabile
AGCTGTTGTTATGCAGAAAGTCACACAGCTGTTTGACGACTGCTTTCTCATGAATCTTAGAGAGAAATGGAAGATTGGATATAGGTCTATAGTTGGCTAAAATGGATCAAGGTTGGGCTTTTCAGAGAGGTTTTATTACAGCAACTTAAAGTGCTGTGTACATAGTGTTAATAAAGACAAATTGGTTTATATCGTAGAGAAGTGTTGACTAAGGGTAAAACTTCTTTAAGTAGCCTAGTCGGGATGGGGTCTAAGAGGCGGTTGATGGTAGATGAAGAAATAATTGAATTAAATTGATGAAGATCAAGTAAAGCAAAGCGGTCTAAACATACATCTGGTTTTACAGCTGTTTC
>NC_045741.1:4671039-4671121 GCF_008692095.1 Etheostoma spectabile
GAGTTTAGAGATAAGTCAGTGCCAGTTAAAGGGAGGTCTTGGTCAATTTTTTTTCTAATAGTTATAATTTTATCATTGAAGA
>NC_045741.1:4671131-4672542 GCF_008692095.1 Etheostoma spectabile
GTCGTTACTACTAAGAGCTATGTGAATACTCAATACAGCTGTGACCTTCCGTCAGCCTGGCTACAGCTTAGATTAAGAGATAAAGCATTTGACCTAACACACAGAAATACCAGCCTTTTTGTTCAATATGTTCTTCTTTACTGCCTCTCTGCAGTATCTGCTGAGTGACAAAGAAATCAAAGTGAAGACGGCGCTGTGGATGGCAGAAAACTCTGACTACCTCAAAGAGCAGAGAGGTACGTTCACAGTACAACATTTCTGTGCTGGTTGTTTCAATGCAGAATTTAACTTTTATTTGCTTGCAGTGGCTCAGTTGTCCCAAAACGTACCTTCCACACATAGTTTTTTGTCAGTTGAACATAGTTAAACGTCCAACTGAACCTATCGGCGTCCTGCTGTGATCTCTCACTGTGTCATATTGATGTTATCTCAGTTTGTATGTTCAGACTGTTTCTTGTTTCTGCTTTCAGAAAAGGAAGCAAAGATAGCGAAGGAGAAAGAGCTCGGGATCTACAAAGAAAAGAAGGTAACAGCATGCGGCCTTAAACACTATGAGATAAAGAAAGGGCCGCTTGTCGGAGCTTGGCAAAGACAGGAAGCACAGACGGAGCGATGGTCAGACACTCACAGGCGGTCTCAAAACATTTGAGCAAACCGAGCCAAACACAGTTGTCAGCAGAGAATGCACCAGTCAGATGTAAGGTGTCTGTCACCTATCCTACGCCTTCATATAACCATTATGTCTCACAGGACAGTCCTCAACTAAAGACATTCTTAGTGTACTCGTTGGATTCCTTAATCAAAACCAGTGAACCAGTCCTTGGAAAGCAATCGACCTCCAAAAAGGTCAACATGCAGCCCTAAAATAAGCTGTGTTTTTAGCTTTTAAATTGTTTAGTTATCTTAAGCTTGAGAAGAGTTTCCTCAACCCACAAAGGAGCACTTAATCCTATCCTTTTATTTTAGAGTTTTGAGTAGATAATATTCACCAACCAAGTAAAACTGCTTAAAATGCCACATTTAAAAAAGTAAATAAAATAAAATCAACAAAGTTTTTTTGCTTTTCTTTATTTCCAATCATTTAATGGGCCAAGAGCTGGTGAGGTCTCGGTCTGGGAAGGAAGACAGGTTGGGTATCTAATGTCAGCGGGGAGCTGGTTTCACTGTGGTGGAGCCAGGACAGCAAACCGTGGAGATTGTGTTGAGTAGCAGGGCAGAGGGTGGAGGTAGCAAGCCGTTTGGCAGCAGCAGGGTGTGGATGGGCTGGGGTGTATGATCGGACCATGTCCTGGATGTGGGATGGGCCTTAGCCGTTAGCTGCATTGTAGGCAAGCACCAGTGACTTGAATCGGATTGCAACTTTAAGTCTTCTTTGATTTTCCTGGAGCTGATCATTGGTTGAGCCTTTTCC
>NC_045741.1:4672552-4672664 GCF_008692095.1 Etheostoma spectabile
TTCTTCCATCCATTTGAATGGTCGCTGACCCTTTTTTCCCCACATCGTTCAGGTTTCAGATTCCATTTCAAGGCATTTGAAATCATTTTGGCTGAGCAGCCTATCATTTTCT
>NC_045741.1:4672674-4672852 GCF_008692095.1 Etheostoma spectabile
CTTCTTTATATGTTTCCTCTCTCCAATCAACTTTTTAATCAAAGTCCGCTGTTCCTCGGAGCAATGTCTGGAACCACCCATTTTGCTGAGTATTTCAGAGTGAAATGCACTATAACCAGTATGCACAACATTTGCTTCCTTCCTTCCTTAAATATGGGCCATAAATGACACCTGTTTC
>NC_045741.1:4672862-4676178 GCF_008692095.1 Etheostoma spectabile
CAATCACCTCACTAATTGAACACAACACTGCTATTATTTTGAACATGCCCCTTTTAATTATAGATTCAATTCCACAGAATGAGCAGCATGACTGTTGGGTCTGTTGGTTTTCTATGACTCTACAACACTTACTAGTTAATTCTTTGCCACGTAGAAATATCACTTCTACCAAAAATGATTTATGAGGTTAGTGATGTTGGACGGCACACAACTGTATATAGTCATAGTGACACTGTGAGACAGATGCAGAGTGAGACAGACAGATGATCAGACTAAAAACAGACAGGCAGCCTCTCATGTCCCGTTACTGGTTTTGGCACAGACCCTTTGTTAGAGCCAACATCTGTTCACTGGTTTCAACTAGCTGGCTCAACTGCAGTGGAACAGAGATCTAATGAGACATGCAACCTCCTGACAACGCCGATCCAAGCAGCCACGCTCTGTCATTTCACTGACAAATGAGTGAATAAATGAATAAAACAGAGGACATTCTTATATGTGTGTGTGCATGACAAAGCAAGCATACTTTTGTGGCTTATAACATTTCACATCGTGAGTTGATTAGCGGCTGTTGTGGGGGGGGCCCTGAAGTCGATGTGTACATAAACTTGTGAGATTTAAACCCATGTCATTGTGAAATGTGTTTAAAAGTTATTGGTTCCAGTGAAGAGAATCTCTGCTGATCTGTAGCCATAATGTGTAGTGAGGTCAAGGTGAATGTTGAATAACTGAAGCTGGGTGAGAACCCCAATATGGCGTCCTAATTGAGATAAATGGCTGATTACAGAAATGTGTTCAGCTGTGCATTTGCTTGCAGATGATGTTCCTCTCGCAATTCCTTTTCATATGCGACCTAATTGGTCTAATAGGAAGCCAAACATTGCCAGATAGCCTTTGACCCTCATCTTCTGAGTGGAATTAAAGTAAAATTAGTAAAGTTAGATTGACTACTCATTATGACAGAAGTTGTTCTTTTATAACCGCTGTTTTGTACTTTGGACTTTTTCCCCTGACAGCGCAGAGGACCCATCAAGAGGCACCCCCCAATCCGAGCCAACACCGCGGACGAGGCCATCGAGAAGATGCTGGAGCAGAAGAAGATCTCCAACAAGATTAACTACGACGTCCTGAAGGACCTCTACATCAAGCCGGGCGCTAGCCCGGCTCGCCAGGCCGAGACCCCGAAAAAGGAGCCGTCTGCCACCAAGCTGACGGGACGCAACCGCCAGCCCGCACGGGCTCCACTCAGCCTCAGCACGCCGCTCAGCACCCTGGGAAAAAGGTTGGTGGACGGCATGTTTTATACTTGTGAGCAGGTGAATCAGTCAGGTGTCTGTACCCGGTCTCTTTAGAATAAACCACAAAGTATATTCGTTGGTCTAGGTTAACAGTCCAAAAACCGGATCATAACATGAACCATTGTGCAGATGATCCGACTGATCATTGACACTGTACAATCCCGACTGATATATTTCAGCACACAAAAACAGGTTCACACCATTTCTTAGTTTTCACGAATTATTCTGGGAAATGCAGGAAGTTGCAAACGGAAGTCAAAGGGGACAAATCAGCGTTCAGAGTCCTGGGGACACTGACAGAAAATCACAGTGTGTGTGGCAATATTAGCCTTGCATTGAGTGTACTGAGATATGGTACATTGATTGGTTGATGACAGAAGGTTTACATCCATTTTGATAGACTGTTATTGGCCATTTCATAAACATTATGGATAGAATAATTTGGTTCCAGTGTCTCCAATGTGAAGATTTACTGCTTTTCTGTGTTTTATGTTGTAAATTGAATGTCTTTGGGTTTTGGACTGTCTGTTTAACAAATCCAGCAGTTTTGGCTCCACAGTCTTGTTTGGACGTCTTAGCATTATTGTTTGACATTTTATAGACAAAATGATTAGTTGCACCACTGAACATAATCTACATCTGCTGCAGTAGGAAATTCCAATCATCCGCTGGTATTCTTTAGGTAATAACTGTCTAATCAATCAATCAGCTCATTTTAGATCAAATAGATACAATTTAATGTATTTAATACCAATTAAATACATTAAGAAAATGGACAATAAAACAAGAACTATTAAAACCACCATCACATGAATTCATTCTTAAAGAGGAAAATGAACTTGTATATAACTTTAGAGATATTTAGTAGCCCCTTTTGGGAAGTAGCTAAGTACATTTACCCAAGTACTACACTTTTCTGACTACTTGTACTTTATATAAAGTTATTGGTTTGGAGTAATCTCGCCCTAGGGTTCTTTTGCACCACGTCCTCGAGTCCACAAAACCCCACCTACTACTACAGTTCAAGTATTGTACTATTTACTCAACTGCATATGTCTGATATCCACTTAAAAAAAACAAATATTTCATTCAAGCTGTTTGTCTATTTCTCTTTGTTAGCATCAGATCTAATGTCCAAGTCTCCTCCATATTGTGCGCATGTTAAGGAGCTGCGATGGATGTTGAGTAAACACATACTCATCAAATAACAGCTGTTGTATTAGCATCTTTTAAGTGGTCCTTTTCCATTCCTGCCTATCATGTTAAATACTTCTGAATTTAATTAGATAATAACTTTGTGCTCTCCACTTGTTACCACCGTTACCTGTAATGTAAACCACCAGCACACTCCTTATAAACAACACCTAACGTACATGAATCCATATTTAATTATGTTTCCTCAGTCCCTCAGTTAATAATCCTCAATGCAAACAGCAGATGCTGGATTGAATGAAGGCGCGATGGATGCAGAGTGTTTGCTCGTGTCTGATGCAACACCAGCCGTTCCTCCTCTGCCACTGGGGTCAAAGCCACTCGCTTTTTGTTTAGTTTTTCTGGCACAAGACGGTGGCTTCACTCCATAATGATGAGGCGGCTCTTCTCCTGTCGCCCAGAATAATCACCTGCGACAGGAGGACAGATGCTCAGTTTTGTGAGTTTTTTTTTGTTTGTTTTTTGCTTCTTAACTCTTGTGGGATTTTCTCTTCTTCCACCTTCTCTGCCAGGATTTGTCTCTGGCTGTTGCGCCCCCCCACCCCCTCCCCACCAACAACATGCATTCAGAGGACTGATCCACACCAAGCCTTTCAGACAGCTTTTAATGGGTTTTTTTTGCAGCGAGGAGAAAAGCTAAAGGTTTTTTCAGTTGGTGTGGTGTAGGTGGAAATTGGTTTCCTGTGGTTCTTTTAAAAACTTAAAGCCCTTTCAGTTAATGTTGGTTTTAGGTACCATCTTAAAGCTTTATAGGAGCCCTATAGAGGCAGCTATTTAGTGATTAAGGGACACCCCCCCCCCCCCCC
>NC_045741.1:4676188-4682786 GCF_008692095.1 Etheostoma spectabile
CCCCCCCCTTACCTATTTCCTCCCTCACACTGTGGTGAGTCATCTGGTTGCAGTTTGCAGGCCCTTTGTAAACCCTGGGCTCTGTGATTATTCACTGTATTTGGTCCCAGACCCACCGAGGAGTTTATAAGTCTGCTCAATTATATTTCTAATACAGTATATAAATATTTTTATAGCAGCTGAGTCTTTAGCAGTAGTTTCTCTTCAAGAAAAATATACTGAATTTTTAAGAAAACGCTCTCTTTCAGCAACTTTCAGGGCGTGGTTCAGGTACTTAGAGATTTGTGATGATTGGACAATTAATGTGATTTATAGTAAAATGTGTGTAATGCCACTCACCTATCTTGCACTTGTAGCACTCCCTAGTGGCGTATGTATATAACCTTACGGTTGCGGATTTGTGTTCATTTATGTCCAGAGCCACGCCCCTTTTGAAGTTCATTGGTCAAGAACTTGGAAAGTAATTGAGATATGGACATGCTTTATACAACTTGTAATGTGTTTGATCTATTGATAATTCACTGGAAATTTGGTGGCAATCGGAGCTACGGTGTAGGAGGACATCTCAAAAATGTGTTTCTCAAAAAATTCAAAATGGCGGAAACATTTTCTTGGCGGACCTTAAAGGCCCTTCAGGCTTTTTGTAGAGCACATTAAGCTCCACCTGTGTGAGAAATTTCAAGTCAATCGTGGGCGTGGGCGTGGCCTTTCAAAGTTTGCATTTTGAAGCCTTAATTACAACCCTTGGGCTGATTGGGTTCATATTTCTATAGAAGCACATGCACACCATTTCCAGTTATTCCCCCATGTTTCATGTTTCTAGCTCATTCCAGCTCACAGGAATTTGAGCCGCCGTGGCAGACAACAAATAATAACTAAAACAAAGATAGATCCCTAAAAATAAAAAAAGCTGAAAAACGGAGAAACTCAAAAAAAATCAAACAACGGAAAAAAAAACAGAAAAAAATGACACGGAAAACAAAAGCAAACTGAAGAAGAAACGGAGAAATAGGAAACAACCCTAAAACCACACCAACTCTCCCAATTGTGACCAAAAACAATAAAGAGCTACTGTTTCGTGATAAAAAAAAAATAAAGAGCCCACACTTTTCCTCTGACAAGATGATTGATGACACAAATGATGACACGTTACAGCACTTCCCGTTTAGAGGGCGGTAATGTGATGTTTTATTGATCTTCATGGGAAAATTAGCTTTTGTGTTCTTGCTGGTCCACAGGGAGGTCAGAGGTCGGCGTCAGCACAGGGACGCTGGCAGTGTGATACAGTGTCTTGCTCAAGGACCCTTAAAAAGTGTCTGCCTGATGAGGCTTTAATCTGCATCCTGCTGCTCAAGTGTCCTATTCATCCTCCATACAAGGCTCAAGGACAGACAGTAGGTGGAGAACTGGACGGCAAAAGGAAACCAGTGTTTTTTCTAAAGTACCTTGATGTCCTAAATACAATGGACCATTCTGTGGCTCCACAATAAATGATTTGAAGATCAGATGTCTCATTTTTAAGAGACGATTCGGCCGCTGTTGCACTAGTAGAGAGACCCTTTTGCATCGAACTAACCGCTAGCTAATCCTCCCACTAACATGCCTGGTTATGCCGCTTACCTGAAGTATTGGGGTGCTGCAGAGACGTCCGAGCCTACAAATCCTAGCTAAAGAAAAAAATCGTAGTTTGGTAAAGATCCTCGTAAAAATCACACTAATAATTTTTTTTATTTTATTTCAGTATTTTTCATTAAAAATGATCATTCCCTTCAATATTGTAAATCATATGGCAATTGCAGCATTGGTTAGTCAAAATAATCAAAATTAGGTATTTTTCTCATATCGGGCAGCCCTTTTAAGTGAACCTCGATCATTACTGAACCAAAACTCTAGCTAAAAAGCTCTAAATGTTGGGTTAGTTTTTTGGGGCCCTCTGCAGTCTGCTCAGTGGTTAGATTGAAGAGGATTAAACTGTGATTTGTCCATCTGATAATCCAGCAGTGACCCTAGACTAACCTCCTGTTTCTAGTGAGAAGTTTGAAGAATTGCTTTACTAAAGCAACACGTTGCATGTTAATTCCAGCTTGTTAGATACTGGGCTCTTGACACTAAAAAATCTGAATCTGCCAAGACTCTAGTTTCTTTTACCAATGATTGTTGATTTTTTTTCTTATTCAACTGTTGCTCAAAAGGATCTTTGTCTGGTTGAACCATTGTACAATTTTTTGTTCTCCACGTACAAAACTACATTTATTTGTAAAGAGGACTTTCTACAACCTGAAAGCATCAAAGACCTAGACACATATAGAGTAGTCCTCTATATCTGTGGATTTCCCATCTGCCTGGATCCAATCAAGCTTTGTTGAAGGAGATCCCAAACTTTGGAACAGTGTATCTTGACACATAATTTGACCCCAGTATTAATCAAAGTTTGCAAGCAACAGCCATGATAACCCAAGTCCAACAACAACAGAGCTGAGAGGCTGCTGGATTTGAGCCGCTCTAGTTGGCTAATGGCCGTAGCCAGAATGGCAAATCTCTTCCTTGGAAAGCCGACATGCTCCATGAATGAAGCACCATCTCCATTTTCATGTTTTGGCTTTGATCTTATCTGAGGGGGGGGCGGGCTTCAGTGGCACAAGACCTGACTGGGGATTTTTAAGAATGGGCGCTCTCTCCTGAAGTGTTCGACCTCTTTTGAGTTTTTAAAATGCATTCCTGTCTCGTCAATGAAACATTCATGGGTGATGCTGTTGTGAATCATTCATTCTCTTCCTGAATGGAAACTCGCTCTGTCAATTTATACAGAAATCGCTGAACTCTGCACTTTGTCGCGTTGAATGCACAACAATGTTTTCAACCCCTGCAGTTTCTCAGTTTTCAGCAACGCTACCCACAAGCCATTAGGAGCAGGAAAATGCCCCACGGCCTTGCGAGCAACAAGATGGAGATAATCCCCCATTCTCCCATAGCATGTCCGTCGTAGCACTGGAATGAAAAAAACAACAAAAAAACAGAAGAAAGACAAAAACCATCTCAAACAGCTCAAGACCGTTGAGCACAGAATGGTCTCTTTCAGGCCAGGGTGGAGGAGCAGACCATGGCTCCGGCCCCTGAAAAGGTTGTTGTGCTGGTTATTGAAAAAAGGGGTGAGGCCTGGTGTCAGGGAGACCTATGGAAGTGCAGGAGAAGGCCTGCTGACAGTGCAGCCATTGTGCCCTGTTTGGAGGCCTCACTGAGGGGCTACACTGAGGCATTGTGCTGCCCCGGCCTCCCCTCTCCCGGTCCCTCCTCCAGGCTCCTGGCTGCTCCCAGTGCTCCACTCGACGCTTTGCTCTCCTAAATGCTCGCTGTCGACCTCTGAAGAATATCCTAGAGTTGCTCTCTTCTTTTCTTCCACTTTTCCCATCTCCTGCTGATGCTCTTTATAATTTCTCTCTTCTGTTTCTCTGTTCAGACCAATTTCTGGTAGCACTGGGTACCCAATTCATTACTATTTCGGCACTGACCAATTGCCTCTAAAGTATTAAAAATTACCTTGTTAGTCAATACCCTATTTCAATACCTATGGAGTAAATCATTCATGCTTCTACCAAGATCTAATAATGTGATTGGCTGTCTAACGTCACACATCGTAGAGACACACAGGAAAAACTGTTACACAGAGACGGGCCCACGTAGTAGGAGCTGAAAAATAAAAAAGAATAATGTTTAGGAACCGGCATTGAAGTATTGGTATCAGTATTGAATATGTTTGAACGATACTAGTTCTAGTTTCTGGCCTTCGGTTGATATAATTTGGTACAACTACCTAAAGTGTCTTGAGTGCAACTGTTAAGTTTGCATTGTAGATAACTATATTAATATCATATATAATATCATTGATGATGTCTGGATTGTTTGAAGCTTGCTCCTAAATTGTGATCATTTTGTTTAGTGAGATTGGCTACATATTTCCTTCACATCTATTCATTGATGTATTTTTTTGTGGCTTTATGAGCATTTTAGTCTACTTCTGTGAAGTCAGAATGACAGAAATACAAATCAAATTCCATTCATATGTGCAGCATTAATGACCTAATGTTATCTGCTCACGTGAAAAGAAACTTATCCCCGATATACACACTCCTCAGTGAGGAGAACATGTAGGTAACATTTTGATAAACAGATGTATTGATGGCATGTAGAGAGGTAAGAATATTACAGTGAATTTTCCTCCTTTCTTAAATGTAGGGCATTGACGGGAAGAGTTTTGACAGGTTGATCTCATTTTGAGTTTTAAACCAGTTTAAAGTAAATCACATCATCACAATGGTCAGCAGGCCTTTTGCAAACTATAGACAGATGACCTTATTTTTTATTTCTGTTTTCTATATTGAGCTTTGATCTTTTAATAGCCTAACGTGTTTTTGCTTCATGTAACCTTATTCTCCCACACTGAATTTCTGCTTTGTATTATGTCATCAACAACACATACTCTGTCAATTCAGTCAGGTTTCTGCAGAGTTTACAGTCCTTGTTGTCTAGGTTTCACATCTCATACAAATGTAGCACTTTCTGGATCTTTTCCTTTTGTGTGTGCAAACTGCACCATAAATTAAAAAGTGACCAAATCTTTTAAGGATCGCTTCTGTCTTGTGAAGGAAAACACAAGAATTCCTCATTTAGTAGCATTTTAGGAACTTCCTAGCATTGCAAATTAAAATTAAACTTAGTTGTTATATACTGTATGTGCTCAAAAGCTCAGCGGATGTTGGTGTAAATTGCCTTGATGTGTGGGGTGTTTTGCTTTTGTAGCTTTCAGTGAAGATGGCTTGGCAGTGTCAGGCGACCACCTGAAAAAACAATTCCCTTTTCTTGCTGCTATCAGCTCTCCACTGTCTCTTACCCTCCTTTCCTTCACTTTCCCCATCTCTACCTCCCCTCCATTTACCTCTCTCCACCTTTTCTCTCTTGTGTCTCCCTATTGCTCTCTTGTTCTTTCCCTTACATTTCCTCTAACTTTATTTCCCATCTTCTTTCTCCCTCTCCTCCAGGTTTGGACATGTTCTTCATCCCACTTTTATCTCTTTTTTTTTTTTGTTCTCCCAACCTCCTCTCTCCTCCGCCTGTCGTCTCACCTACTTTTCTAATCCTGGCTGTGCCTCTTAGTTTAAAGCCTTCAGCAGCAGCTCCAGGCCCGTTGTCTCACTCTGCACCATCAGGTCCGTTCTGGCTTTGGGCTTTTGCAACTCGCTAACGAGTTCTTTGCCTTTCTTGTCTTCATCTTCTTCTGTCGTTTTTTTATCTCCTCCCCATTTCGTCTCTTTCATCTCTTCTCTTGATCTCTCCGCTGAAGTGTTTGCACTACATAAAACATGGTGTAAATTAGCCTGACTTCACTCGACGAGTTTGATCTCAGGACTTGGAGATGAGCAGCAGAGCTGGTGTGACAGAGAGGCAAGTTTGACGTAAACAGAGGGAAAGTTGTAGATGTTATAGCTTGTTGGATTCAGCTGATATCTTAATTCACCTGATATTGTTTTTTTAATGTTCAGGGAGACTTTATGTGGTAGATTACATGAACCTGAGTCTTGACAGACTGTTTGGGTAATAGAGCTACCCTCAGGGCTGGTCGGGAATCTA
This sequence comes from Etheostoma spectabile, assembly GCF_008692095.1. Taxonomy (NCBI): domain Eukaryota; kingdom Metazoa; phylum Chordata; class Actinopteri; order Perciformes; family Percidae; genus Etheostoma; species Etheostoma spectabile. The sequence continues at coordinate 4,681,814 of NC_045741.1, forward strand.
TTCTAGGATTGGAAGCAACTGCGCTGATTTGAGAATCTAGAATATTTGTTATCTAAGATTCACCAATTAAAGATTCTAATAATTTATTAAATTTAATATACGTAGATTTGATCAGGGACAAAATAATAAGGTCATGGGGTCTCATTTATAAAAAGTCTGCATAGGAACCTTACTAAAAGTGTACTGTACGTACGCCCAAAAGCCAAAAATGCTGGACACCATAAATCCAGATTTATAAAACCGAGCGTACGCACATCTGTAAGCAGTGTTCCCTTTATAAATCACAGGTTACCCACAAGTGTGCGTACGTAACTCAGCCTGTTATCCCGCCCTGTACACGCCCATTTTGAACCATAAATAGTCAAAGCACATCATGAATGCTGAGCAGTATGTTAATGACCCTGGCAGTTGTTCTTTCGTTACGCCGAATAATGACAATTGGCTTGGAAAAATCTAACAACTTCTCAGACGCTAGGACATTGCTGCAAATTGAAATATAATTTTGGTCTATTCTCACACAATGTTGGTAAACCTGATGAGACTACCTATATTAATAATACCGTCCAACACGGCAGGCGTTATGGCACTCGGGGACAGCTTTGATATACCAGACCTATATGATAAGATTTAACGGAACTATATATTATATCCAAACAAGCCTTAGTGATAAAGGTGAAGATTATACTGTATACAATATTTATATAAAACATTTAGCAGTCTGCCATTTCCCTCAGGAAACAGCCGGGTGCCCACAGAGTGGCAAGGACCTGTATTTGGACCGGGATGGCACGGTTCCGGCGCGTTGCCCTCTCTACTGGACCCAATTCAGTAGATAGATCCAAGAGCGCAGCTTTAGGGAATCAAAATCGTCACATTAGCCAGTCATCGTCATGGTCCCTGAAGTCTCTTTCCCTCCGGATCCTTCCATTGGCGTAGTCCTCTTTCTGGGCCAGCAGTGGCATCATGCATGGGG
>NC_045741.1:4682796-4696664 GCF_008692095.1 Etheostoma spectabile
GGGGGGGTCACCGCAGTATTTACATCTTTAAAACAATTTGTGATTGTTCAAAATCCCAGCATCAACTAGTGGTATCCTCCACCCCGAGATACAATCTGAAGACGAAAGTCTAAATGTCATTAACAGTATTAAAGTTTGGACTATTTATTTCCAGACTTTGACATTTGATGATATCTGCACAGTATTAAAGACAGATATTTAGTTCTTTACACTGTGTTTTACACAGTTATCTAATGCTAGGGTATTTGATGCTTTCATGTATTCCATGGAGTCGGGTCATCTAATGCTCCTGCGTTGTGGACAATGTGACGGTGAGACAGCGTCGATTTAAATGTTAAGAAGGAGTTCTGATTTAGATTTGAGTTGGATTTGACAAGGTGTTTATGGAACAATTATCACTCAGTGCAAGTTCAAATAACGCTGCTGGATTTAAACCTCATGATAATGTGATGATATGGAGTGAATTTTTTAAATCACAAGCTCTGCGTGGGAAGCGTACGCACATTTGCGCCACGTTTTAGAAATGAGACCCCAGGACTGCATCGTTTCTCTGGGTGTTTTTTTTATTTTTATTTTTATTTTATTTTTTTTACAGTGCAACTTTTTTCAAGAAGTGTTGGCAATCAAATGCATGCAAGCAAATATCCTGGTCAATGACTTTGTAACGTAAAGAGCATATTTCTGATTGTTGCTCTGATACTATAACTTTCCACAATTATCTTTTCTCACACTAATGTAAACCACTGAACAGTATGTTGGCATCTGATAAGTCTTCAAAGTCATGTATCGGTCACACGGAAGAGGCAGCTGCCAATGTAACAGTCACTCTGGTTTGGATCCCATTAAACACTGAGAGAGGGTTCATTCATTTATTCATTCATTCATTCATTCATTCAACCATTTATTTATACTCAAGAAATCATTGAGCTGCAGTCTTCATTTACAATGACATCAAGACAAATTACAAAGACAAAACGACACAGATAAGAAGCACAAAACATCAAAAATTGAAAGAAAACTTTCTGAGTTGGAATAATTTGATTATTGATTAAGTATTAGGATAATAAGGATGCAAAAAGTACAGTTATGTTAAGCAAATACAAGTAGAAGTCTGCAGGTTTAAAACCAGATTTCTTAACTGTCCAAAAGGCACAAGTGAGTTGTTTTAAGGAAGTGCTGCATTTTGTTCCACGAGTCAGGTGTACTAAAGTTAAGTTTTTACAAGTTCAGACAGAGCTCATGGAACATGAAGCAAAAGCCAGTCAGCCGAGTGAGTGTGATACTGTCCCTCTGAGTAACAGATGTTCTAAAAGGAGGTGTGGTAGGTTTCCAACAAGAGCCTTGGAGATAAAGAGATACCACCACAATGTGATACAGATGTGTGGCTAGGTAGCTGCTACATGCCCCACTCAGCAGGTAGTATACAGGGAGGTTATTAGAGCTTATTTGCTGAAAACATCTGCCTGCGTTGGCTCAAAACGACATTAATGAGAGTGAACCAAAAACTTGTAGGCCGTACCAAAACGATGAACTGAAAGATCTAAAACGTTGAGTTGAGGGGAACTTTAGACTCTGTGATAATGGTTCATCACAATGAGAAACCTCTTCCACATTACAGTAGTCATTTAATCCATTGTTCTTATAGAAATATTGGTTTGGCAGTTTTGTGGTTCACATGTACTTTGTTATTGTTTGATTTTCACCATGAGCAGTGAGTACTTTGTTCAGTCGTTCAGAGGCCCAGTCCAGTATGTCACAGTATTTCTTCAGCTTTCATACTTTTATAATCACTTCTAGACCACTCTGTCTTCAGATTGTCTGCTTTTCACTTCTATTTTCCTGTATTTCCTGTTTGAACTTTGTGTATTTCTTGGCTGAAGAGCAGACTTCAGAGCTGTGTAGAGACACCATTTGTTACTCTTCTCTTGGCGTCTGTCCCTCTGTTATCTTGTCTCTTTACGTCACTCCAATTCACCTCCGTCCCTTCCTCCCATTTCTTGTTTTCATCTTTCAGTCTGTACTCCTACTAACTCGGCCTTTCAGAGCCCTGCTGTACTCGCTGCACCGGACAGCCTTCAGTTTTCAGACGTCCCATGCACTCATTCACTTCTCCTTTCTTTTTCTACCCCCTCCTGTCTCTCCACCCTCCACCTCTTCCAGCCAGCTGCCAAACAGACCCTCCCTGTTCCCTCCGTCCATACGGGAGGATGGAAAAGCACTCTTCCAGAAATAGCCCAGATAATTGCCCTCCAGTGATATTTTTTTCCTCCACTCGCTCCTCTGCTCCTTCATCTGTTTTCCCCCAATCAAAGCTTCATTCCTCCTACTGTTTTTAGAGAAGTTGTCTGATTCCAAAGCTTTTTTTAGGGGGGGGAGGGGGAAATGAAAACGAGAATTCCTCACTGCATTTTTTTCCCTTATGCAGAGGAAGTAGTCAGGGCAACCACTTTGGTTTGTTTGGTTTTCCAGAAATGTAAATCGAGCCACAGGCTTAGCCAGCGCTGACGACAAACTGGAGAAGTCAGCAGTTTTGTGGCCAGATGTTGCCGCTGCCACCACTGCTGATCCACGGCTGTGCCAGAGGACGGGAGGAAAAGGAAATGGAAATGCTTCCCATTTTGGTTTTTCAGCCTGTCAGAGCAGGTGTCAGGAAAAAGTCAAAAAGGCATGTCTGCATTTAAAAAAACACAACAGAAACAGGAAAACTACGAGCAGCTTCAGTGAAACCTCCCCCCTCAGTGAAGGGATACGGATTGGCGGACTCTGAAAGTGTGTATCATATTTTCCTGCCCAGCTCGCTCAATGGAGGAGGATGTTTTTCCTTATGTGACCAGCTGTGTTAGGGGAGGCTGTATAATTGGTCTGTGGTTTGCAGCCACTCCCTGTAAGCCTCTGATTCTCCCCCCACCCGCAAATTGTGACCAATGAGCCGTTGGATGCTGTTGGAGGTTAGCGGAGAGAGGGTCACAAGGACAGACACACACACACACACACTCTACAGCAGCCATGTGACGTGCCACATATTGCTGATGAGATTAAAATGTGAAAGTTTTTAGGAATTAAGGGTTCAACAAAGCTGAATTTTGAAACGGAGTTCCTACATGTGGTTATTTGTATAGCCCACACAGCAACACACCTATGTAAAAATACTACGATTAAAGTCCTGAAAAAAAACTTTCAAGTAGTAGTATAAGTATACAAAGTAATTAAGTACTCTTTCAGAGTGATATAATGTCAAACCGTAAAAGTACAGTTAAAATCAAATATCAGTTCTTCAGGAGCAAAACATAAAACTCCCAAAACACAAGAACAATAAGAGAGAACAAAAGCGTTAATTTATTGGACATTAATTATTTAACAGTAGCATTTCAGTATTGCAGCTGGTCGCAGTGGAGTTTTTATTTTATTGAATGTTTTTTTTTGTCTAGAGACCAGTGTTGGGCAAGTTACTTGTGTTCGAACACCCGCCCAACTCTACCTCTGATTGGCTTACCAAGAAATTTTACTCCACCTCAGCCAATCGTTAGCATTTATGCGCTTGTCTCGTGCACGGCGCAATAACAAAAAAAGAAATGAAGTTCTGCCTCTCTGCTCAGAGATCTAGTTGGTCTGATGAAAAAAAACAGCTTCAGTTATAGTAATGCGCCGCATTTTTCGGCAGTAACGGTAACAGCGTTATTAAGATGGGAGGAGTAATGAATTAGATTACTTGTTACTGAAAAAAGTAATGCCATTATTTATAACGGCGTTATTCCCATCACTGATAGGGACAGGTGTGTAGCATAAACCTCTGCCACACACCACACATAGCCCGACCTTTGATGGGCCGTCAACTACTGTTTACACTGTAACAATGTGTCATATTTTAGAAGATAATTAGTAAAACCCTAATCTGCATGCAAATCCAGCTGTCTGATAATTGTAGTGAAGCACCATATTTAAAGTAATAATATAAAGTAGCATAAATTCCCATTTAAAACCAATCAAATAAAGTACAGTACATCAAAAATGGTACTTAACTGCAGTGCTGTGAAGAGGAACATCTGAACTTTACATTTTTAAGACAGGAAACCGAACCAGATGTGGAATTTTACATCTGTTACTTAACGGCAGTCATGCATGATGTAATGGCTTGATGAGATAAAATGTTAACATGAGCTCGAGTCCTCAGTGATTTGGCTACTTTAAGTGTTCACCTCCAAATCGGTCCAGTGATGCCATGTTGTGCTAGTCCATACATGACAGTACAGGCCTGTGGAGATGTTCCACTGCTGGTCGCATGTTAAACCAAGCACATTTACATTTAGGTCTTTGGCTTCCACTCTTATCTACAGAGATGTTGACATATTTAATCTCCCACCACCCCCCTCCTCAGACGAACCCATTTCCCACAGAGAAATGAGAGCCTGGCTTTGATTCTGGACATTCAGCTCTGCTTGCTGCAGCGACAGCAGCTTTCCCTCCGCAGCCTTTTCCGTCCAAACAGCTCTCAATGGCCAAAGCTTTGTTCTGCAGTGCTCCTCGCACTGTAACTAATGGGAGAGCCAGAGCTGGAATTTTGAGGGGAACTCAAAAACTGGGCCATTTGGAAAACATCTCAGTTTGTATCCGCGGCTTAGCCACGGAGAAGAAGAAAAAAAAAACAGCCCAGCCAGCAGCTGAAAATGTAGACACTAAGAGAGTTGATGCTATTGTGGTAGTTCATGGCCTCACAGAGCTGCAGCTTAGCAGCTGAGGACTTTCCCCCTGGAGCCACAAGAAGGGACGCTTTAACACTGGAAGACATTGAGAGACTTCCTCTTTTGTCCCTCTTTATCTTCACTCTCAAGTCGGTCTCCACTCTTTTAAAACCCAAGATGATATATTAGTTTCATTTTAATATTTTATTCCCCTTCCCTTTAATGACACCATCCCCCCAGCTATTGCCAGTTGTCAGCCAGTGGCTAAACTGGCTCCCTCAATCGCCTTTTCAGCTCAGGCTTAGTCTCATTGGCAGTAAGCTGATTAGGAACGAGCCGCTAAGCTCGGCAGAGACTGATAGCCTAACAGAGAGACTCGCGGTGGAGTGGATGAGTGAGGAAGGTGAGACAGAAAAGAGGGGAAAGCCAGTGGAAGGATATGAAGTGAGACAGGAAGGCAGACAGTAGGGGGAGGCTGGGGAGAGTGGCGTATATCTTGGTGGTTTGGCCCGTGAAGGTGAAATTGCTCTGTTGTTTGGATGGAAGTGCAGGTTAGAGCTGAGAATGAGCATGAGAGAGGACTGAGGAGCAGCTGTCCCAGTTTGACCCCCGTGTTGAGAAGGAGGGATCGGCCAGCGTAGTGTCGTGAAGCGTTAAAAAAGCGAGAGAGGCTGAAGGGCAGGAGAGGCGTAGAAGAGATAAAGTGAATGCCTGTTCTTTAGTTGTCATGAAGTACGTCGAATTGATGAGCCCTTGTGTTCAAGAGAGAGGGATGCAAAGCCAAAGAGAGCACTCAGGATTGAAGACATGAAAGAGTGAGGGACACAGACAGATAGGAGAGTTGTATTTGCGTTGAAAAGTAAACAGGAATAAAAAGGAAGCAGCACCTTTGCAAGTTAATTGGCAGGAAGGAAAGCCTCCTATCTAGATGCAATTTAATACTTTCATTTGCACTCAAGGTAAATGTACAGTTCTGCATTAAGGTGTTAGACTACCAAGGTTGGGAATCGTTACCAGTACTCTGAAAGTGAAACAGATACCAATTGAGTTCTTCATTTGATACCTTTTAAATGTGTCTACTTCTTTTGACACCCATCCTGTGAATGGAAGCATCTTGGCACGCTGAACTGGCAACTCCGTGAAATACACCACGCTTGACTTGACCACACCACAGACTGAATGGGTTGTAGCTGCGGCGGTACTGGGCCAATCACACGCATAACACGGCAGGCAAAACCATACAAATAGTATTTTTTAACTAAATCTGTGTACTGAAAGAATCACATGGAGGTATTGTTTGACTGGAGACGTTTCAGCATTACTTAGTACTGGGTTATTTCACTGTACTAATACCAAGCTCTATAGACTATGTCTTAAAGATATAATATGCAAGGTCTTCCTAAAAAAACAACAACAATGTATTGGCTAACACAAAAGTAGTCATCACTTATGGCCCACTAGAAGTGTGTGGCAGTGTCTGTATCAGCAGAGAGCCTGCCCTCTGGATTTTCTTATTTTGCTGTGTTTAGAAGGCTATTTCACAAAGCCTAGATCGCAGAATAAGCCGGGGTTTCCCAGTTATCCTGGCTCAGTTTAGCCTCGACTCTGTAAATTACATAAATTACCATGGAGATTTATTCTGTGCAGCTAGCCTGCTCCCGACCAGGCTAACAGCCAGGATTAATTAATCCTGGAGCCTTTTCTGTTAACTCAGCAGTGGTTTTACTTTATTATTATTATTATTAAATACAACAGGTGCATCTTACTGTTCAGTTAAGCACTGTTATCATTTAAGGTCTGACCATTTTTTTTAAGGATTATTCGTGACAGTCATCATTGCTGTTATATTGCTGTAGGGAAACTGCAGTTCACATATTGTAAGAAGTTGGAAGACTATACGGCAGTTGTTGAGATAATTAAAAAAAAGGCTGAAGTTGCAAACGTGTTTTTGAATGAAGTACGTTACTAAGGGCAATACATAAAAATGCTGTGTTTCTATAGTGGACCACTGCACCTTAAATTACTTTAGTTGAACAACTGTTTTGTTTTCTTTAAAGGGGTGCTATGCAGTTCTCATTCATAGCATTCGTTTCGATGTCTCACTATGGGATACGCCTGCCCCTGCGTATCCTCAGAAGCATTTATCTCATTACGCCAATCCTGATTGGCTGGATCGAGTGTCCGCGTCACGTGGGTCCATCCCCCTTAAATAGCTTACGCTACGAGCGCGACACCATTCTAAACCTCTTCTCGCTTCGAAGCATATCTCAGTCGTGCAGGCTAGCTAGCTAACTGTCCACAGACCGGAGCCATCCTAGCTAACTTCTCCGTCGCCGGGCGCTAGCTGCCTTCGACACGACTCTTCGGTCTCACACCAGACTGGAGCGTTATCCCGCCTAGCCGTTCTCACTAAGGCTATTTCTCGCGTTAGCACACCAGCACTGCTCATATCTTCGCGTTTTAGCACTCCTGCTAACGAAGATGTCTTCTGACGTCCCTCACACCAGAGGACACGAAGACTCAGGGGCTCGACTTTGCCATTGTGGTAACAAATTTCGAGCGGACCACACACCGAGTCTGCTCGTGTTGCCTGCGGCTGGAACACGCCCGCCTGGCCGTTGAAGCCCCTGGTTCGTGCAGGCATTGTGCCTGCTTTACCATGAAGAGCCTTCGCACGGCTAGCGCGCCAAGCTTGTCGGAAGGACCCATACCTGCCCAACACCAATTTGCCGGCCGGCAATGAGGTGTCTGGTGCGGATGCCGTACCGTGCGCCGGTCCCCTGGGCTCACAGCTGGAGCTGGGCCCGCGGCCCGCTCGCGGAGGACGTACTCGAGCTGGACTACGAGACAGGACTCCTCGGAGCTCCTCATATCAAGATGACGAGGACGAGTTTGAAATGTTCATCCCCTCCGCCCAGGCTGTCAAGCCTGATGCTGGTCTCTGCCTTCGAGACGAGGACGGAAGTGTACCAGCTTCCCCCGCTCCCAGTATGGACATGCAGGACGTGTGTAAACGCCTGCGTCCAGGCTGAACATCCCTTGGCCCGCGTCACCTATGAGGGAAGAAATTGCCCCTGACCAAGAGGTCGGCAAAACAGCTACTTCCAGTTTTTCCTGAACTGCTGGAAGAGGTATCCTCTTCGTGGAAACACCTCCCTTTCAGCGGTAAGACCCCGATTCAGGGAGCTTCCTCCCTGGAGTTTGAGGGCATGGAGAAGCTTGGAATGTCCCGCATGCCCCCGATGGAGCCGTTGGTTGCAGCCCACCTCCACCCGCGGGTGACTGCGGCAACCTCACGGACCCCCACACTGCCGTCGAAGGCGGACCGTTTCCAGTCTGCCTTGAACGAGAGGGCGTATAAAGCGGCAGCTTTAGCGGTAAGAGCTCTGAATGTCTCCTCCATGCTCACAGCGTACCAAGCGGAGCTGTGTGAGGACATGGTCACCAAACCAGAGCCTGCTGTGTGGGAAGAGATAACTGTGATCACGGACATCTGCCTCCGCGTGCAGCGCTGTGCAGTCCAGGCCACAGGTAAATCTATGGGGCTAATGGTTCTACAGGAAAGGGCTAGATGGCTCAACCTGACGAACCTGTCTGACAGGGAAAAAGAGGACATTTTGGACATGCCCGTCGTCCCTGACGGAGTCTTCGGCACCGCTCTGGCCTCAATGCAGCAGAGGTGTGAGGCGAAGAAGAAGGAGGACGAAGCTCTTCAACTTTGCCTCCCTCGGAAAGCCGAGCCCCCCCGCCCCTCCAGCCACGCGCCAGTCTTTTCCTCAAGCGTCTCGCGGTCTGCTCAGTTCAAAATCCCCAAGCGGCCAGATCCCCAGCCCGCCCCACTGCCCCACCCCACAGAAGGCTAGAGGAGCTGCCCAGAAAGCTCCTGCGCAGACGACTGCCCCCCCGGGACAGCCAGCCCAGGCAGCTTTTCAGCAGGTGAAAAAGAAAAGAGGGCGGTTTACAACCGAGCCTCTCCCCCTGCGTCGGGGCTGGAAGTTCCCCGTTCACCGCCCCACGTTTTCTGTTCGTAAGTGATGCCCCCACGCTCCCGTTGTGGCGCCGGCTGCCAGACGGCGCGTCCCTCCAGGGAAGCGGAGACTTTGTTGCGGCATGGCAGGCCCTGCCCCCCACCCTCACCTAACACACACTCACTCTGTTCAACAGAATTAAAGCATTTTCACTGTCGCATCCAACATATGTCGAGGGCGCAGTTCGAAAAAATGACAAAAAGCATAACGGCTCAGTGGCTTCACCGCTCCAGAGAGGAGCCACGGCTCCTGTCGGAGCGGGATGCCAACGACCCCGTCAGTGCCCACCACTTCGCGCATGCGCATTGCCGACCACGGGTCGTTCCCGAGTCCCGCCACTAGATGGCCTCATAGCTCAGTTAATGAGGGCACAGAGTGTAAGGGACACGTTTGGGGCTGCCACTCCTCTCTCTTATCAGAGATATGGACAGCTATCACAAATTCAGCCTGGGTACTGAGAACAATATCTCGGGACAGGCTTCAATTTGCTGTTACCCCCCCCTCGCTTCGGGCATACTCTGTACACAGGCCGGGGGGAGTCGCTCGCGTTCTACAGGAAATTCTCGCTGTTAGAAAGGGAGCGATATGTGTAGTGCCCCCGAGCTGAGTCGGAGCGGCTTTTACTCCAGGTATTTTCGTCCCGAAACGGGGAGGAACGGAATTTCGCCCTATCCTGGACCTGCGGCTCTGAACAAATACCTCCGAAAATACAAATTCAGGATGCTCACTCATGCGACTCTGCTTCGTCTGGTGCGCCAGGGCGACTGGTTCACATCTGTCGATCTGAAAGACGCGTATTTCCATATTGCGATCTATCCTCCGCACAGGAAATATCTGAGGTTCGCTTTTCGGGGTGTCTGTTACGAGTACAGAGTGCTTCCCTTCGGTCTGTCTCTGAGCCCGAGGGTGTTCGTGAGGTGTACCGAAGCAGCTGTAGCCCCGTTAAGGCGGCAGGGTCTCCGTCTGGCTACATATCTGGACGATTGGCTCCTTTTGGCACAGTCAAAGCAGGAGTCTGTGACGCAAACGCGCATCCTCATCCACCATCTGACCAATCTGGGTTTTATAATAAACACAGAGAAGAGTGTGCTTTCCCCAGTGCAAAATATATATTTCTGGGGCTATCTCTGGACTCGGTGTCCTTCACACCGCCTGTCGGTGGGAAAGCGAGGGTTATCAGGGCTTGTCTCGCGCATTTTCGACTCGCGTCCGTTGCTTTCAGGATATGTCTGAGGTTACTGGGGCTTATGGCGGCTATTCTGGTGACCCACTGGGCGCCTGTTTATGAGGATTTCCAGCGTTGGGTTACCTCCCTCAGGCTGGATCCTGTGCGTCATGGCGCACGGAGGTAACGGTTACTGTGGAGTCGGAATGGCGCTGCGCCGCTGGAGGCATCTGGCTTTCTTGGGCAGGGAGTAGCCTTGGGCACCGTCCTGGCTCGGAAGGTGGTCACCACGGACGCGAGCCTTCGGCTGGGGGGGAACACAGGAGGGCCGTTTTGTGAGAGGCGTTTGGAGCGAGAGTCTCCGGCGCTGTCACATAATTACCTCGAGCTCCTGGCGGGTTTTTCTCGCCCTGAGCGTTTCCTGCCGCTTCTCAACGGCCACCATGTTCTGGTGAGAACGGACACGACAACGGGACCTATATAAACCGTCAGGGGGCTTGCGTTCCCGTCAGTTACACACGCTGGCACGCAACTGATACTGTGGAGCAGCAGCACCTGCTGTCTCTGAGAGCGACACATGTCCCCGGGGCTCTGAACCACGGTGCAGATTTGCTGTCCAGCGCGCCGCTGTACGGCAACTGGACTCTGCACCCAGCCATTGTGGGGCAGGTGTGGACGCGCTATGGCCGGGCCAAGGACCTGTTTGCATCGAAAGACAATGCGCAGTGTCTGCTGTTTTTCTCAATACGCATCCAGACGCGCCTCTCGGCGTGGACGCGCTCGCGCACGCGTGGCCTCAGCTCTCCTGTACGCTTTCCCTCCTCTGGCTCTGATACCCCCAACTCTATCCAGGGTGAGAGGCACCAGTGCAGGATGATCTTATAGCTCCACACTGGCCAGCGATGCACTGCTGGCGGAGATTTATCTGCTCCTTTGCGGACAGCCGTGGCAACTCCCACTACGCAGGGACATGCTGTCCCAGGCGGGGGGACAATCTTTCACCCCACCCAGAGCGTCTGGCGCTATGGCTTGGCCCGTGTGGTGCAATTTAAACACAGTCGGGCTCCCACAGAGCGTGATTAACACTATTCAGAGTGCCAGGGCTTCCTCCACCAGATCACTGTATGACTGTAAGTGGAGGGTGTTTGAGGAGTGGTGTCTCAGGGAGGGACATGTCTCTTTTCAGTGCCCTGTTGGCGCAATTTTGTCATTCTTGCAGGACTTGATTGACAAACATAAAGCCTTCTCCACCATAAAGGTGTACCTGGCTGCCATTGCAGCTTGTCATGTGGGGTTTGATGGTAAAACAGCTGGCCAACATCCTTTGGTTTGCCGTTTTATGAAGGGTGCACGACGGCTGCTCCCTGTTTCCAAGCCGTTGACTCCCACATGGGACCTGGCGGTGGTGTTGGATGGGCTTGCTAGCCCCCCTTTTGAACCACTGGGGGAGGTTGACCTGAAGCATCTGTCTTTGAAGACAGTGCTGCTGCTGGCCTTGGCGTCTGCAAAACGGGTTGGCGACATTCATGCGCTTTCTGTGCATCCGTCATGCACTCAGTTTGCCCCGGGGCGTGTCAGGGTGTTATTGAAACCTAATCCTGCCTTTGTGCCCAAGGTGGTTGGCTCATGCTCTCCCATTGACCTTTTGGCGCTCTGTTCCCCGCCTTTCTCTTCCTCAGAGGAACGGCGGTTGCACGCGCTGTGTCCAGTTCGTGCTCTGCACTTTTACATGGACAGGACTGCAGGTTTTCGACGGAGTGACCAGCTCTTTGTGTCCTGGGCTAGCCCCCACAGGGGAAAGCCTGTGACAAAGCAACGGCTGTCTCATTGGGTTGTGGAATCCATTGCTCTGGCTTACACGTGTCAGGGTGTGCTGGCCCCACAGGGCCTGCGTGCTCACTCAACTCGCGGCCTTGCTGCCTCCTGGGCCTTATTTAGAGGCGTTTCAATCCAGGACATTTGTGCAGCAGCATGCTGGTCTTCACCTCTCACTTTTGTTCGGTTTTATAGACTGGACGTCTCTGCGCCGAGCGTGGCACGTGCAGTACTGGGCACTGGCCATCGCTGGAGCGGAGCATTGCTACCTGAGTGCCGGTGGTTTCTGAGATAAGCTTGTCTGGCAATACGGGAGTCTCCATATCCCATAGTGAGACATCGAAACGAATGCTATGAATGAGAACTTTAGGTTACTTGCGTAACCCCGGTTCTCAGAGTAGCATGAGTGAGATGTCTCACCAGACAACCCTTCTTGCTGGGGCGAAGCGAGAAGAGGTGCTTATTTGGAATGGTGTCCGCGTCGTAGCGTAAGCTATTTAAGGGGGATGGACCCACGTGACGCGGACACTCGATCACCAGCCAATCAGGATTGGCGTAATGAGATAAATGCTTCTGAGGAATACGCAGGGAGGCGTATCCCATAGTGAGACATCTCACTCATGCTACTCTGAGAACCGGGGTTACGCAAGTAACCTAAAGTTTTTGCCATTTCTTTGCTTTTATTGCTCCCAGGTTACTCTATAGAGCTCCCGCTACAGGTTTCTTTGTAGCGCCCCCCCCCACCCCCCACAGTTTCTCTATAGAGCCCCCCCTACAGTTTTCTCTATAGTGCTTCCCCCTACAGTTACTCTATGCGCCCCCCTACAGGTTCTCTTAGAGCTTCCCTTACAGGTTTCTCTATAGCGCTCCCCCTACAGGTTTCTTTATAGCGCTCCCCTTACAGGTTTCTCTATAGAGCTCCCCCTACAGGTTTCTCTATAGAGCCCCCAGTAAAGATTTCTCTATATTTCTCCTGCGTTATAAGAGGATCTTGCACTATAAGAGGATTTATAGTTGTTGGCAAATACATTGTACAACTGCATGACAGTGTTACATTGTCATTGTTCAAATACATATATTAAAAATTTAAAAAGGTGGGTTAAAAGGAAGTGTTTCCCAGAATAGTCCTAATAATTTCAATTTAAGTAAATGCAAATGCTTTTGCACATAAACACATTAGCATCTTCACAGCAAATATACTATCCATTTAAAACATTTTTTGTGTTTTGACTCTAGCTTTGAGGAGGTGGAGTAGGTAAAAGAGACCCAAGGAGCTTCTAATAGAACGTAAAGAGGGGAGAGGGGTGAGAGAAAGAAAGAGAGAGTGTCAGAAGGAAAGATAATGCTGTAATCTTGTTGTTAAGGTGAAGGCGGCAGGATTAAAGGACGCTGCAGCATAGACAGACACAAGAGCTGTGAGGACAAACAGACAGAGCATTTAGAGAAGTCACAGGAAAAATACATTTGAAACACATCCCCATTAGCTTTTGTCTGTCTTAAATAAAAGCTGCTCTTCCTGGGGTCTATTATTTCATAAGAATATTATATAAGATAGCATACAGACTGAATGACCTGAAGCATTAATCAGGCTTATCACAATGTTTTTTTTATCTCCCCCCCCCCCCCCCCCGTCTTTCAGGCATGTTGCAGTGAATAAGCAGCGTTCAGTAGCCTATCTGTGTGTCTCAATAATGACTGCGTGCTTGCTGAATGCATGTTAGCGGAGCAGAGGGTCCAGAATCTTTCCCTCCTCCTCACGGAGCTGTTCATTCCCCCACTGCGTTGTATTTATCAGATGAATGGCGCCTGCCTTCCCTCCTGCAGGGCACTGGCAGGATGGTGGGCGCCTTCACTTGCATGTGGCCCACGCCGTGAGCCTGGTACAGGCTTTTCACGCCAACTGATAATAAAGTTATGTTTTTAGCGTTAACCATCTTAAAAGTTTCAATGACTTCACCAAATGTAAACCAACATTTAAAACCATCACAAATCTGAAAACGGAGCTGTTTTTCTTCACTTTTCAGAGATACGTGGTTCTCACAGGACAGTGACACTAAAAATTTGGGGATCTTAATGAATATGATTTTATTATTGAATGCACTTTTACTTGTAGTGGAGTTTTTTCACAGGAAAAATACATTTGAAACACATCCCCATTAGCTTTTGTCTGTCTTAAATAAA
>NC_045741.1:4696679-4702840 GCF_008692095.1 Etheostoma spectabile
TCTATTATTTCATAAGAATATTATATAAGATAGCATACAGACTGAATGACCTGAAGCATTAGTCAGGCTTATCACAATGTTTTTTTGTATTTGTACTTCGTTACTTCCCATCTCTAAACACTACACATTATTTTTTGTAAAGATTGCGTGTAAACACGACGACAACTCGCGTAACAAAGCCGTCTAAGAGGAATGTGTGCTTGCCCAATCTTGATTGGCTAATAGCATGTGTAGCATTTTGCATCCAGCAAAACTTGAACCCGCATGGCCAACCATGCAGTTTTTCTGTCTCATTGAGATGAATCAGGAGGCAAGGTTTTGTCACAGTGCTGATGGGGATTTTGAACTCTTTGGACCTCTCAGCGGGATGAACATGTGCACACGCAGCAGCTGGTTGATCTCTCTGGCCCCCAGGTTGCAGTTGCAATACTGCTTTTAATACTTTGACGAAGTTAAAATGCAGGTGTGGTTACAGGTCAGAGCTGCAGCAGTGTAACAGTAGGGCTGGGTACCAAATTCCATATTTTCGCCTCTATAGTATTGAAAAATGCCTCATACCCAATTTCAATACCTAGAAGTAGAGTAGATCTCATCAGCATGCAGCATGCTTCTACCAAGATCTAATAATGTTTGGGATTGGCTGTCTAGCGTTACACGTTGCAGAGACACGTAGGAAAAAAACTCTACATTACACAGCGATGGGGCTCACATAGTAGGCGCTAAAAAATAAATCCGTAATGTTATTTTTTTGTTTTATAAATTTGGTTTTAGAAAAAAGTATCGTTTAGGAACCAGGATGAAAGCCACAGTGTTGGTGTCGGTGAAGGTATGGGATTTTCTTAGCGATACCCAGCACTATGTAACCGTCATCATGTGAAACTGTAATAATTGTCATGATGGAGAGTTATGAGCAGGCTATGTAGGAGCTGAGGAGGAGGAGGAGGAGGAGGGATTCAGATTAGGAGATGTGATTCAGCAGAAAGAGGAGGATGTTCAGTACATAAGGTTCTTTTTGAAGAGATGAGCTTCTTGCCCACAGTGAAATAAACCCTCTTCTCACCAAGTCACTGTTCTCAGCCTGTAAGAGTCTTATTTTTAAAGTGGACCAGGCCTAGATTATTTCAACGTGTTGAGACACAAATCAACATTGTGTTTAATATTTATTTTTATTTGCTGATTTACGTAGTTATCAGTACAATGTTTAGAGTTTGAATTGTCTTTGACCCGTGGTAACGCGATGGAGCGATGTTTTGACGTCTGGGTTCCCTCATTGGTTGTATTAAGGGCGCTCAGGAACACGTGTGTGACGCCATTTCACTGAATGAAAACGTAAGTTTTTACAGAAAGACTCCACGGGCCCCTTTAAGCCCTATGGCTTGTTGTCTGTTTTTAGGAGTCTGATGAAATGTGTTGCTCATGCCAGTGTTCAGATCCTGGATTACCTTTTATGGGCTAAGTGAGCCGCCACTGCCACAAACAGACTTGTGGTTAAGTATCTGTGATTACGGACACTCATTTCTAAGGAATATTATCTTAGTTTTTATTGTAAAAATGGCTGAATTATTCTTTTAATGGAGTCCTCAATGGCCTAAAAGATGCATTTCATTTTTCTGTTTGAGATCTTTTTTTTCTTGAGACAGACTTATGACCTGCAGCAAAGGGAACCAGTGGAGGAACGTCACTAAATACATTTACTCAAATACTGCATGCAAGTAAAAATGTTGCAACTCATTTTGAGTAATTTCATCTTTATACATCTACTGTACTTCTCTACATTTCAGAGGGAAATATTGTACCACTACATTTATTTGGCAACATGAGTTGCTACAATTAACATATGATTATAGAAAATGCTGAGTAGTATATACATTAATTAAAACAAGCCTCACCTTTAGTAGCTGCAACATTAAAGTCATACATTGATCTATTGATTATAATTCAACAATATATATTATTCTGAAATAGGATATAAAAGTATTTACTTACTTTTAGTACTGTAAGGATATTCTGATGCTAATATGTTTCTACATTTACCGAAGTAAGATTTTAAATGCATGACTTTTCCTTGAAGTGGAATATTTTCACAGTGTGTTATCAGCATGTTTAAGTGGATCTGAATATGTATAATATAATATAAAGAGAGTTTCTACACTAAGGTACTGCAACTTTTACTTCACTAAAGAAAGGATTTCTTCTGCCACTGAAGTAACCGGTGAGTTAGCATTATATGGTATGCATCCTTAACATTATGTCACTAGGATGCCACAAAAATTTTGTTTTTGTTACTGTTTTTGCACAAGATAAAAAAAAAACAAGAACAGACGACAAAAACGTTTTTTTTTTTTTTTTTTCTGGGACTTTTCTCCAGTCGAGGCTGAACAGAGTGAGAAGTCAGCACACTTCACATCCCTCCACATGTTGTGAGATCTGGAGGTGGTGTGTGTGTGTGTGGTGTGTGTGTGTGTGTGTGTGGTGTGTGTGTGTGTGGGTGGGTGTGGTTGTGTGTGTGTGTGTGTTGTGTGTGTGTGGTGTGTGGGTGTGTGTGTGGTGTGTGTGTGTGTGTGTGGTGTGTGTGTGTGGTGTGGTGTTTGGTGGTGTGTGTGTTTGTGTTGTGTGTGTGTGTTGTCATATGGCCCCATTGTTTTCCTCTGGGAGTGATTATAAGCGGCGCACGGGTGAGCCCTCACTGTGTCGTCAGGAGCCCCTCCCCGCTGCTGGAAACGGTCGCCAAGGAGACCGAGGTCTACCGAGAAGTCTGCCGCCACGGGCCACCGCTGTTGACAGCCATTTGACCTCTAACCTCCGCAAGTGAGTCCAAGACTCTCCTAGCGAGCGCAGGTTAACCGCCGCTGTCCCACAGAAAGCTCGTCCCTCCAGCCTGTCACTTGGAGAACATTTCAGAGAATACACATAATATGCTGCCATAATCATCCACTAAATATTACCTCTGTTGTACTTCTGATTGATATCGTTGTTTTACACTGTGAGAGGCAGCTCACCCTATCATCATATTGACCTTCATTAGTTATTCAGTTCGTTCTTTTTTCCTCATTTTTATTAACAAACTAGTTGTGGTAAAATTTCACAATCATTTTCAAGCTGTATTCAATAAATGCAACCAAAATATATTTTTAACATGATCTTCAAGTTTCATCAAAAAAGTGATGTAATAGACTTAGACTTCTCTTTATTAATTCTTTTGGGATGACTCCCACGAGGAAATTGAAAGTTCCAGCAGCAGTTTTAGCAAGAAAAAAGAAATAAAAAATAGATAAAAAAAGACTGTATAAAGACAACAAAATAACAATAACAACAATAAGAACATTTGTCAAACAAAGAAAAGACCATAAATTATTATTAAATTGTCAGTGTTGAGTCCAGTGTTGGGTGATAATGATATAATAGATGAATAAAGCTAGATCTGAAATGAAGCAGAACCAATATTTAATCAACAACAAATTCACAAATGGATTTTTTGTTAACTGTGAGTCATTTTAAATAAAAACACAACCAAAAATCGTTGGGGTTCGGAAGACCTTTATTTGAAGATGTCATCTTGGCCTTTGGGACACTGTGACAGCCAGTTCTTAAACCACCTTCTTAGGAAATACTTTGCACATCTAGTTTATCTAGTATCTAGACCAGAATCAGAATCTAGTAGGCTATATAAGTCAAAATTATTATTATTATTAATTAATAATATCAATGTATTATTTTTGCAAGTTTGACAATGTGCGGCAGTTTGTTTGCAACACTTAACAGACCAAATAATTAAAAGGTGAATAGAGAAAACAACTGGTAGATTATTAGGGATGAAAATAATCAATAGTTGCAGCCTTAATAAAATGGATCAGAAACGTGATGTGATGATTAGCAGTGGGATTTACATGTTTCAGACGATCTTGACTTTTTTCTATTGTTGATTTTTGAAATAATCCTTGAACCAAAACGTCTAAAAATTCACTCAAAGTGCTAGCTTGTTTCTGTACTTTAAGTAAAAGCTTTGAAGGTCAATGGATTCGATTTGACTCCAGTTGCACTAAAACTAAACAGATGAAGTCAAAGAGGTGACCTGAATGAGTGAATAGGAGACGGCCATCTGCCTTCCTAGAAAATCATTAACACATCTACCATGTTAACAAAGGCCTTGAAAGAAACAGGACTAAGTGCTTTACAGAGGACAGAGGACACATGCAGTCATGAATGTGAGCGGAGACAGTAACCTGGGTCCCTCTCCGGAAACCTGCATGAATTAAAGACTGCGGCGAAGTAAAATAAGGAGAAAATGAACATTTGATGAAGTGGGAGAGGACGTAATTTGTAGACTGAGCTGAGTAAAGTCTGGAGCCTGGTCTCGAATACTAATCTGATGAGATTTCCTGCTGATGGTGGGAAGCTCGTCCCACAGGGAGGGATTACAACTTTAAATGCCCACTTCCTTTTGATAAAGTTTGAAGGATTTCTGCATACTAATTAAAGGAACTTTTCCTTCACCAAAATGTCAAGAAGTCCCCAAACTATGCAGCAGACGGGCGTCTGTTCTGTGGAGGACTTTTCTCACACAATATCAAGAACGGGTGAAAGCAGCGGCAATGACTTTTCTCATCTTAATACTGATAACTCAATGAATAATCATGACCTCTATTACCTCTTTCACACTAACAACCAGGATCATTTTCAGCCCTTCTTTTGTCTATTGCCAGTTCAAACCAAGCCAGTCACCATGGGTCAGTCCCTGTGCAGTCTATATAGACGACGTTTCATTTCTGGGATTGTTCAGGTGCTGCCAGATGTCCCAAGTTTTCTGCCGGATGTCCGTTACCTTCCAGGTACGAGAGAAATTAAGCTTATTTTTAATGATAGTTTCACAGCCATTACGTTCTAAAGCATCAAAGAAGTAGCCCATCAAACACGCAGCAGATGGTTTTGTGGAGACAGAAGCTCTAGTTTAATTGTCCTCCTCTGCTTTTCACTCATTTCTGGTCCAGTAAACAAGGAAGTAGGCTACTCTAGTATCGATTTATGATCATTTTACAACGAGGGGATGACATTTGTCTGATAACAATGGAAGTGAAGCTAGGCTTCTCGACTCATTATAAATAAAGATGTGAACGTTGGGATTTTAAAAGCTTAGGTAGAGCAGCATCTCCCGTGTTCGGAGGTAAAATGACTAGTTTTGTCAAAGGAGTCTGGTGGCCTCACAGAGCAGAGATAATGGGGTTAGAATGTTTTATTATTGGATTTAAAAACAATTGAAATTTTTTTTTTATTTATTCTTAGTTGTACATTTTTATTCTTTGATTTGTTATACATACAGTATTTTATAAATGTAATCCCATTTGTTTCTCTACATTTTGTACTTTTTCTGTCCTTTCACCTCCCATTGTTCTGGAGACATTTATTGTGTAATAAGTGTAGAATAGAAATATCTTGGATGTATTATACTTCAAAGAACAGAAGAGGGTTGAGAAACGGTTTCCTAAATTATTATAAGGTTGGAAACATCAAAGCTGGCAATTAATTCTGTTACCAGCCTGTTTCTAGTTTTAAATGCTTTTTTTACTTTAATGTTATTTTTAAGTTTACTTTAAGGTCTGTTGTTATTGTTTTTTTACTTTTGCTTTAATGCCGCCGGAGCTAGATGCCAGTAGAGAGGGTGAGGTTAAAGGGCGAGTTCACTGCACCATCCCAGAGTCAGAGAGGTGAAATCAGATGGGTGTGTGTGTGTGTGTGTGTGTGTGTGTGTGTGTGTGTGTGTGTGTGTGGTGAAATGCTCAAATGAAAAACATTTTTATTTATTGTTGTACATTTTTAATGTACAACTAGTGAATGGGGTCAGTGCTGTACGGACCGGCCAGCCAGAGCAGAAGAAAACCCAATCAGTTCTTTTGGCTGAATCTGCATCTTCTCCTGCCAAGCTGGACACTGGCCCACAATGCACTGCAGTCTGAATGGACACAAGTCTGTCATTTCTGAGAGTGTGTGTGTGTGAGTCTGCATTGTATATATGCTTGTGTGTGTACTTTTGTCTCTGGGAAAGTATGAGTGGGCACCACAGTTAGTTGTGTGTGTGTGTGTGTGTGTGTGTGGGTTCATTGTGATTATGCCTCACTTAATTATGCTGAAAGAGGGTGTGTGTGTGTGTGTGTGTGTGTGTGTGT
>NC_045741.1:4702861-4703945 GCF_008692095.1 Etheostoma spectabile
TGTGCGTGTGCGTGTGCGTGTGCGTGTGCGTGCGCGTGTGCGCCTGCCTTGGAGGATCCAGTCCCCAGCTGGAAAATCGAGTTGGAAGCTCAGATTATTATCTTTAGTGTACATCCGAGCTCATCGCAGAACTAATTTTATTCAACCCCAGTTTGCAGATTATTTCTCCTGTCCTTCACATCTTTCCTTATCGTCATGTTATTGGTTGGATTATTGTATGAATAATGAAATTATTCCCTTTACATTGGTTTGTCGCAGTTTACTTGTGCAGAGCTAAAACACAGAAGCATGGTGGGAAGTAGAAGTTACAACAACAAGATGCTTGTAGGAATGTCTCACCTCAATGCTAACGAGCTACACCACAACAAAATATGAGAATGACACACAAACCGCAGCATAAACAACGCACTGCACGATTAAAAGATCTATAAGATGACAGGGGCTGTTACATTAAGATGAAATGGCTCTAATGTAGGAAATTAAATCATGGGAGAAGTTAATGAGAGAGAGCAAGAGAAGCAGCTCCTGGTTTCATTAGGAAATCTCTGTGTAAAAGACCCCAGAGTCTCTCAGTAAGAATTTAAAATGAAATGAAAATATTTGTAATACTGAACAGGAGAAAGCATTGGTTATAATTCAAGTTTTGGAGGATTTTAATCTGTCTACAGATAGATTATTGTGTAATATCCTGAATAACCAGTGTGTTGGATTTAGGGGGGGTCTTTTGGCAGAAATAGAATATGATATTCATAATTATTTTTTATGTATGTATGTAGCCAGGGCCTGAAGTTAACTCCTTTGACCTCCTGCGGTCACTTTTTACCAGCCACTTTTTTTGCTTCAAAAAGGAGAAAAACAGGAGTTGCTGTGTCTCTATGATCCGATCTTGTCCTATTCATGGTAGCCTACACGTGGACATAGCGACGTCATCACCTGCTGTTGTGGGGGGGGCGGCGCGTCTTGATAATCCAGTTTAAAGGCATCCTATCCTGGGCCGGGACACATTCATACAGTTTGATAAAGGACTTATTGGACTTTAACTTGTCATTGCACCTACAATAATGTAGCTGTCCTCAATTTAGGT
>NC_045741.1:4703955-4704728 GCF_008692095.1 Etheostoma spectabile
TGTACATCTCATCTGTGGTTTTTCCTGCATCCACCGTGTGTGATTATGTGTGTTTGTGTGTGCGCCTCAGTCGGGTGGGGGTGGGGGGGGTTTGCACCGTCTTTCGCTGTTGGTAGATGTAAGATGTCTCGCCTTCATATCAGAAACATCAATGTCTTCCAGTGATGTGGAAGCAACTGCGTACCCTGCTCACTGATAGTTACGCGTCTGAATCACTCAATTCTCATTGGCTACCTGCCACTGCTCCTTTTTTTGAAATTCAGAACTGAAAAAGCATTTTTTATGTATGACAAATATCTTCCATTAATTCTTAATTTTAGTCTCTTAACCCTCATTGTTCTCCTTATTGATCGTTTGAGGCTCACTGATGTTCCCTGACCTCTGACCCTGTCTTATATTTACCGCTGGTGATGCTGACGACCTGAAATAGATTATTCTGTCGGAGTTAATGAAGCAGCTGTGTCAAAGTAGTATTGTGAGTCTCTAAATGAACACGTTCCATTGTCTTGTTTTTATTCAATTGCAAGGATATAAAAAAACAAGGAAAAAGCCTTTTACCTGATAGAGCCCGACCGATAAAGGATTTTCAAGGCAGATAACGATGCAAATATTTCAATATACCAGCCGATATATATTTAAGAAAAAAAATCCAGAAACAAATGACAAACAGATTTCCCTAATGTTAGTTATTTGTAGTTTTTTAGTTATCACTAAAAATATAATTTGTCTTATTGTCACAACAGAACAGAGGAACATCAAAATATATTAAAGTT
>NC_045741.1:4704738-4706511 GCF_008692095.1 Etheostoma spectabile
TGATAAATAAAATGTATGAAAATACAAACTTAAGAAACTTTCAAACAAAAATACAATAACAAAAAAAATAGTGTTGCCAACAGTGACATTGTAGAGCGTCCTCTGGTGGACAGACCATGCAACGCCATCACTAACAGGGACGTTGTAGAGCGTCCTCTGGTGGACAGACCATGCAACGCCATCACTAACAGGGACGTTGTAGAGCGTCGTCTGGTGGACAGACCATGCACGCCATCACTAACAGGGCTTGTAGAGCGTCCTCTGGTGGACAGACCATGCAACGCTCACTAACAGGGACGTTGTAGAGCGTCCTCTGTTGGACAGACCATGCAACGCCATCACTAACAGGGACGTTTTAGAGCGTCCTCTGGTGGACAGACTATGCAACGCCATCACTAACAGGGACTTTGTAGAGCGTCCTCTGGTGGACAACTATGCAACGCCATCACTAAAGGGCGTTGTAGAGCGTCTCTGGTGGACAGACTAGCAACGCCATCACTAACAGGGACGTTGTAGAGCGTCCTCTGGTGGACAACATGCAACGCCATCACTACAGGGACGTTGTAGAGCGTCCTCTGGTGACAGACTATGCAACGCCATCACTAACAGGACGTTGTAGCGTCCTCTGGTGGACAGACTATGCAACGCCATCACTAACAGGGACGTTGTAGAGCGTCTCTTGGTGCAGACTATGCAACGCCATCACTAACAGGATGTTGTAGAGCGTCCTCGGTGGACAGACTATGCAACGCCATCACTAACAGGGACGTTGTAGAGCGTCCTCTGGTGGACAGACTATGCACCATCCCACTAACAGGGACGTTGTAGAGCGTCCTCTGGTGACATACTATGCAAGCACACTAACATTTAAAAAAGACTAGACGGACCAAAAAAAAAAAAAACATCCAACCTCGAACTTGTTGACGTCAGAATCCTTTATTTGTCCTATACAATTATGTCTGTTGAATGAATATTTAAAAAATTGGCCGTTATTGATGCCAATACCAACAGATGGGGAAATGCCTAATATCGGCCGATATATAGGTCCGGCTCTCTACCTGACAAATGAATATAATAACAAAATGGTCTCATTGTTTTCTGCTGATAAGCAGAACCATTAATTGACGTTATGTCTTTTGATCACATATGATGTGGGTGAACTTGGCGTGTGAGAACAGCCCCTGGGATCCTCGGGGTCCGGGCAGTTTATCAGGGACAGTGGAGTAAGGGGAATTATTTGTGTTATATTGATTATTGATCAACATGTTTTTTGAAATCATATGCAGGTCTTTTATGAGATTTAATGCAATTTCTCAGATTGTTCTTTGAACACCTCCATCCTTTTTCTCCCACCCTCCTCCTCCTCCTCCTCCCTCGCTCCCTTTCCAACCCCTTTCTCCTTATCACCTCCCTCCTTCTCTGCTGCCTTGTACCCTTAATCTCTCTGCCCCTCTTTTCTTGGTGCCATATTTCCCCCTCAGTGCCCAGAGTCCATCTCATTATTTGCTTGCTCCTTTGTACCCTCAATGTCCCTCTGTCTCCTCTTCACCCTTTCACCACCTCTCTGCCTGTTTGCTTACCTTCCTCTTATCCCTCCCTCTTTGCTTTCCTCCCTCCCTCCCTCCCTCCCTCCCTCCCTCCAGTGTCCAGGTCAGGGCCCAGGGGAGCGAATATAGTCTTGCACATATACCGGGGCCCTGAATAGTTCTCTCAGCAGGGAGCGATTCGCTGGCCTGGCTGGGATTTTCTAATGAGCTTTGAGAATGGAGGGGG
>NC_045741.1:4706521-4709865 GCF_008692095.1 Etheostoma spectabile
GGGGGTAGTGTTGCGGGTGATGATGCCACATTCTCTGTTACCCATCCCCCCCGCCGTTCCTTCACCCCTTCTTTCCCCTGGTTAAAGCACATTAATTAAAAGCTCACTCGCGTTCTCTCTCTTATCAGTGCGAGTTGAGCACTTACTGTAAGCCTCCAGGGAGGGCTCAGCCGGGCCGGGTGGGCAGGGCAGGGAAGAGAAGAGAAGGGGGCGGGGAGCCTCCAGGAACTGTGCTAATTCTAGCCACTGGGACGGTGGGGACGGCTGCTAAGGAATTACTGCCGGTGGTACGTTCACGGCTGATTATCTCTGACTGTCTAGGAAGAGATTGTGCTCACAGACAGACAGTCTGCCTGTCAGTCACAGTTCTGGTCTCATTTCATATTCACGCACATTTTTTTCTTCTTCTGTGCTCCCATTAGTTGCCGGGTAATTTGAGCCGGCCGCCTGAAGCCAAGAGAGACTCAAAGAGCAGCGGTAGTAATCGAAATGAAATCCTCAACCTTTTATTGTGTCAACAGTAAATCCTGCAATAAAGAGAGTAATGAATATATAAATATATTGTAATACAGGATTCAAGGAGCCCTCGCAGAATGTTAATAATATCTAGCTGTGCCCTTTATGAAGCTGGCAAGACTCAGCAATAATTGTTGTTCAGAATGACTTTTAATATTACAATGGTTATTAATAATTATGTATTTCACTTTTTTCATCCCCTGAAGCCGGCTGTGTTTTTTGTTGTTGCCAGTGCCTGTCCTGGTTTAAGATCAGGAACTTTACACATACAAAGAACTTCTTTTCTTTTTGATGGATTGTTTCAAATTTGTGTACAGATGTCCTTAATGCCCAGCGGATGAATCCTAATAACTTTGGAGATCCTCTGAATCCAATCTTTGTCCAATACTTTGGTTTATCGTCAAAGGGACTGTTGTTATGCTGACAGCTAACATGCTAAAGGTGATGAACATGCCAAACATTATACCTGCAGCATGTTACTAATGTCCTTTTGAGCATGCTGATATTAGCATTTAGCATAAAGTACTTCTGTGCCTGAGTGCAGCGTCTCGAAGCTGCTAGCATGGCTTAGACTGTTAGGGTCGCTTTCTGAACGGCCCCACTCCACGGCAGAATGAAAAGCCTGCTGTCATAAAGTCGGGGGAGACACGATATTGTTCAAATATGGGACGCACCTTTTCAGACAGTATCTCATGGAAGACATTCAAAAAGTGAAAGAAATAGTTGTTTTATGAATAAAAAAAGAGCTTGAGAGAAGTTCAAACCCAGCTTACTGTCTCAAATCCACAAAGCCGACCAATCACTGCGAGAATTGGCAGCGTATGTTGGGTTGATGGTTTCGGAAATGTCCCCCAATGCTGACGTCTAAAAGGTGTTGAGGGGAGGGGTTTCTGAAGCTTGTCGACCACCCAAAAAGCACTTCTGGTGAAGTTCACTGGGGCCTTTAGTCCTGTTTTCTAATTCAACAGGAGAGTGGTCTCAGGCTTGCTTTAAAAAAGAACAAAAACCCCATAAGGTCAACACCTCGCACCCCCAATCATTTTTATTCAGTTCCCTCAAACCTTGTTAAAGATAAATGGGCAAATATATCAACCAGGCAGACATATCTGCCAACAATAGCTTATTGAAAACATACAGGTATCTGTGAAAATGTTGGCCAATCAGAGCCAAGAAGCTGCAGTACATCCAAACGGAACACTATCAATAACGGTACTGGCCTAAAATAAATCCAGTATCATTGGGGCTCTTATTTTATTTTTGCATTACGTTGAAAATGCATGTTATTACATTAATATTTACAGGATTTCATTGACGACACAATAGAAGTGAAGGATTTCAGTAATATTATGAGACTGTAGTGTGCCTGGGTAGCTCACCTGGTGCACCGTGTGACCCAGTAAAGAGGCTCGTTCCTTGCCGGGTTCAGTTCTGACCTGTAGCCCTTTGCTGCATGTCCTCCCCCCTTTCTCCCCCCTTTCATGTCTAAGCTGTCCTATCAAAGGCCTAAAATGGAAAAAATAACAAAACAAAAAAAATCTATGTATAACAGTAGGTCGTGTACTGTGTAGCTGGCTTCAGACTACAAACTCAAAAACAAGGAAATGAAAGAACCACAGTGTCCTCACTGCTGAGGGGAACAGTGATGTGTGATCTGAGCTGTCCGGACGTGAACATCATTACTCTGAGAGGTTCATAACATTGACACGTTTAATTCGGTTTTGGACTCGCTGGTACTTATATGTGAATAATGGTCTTCATTTTCTACAGCCTTGTGACTCCGAGGTCATGGTGCCTCTCCGTTATTTAAAATGGTGATCAGGGATTTCCTGTATTTTACTGTGGAGAGTTTCTATCGCTGCTCATGCTTACTACCCAGACCTTCCTCTGTTCGTGGTAGGAATGGATGGATTATTAGTATAGATACCAACTTTTGTCTGGATTAAAAAAAGGGATCTATCTCATTATGTCATGGCCACATGAACACCTTTTTTAGCTTTAGAGTGCATGCACCTCTTACATTTGACTTGTCATTAACAGAAAATGGCAAAAAGAGCTGCATAATGGCTATTCAGTGATGAAAGTATTACCAGAAATAGCCTTAAAATGACACTTGGCTCTCCTTTGCATGATAGTGCCTTAGCCACACTTAATACTAACATGTATCAGTACTAATACGGTGATTCTGACCCTCTTATTACTTGGTATAAGATTAAAACCACATTCTTTGGTATTTCCTATCCCTAGTTAATGGCAAAATTTGGGATCCCTTACATTTCCAGTGAAAAATGATAATAGATATTTGAAACGTTTTAGGTAAAGAGTCTTATGGATTCAACATAATTAAATCCAAGATGCAAGGTAGCAGATTAGGAATGTTACCTTATATGTCCAATAAATATAAAATATATACAAAATATAAATGTTTGGCACTTTGTTGCTGTTTTTCTTGCAGGTTGCAGCCGTTCATCAGCGGACAGCCCAACAAGAAGCTGGCTGTGGAGCAGGTGAGCCTTCGTCCATCTTCACCCCATCTGCTCTTCGTCTCCGTCATTCTGCTTGGCCTTTTCATTTGCCACTTAGACCCCGCTTTGCACTCAACAGAGACGCACGCACGCAAGCATGCACGCACGCACAAATACTCAGTCACCCAGTCACTCACTCAAACAGATAACTTCCCCCTTCGCTTTTCCCTCTATAACACTCACTCAGTTATCCACTCACTGCTATCTTTTTCTGCCTCACACTCACTCAATATATATATTTTTTTTTTATAAATAATTTTTTGGGGGGTGTTCCCTTTTTTGCAAGGGTGGATAGGCAGGAAAGGG